>NW_005370542.1:1725196-1737759 GCF_000412655.1 Myotis brandtii
TACCCTGCCCTCTGCCGTCCTTTCCTTCTTGAATCCCTTTTCTGCGCCGTACTTTTCCCAGACCCACAAACGCTCGCCAAACCCCGGGGCTGGGCTCTAGTCTGGCCTGAGTAAACCTCCTGTCTCCCACTCGATCACCAGTAAACCTCCCCCCTCCCACCCGATCACCATTAAACCTCCCCCCCCATCACCAGTAAACCTCCCTCTCCTGTCCGATCACCGCCAAGGACCTTCTACCTCGGCCTAACCCCCTGGATATGACATTGTTTCTCAGGGACCTCCTCACCTCCCCCTTCCCCCCCAAATCCGCCCACCGTTAGAAACGTTCCCACACAGGCTGGTGTACATATCACAGCTAGTATTGCCCAAAGCGGGTAATATATTAAAGCTGTTGCCGGAAGTGGGTACCCTGCCCCGCAGATGTCCGGAAGGATGGCGAGGATGAAGAACAAGTTGGCCAAATTAAGAATTCTCAGGGAGTAGCTGGAACCCAGACATCAGCATTAATCTCTCTTTGCTTTGCCACGTGTGAATTTAGAATTGTTTGGATTCAGCCCAGCGGTTCCACCATGGGTTTGTCTTCATCCACCCCGGCTGTTGCAGTTCAGACCACCAATGCTTCAGCTCACCAGACTACAGCCCCGCCTTCAGGATGTCCAATGCATGAAGGGAAAATGAAAGGTACTCGATCCTTTGTCACAGGGGTGGGCAAACTTTGACTCGAGGGCCACAATGGGTTCTTAAACTGGACCGGAGGGCCGGAACAAAAGCATGGATGGAGTGTTTGTGTGAACTAATATAAATTCAAAGTAAACATCATTACATAAAAGGGTACGGTTTTTTTTTTTTTAGTTTTATTCATTTCAAACTGGCGGATCCGGCCCGCGGGCCGTAGTTTGCCCACGGCTGGTCTAGAAAATAAAAACAAAAGGGAATCCTCAAAAGGATTTTAGGGAAGAGGCAGTACAGCGTGTTGGTGAGCCTCCCTGGGTTGGGTCCTTCTGTTGCTACTTACAAGTTATGTGACTGTAGATGAGGTACTTCTCAACCCATCAACGGTAAGATGAAGACATAATATGCTTCACAGGGTTATTATGACAATTAATTGAGAGAACGAATGACAGTGTAGTGTTCATTCCACACGTCAGCCCCAATGCCCCCAAAGTTTGCGTGTGTCTATATCTGTGGTTCTCAACTAGAAATGGGGGGGATTCCCTCTCACCCCAGGGGACATTTGGCAACATCTGGAGACATTTTTGCCTGTCACAACTGAGAGGAGAGGCACGTACATCTAGTGCGTAGAAGCCAGGAGTTCTGCTGAACAACCTACAGTGCACAGGACAATCCCTCAACAAAGACTCACCTGGCCCCATATGTCAAGAGGGCTGTGCTTGGGAAACCTTGATCTAGCTGTCTTTATCCACCAAGACAACTTTTAGCCCGGAGGGTGTGGCTCAGTGATTGAGCATCGACCTATGAACCAGGAGGTCACAGTTAGATTCCCAGTCAGGGCACATGCCTGGGTTGCGGGCTCAATCCCCAGTGTGGGGTGTGCAGGAGGCAACCTATTAATGATTCTCTCTCATCATTGATGTCTCTCTCTCTCCCTCTCCCTCTCCCTCTTTCTCTCTTCTCTCTCTTTCCCTCTCCCTTCATCTCTGAAATCAATAAAAATGTATTTTTAAAAAAAGACAACTTTACTCCTGCATCCTGGCAGTGTTTATCACCTGATGGACTTGCTGTTCGTTCTTCAGGTGCAAACGAAGCAGCTTTCATTTTGAACTGATGCGCGTCTGCTTTAGGTTGTTTGTATACAGCAGGGCCTGAACCAGCCCGATGGGTGCCTTCCTGCTTCAAGACAGGAGGGGAAGAGCCAACCGTACGCTTAACGAGTGCTCACCTTTCGTTCCCTTGGTCTGTCAGCAAGGATTTGCTCACTGCCCACTGTGCCGAGCACTGGTGGGTTTCACTTCCTTGTTTTGCACTGAGAGAACAGCAGGGTATGAAACAGACAAAAATCCTTTGCTTGATGGAGTTTCCGTTCTCATCCTCATAATCCCGCGCAGTGGGTTTTCTCCCTTATTTATTGATATATTTATTATAAAACATATCTTTATTGATTTCAGAGAGGAAGGGAGAGAGATAGAAACATCAATGATGAGAGAATCATTGATCAGCTGCCTCCTGCACGCCCCCTACTGGGGATCAAGCCCTTGACGGGAATCGAACCCGGGACCCTCCAGTCCGCAGGCCCACACTCTATCCACTGAGCCAAACCGGCGAGGGCTCTCCCTTTTTTATAGTTAAGGAAACTGAGAGCTCCGACAGCTCATAAGTGGCAAAGCCAGGAAAACTGGGACCTTGGACAAGGACAGATCCAGTTCTCTTCCGGGGTTTCTCCAAATGGGAAGAATCCAGACAGGTTGAGAGGTTGAGAGTGCTACTCTGAGCATCCCCGGGGAGATACAGCCCTGTCTGGTTTGACTTCCTTTGCCGTGTATCCGGAAGAGCTGCCAGTTGGATTTATCTGTATTAGTAAAGAATGTGGGTATGTGTAGGAGATTGAAGGGGCTGTGGGTTATGTAACATGAAAAATGTAAACCAGCGGTTCTCAACCTGTGGGTCGCTACCCCTTTGGCGGGCAAACGACCCTTTCACAGGGGTCGCCTAAGACCATCCTGCAGATCAGATATTTACATTACGATTCATAACAGTAGCAACATGACAGTTAGGAAGTGGCAACGAAAATAATTTTATGGTTGGGTCACAACATGAGGAACTGTATTTAAAGGGCCAGAAGGTTGAGAACCACTGTTCTAGCCCATTACTGAAACCATGGCATTTGCAAATGTTGAGATTTGGGGTGGGGGGGCGGTATTTTTGCTAAGGGCATGACCCAAGAAGAGAAGGGGTACCCATTTCTATGTCAAAGGGAAAGTAAACTTGGAGAACCCTGTCCTGGCCTTTAGGATATCAGGAAGCTAGCTAGTGTGGCCGTGGGCAGCTTTCAGCAGCCGCCGCCTGGCTCTGCCTGTGGTCATCACTGGTCAGCAAGTCGGCTCTTTTTTTAAAAAATATATTTTATTGATTTTTTTACAGAGAGGAAGGGAGAGGGATAGAGAGTTAGAAACATCGATCAGCTGCCTCCTGCACACCCCCTACTGGGGATGTGCCCGCAACCAAGGTACATGCCCTTGACCGGAATCGAACCTGGGACCCTCAGTCCACAGGCTGATGCTCTATCCACTGAGCCAAACCAGTTAGGGCAGCAAGTCAGCTCTTTAGGGCCCAGCCTGGGGAGCCAGGCGCCCTGCCTTTGTGGTGACATCGTTTTCATCCTTGATTTCTCTCAGGCTGTCCGGTGAGTGGAGAGCCATCTGACCCTACGTGCGAGAAGAAACCCAGCTCTGTGCCTGCCCACCAAGACCGCGCCTACGAGTATGTGGAGTGCCCTGTTACGGGTGCCACTTCGGAAAGGCAGAACCTAGATCCTTCTAATCTGGTAATCCGCACTCGGCTCCTTCCTGGAACTTTTTTAAAATGTATTTTTATTGATTTCAGAGAGGAAGGGATACGGAGAGAGAGAAACATCAATGCTGAGAGAGAATCATGGGTCGGCTGCCTCCTGCACGCCCCACACGGGATCGAGCCTTCAACCCAGGCATGTGCCCTGACCAGGAATCGAACCGTGACCTCCTGGTTCATAGGTTGATGCTCAGCCACTGAGCCACACCGGCCAGGCCTTTTTCTTTTTTTTTCCACCTGTGATTTTAAACACACCGTAGTGAAAACAGGTAAGATGCCCGGTGTCGTGCCAGCACGCCCAGCTCTTCTCCTGCCATCTTTCTAACCAGGGGCTGTGTTGTGACTTAATCATAATAATAATTCCTGTGCACCTGCTAGGCAATCCTTCACACGTTCACTACAAAAAGAAGTTCTTGGCCAGTGGTTCTCAACCCGGGGGGAGGGACATCGGTTATCACGACTGGGGAAGAGGGGTACTCTTGGGTTGAGGTCAGGGATGTTGCTAAAGATCCTACTGTGCTCAGAACAGAGCCCAGTAACCAAGTGTTGTGCGCCCCCAAGCGGCAGTAGTAAAGAGAGTGGGAAGCCCTAGTCCAGGCTCAGTGCTTGCGTGTTGCTGCCGCTGTGTCTGGGAGGAAACATCCTTCGCCTCCCTCCGGTCTGCCAGTGTGGGGACGTCACCCCTCATCGGTAATGTACTCACCCCAAAGGCTGAAAGCATAAGCAAGATCCGAAAAGTAAACTTCTTTAACAGGAAGTGGTGCTGTACAGGCATCCTATCAGACTTCCTCAGAAGAATGCACAGTCATTTTTGTTAAGCCCACCATAGAAAGGTTTTCTGAAAAGCCTGCTGATCATGGTATTTGTCCTTACTCTTTTTTTTTTTTTTCGTTAATCCTCACAGGAGGATATTTTTTTCATTGCTTTTCAGAGGGGGGGGGGTTGGCATTGAACCTGAAATGAAGGTACATGCCGTTGACCGGGAATCAAACCCGTGACCCTTCAGTGCGTCGGCCGGTGCTCTAACCACTGAGCACACTGGCCCGGGCAGTTTTTACTTCTTCATCCTTGAGGAGAAAAAGACCAAGAATATACCCACAAGGAGTATTTACCGTTTATGAGAACTTGAACAGCAAGGGAAATGGTCTGATAGGGCTGAAATTTTGCTGCCAGTGGTTTGAAAGAGAACCTGTGTCGCGTACAATGCGTTGCTTTCCAGGAAGTGGCTCATTACAGTGCTTGTCTCTGCTCTATATCACATTTCCAACCTTTCAAAGCGGTTCTGCTTGTTCTATTCAGATGCCACCACCTAATCAGACACCGGCCCCTGACCAGCCGTTCGCGCTCTCCACTGTGCGGGAGGAGTCCTCCATTCCAAGAGCAGATTCTGAGAAAAAGTGGGTTTACCCTTCCGAGCAGATGTTCTGGAACGCGATGTTAAAGAAAGGGTAAGTGAGGGGGCCTCGTCCTGAGAACAGAAAAATCCGCTTGTTACATTTATCTAAGAATAAATGCCAAAGAGGTTTTTAGCCTCCAGATGAACAATAAGTTTTTATTTCAAAAGGTAATTTGTTTCGAATAACGTTCAGGCTTATCAGAAGATAGTGCAAGGCGAAGCAGACTAGGGCAGTGGTCGGCAAACTCATTAGTCAACAGAGCCAAATATCAACAGTACAACGATTGAAATTTCTTTTGAGAGCCAAATTTTTTAAACTTAAACTATATAGGTAGGGACATTGTTATTAACTTAATTAGGGTGCTCCTAAGGCTTAGGAAGAGCCACACTCAAGGGGCCAAAGAGCCACATGTGGCTCTCGAGCCGCAGTTTGCCGACCACGGGACTAGGGTGTGTGTGTCCGGAGAGATAGCAGGAGGCGGGTCCGATCTTGCCGACCTTCTTTCCCAGGTGGAAGTGGAAGGATGACGACATCAGCCAGAAGGACATGTACAACATCATCAAGATCCACAACCAGAACAACGAGCAGGCGTGGAAGGAGATTTTGAAGTGGGAAGCCCTTCATGCTGCGTAAGTATGTTTGAGATCTTAAAAAAACCCTCCCAGCCCTAGCCGGTGTGGCTCAGTGGATAGAGCATCGGCCTACGGACCAAAGGGTCCCGGGTTTGATTCCAGTCAAGGGCATGTACCTCGGTTGCAGGCTTCTCCCCGGCCCGGGCCCTGGTCAGGGCTCGTGCAGGAGGCAACCCATCGATGTTTCTCTGTCTTTCCCTCTCTCTCCCAGTCTCCCTAGAAATGAGTGGGAAAATATCCTTGGGTGAGGATTAACAACAATAACAAACATCCTTCCAGCATCTTTCTTGTTTTGGACCCAGGGTTTTAACATTCTTTCAGATGTGTCATTTGAATGGAATAGTTTGGGTAGCAGGCCTGCTCCAGTGACCCTGGTGTGGCAGTCCCCCTCCATGCAACCGTGTAAATCCATGTCCTTATGCTCGTGGATTCCGTGGGTCCGGGGTGCAGAAAGGGAGGAGTAGGGACGGCTGGTCTCTGCTCCCTGGTATCTGGGCCTCACCCGCCATCACTCAGTGGTCAGGGCTGGCTTGACAGTCGTGGGCTGGAATCCTCTGGAATCCATTTTCCTTAGCTGGTGAGGGACACCGGCTGTCGGCCACGACTCCTGCCCACAGCCCCTGAACATGGCCGCTTGGGCTTCCTCACGCTGGAGGCTGGGTTCCCAGAGCTGGAGTACAAAAAGCTCCCGTGGACGCTGCATCTGCTCTGATGATGTGGCCTCAGAAGCCCTGGGCCATCACCTGCCTGCCCAGGTTCCGGGGGGCGGGGGGGCGTCAGAGACCCCCGCCTCTCAGCGGGAGGAATGTCAGTCCATTGAAAGCAGAGCATGGGGGACACGGGACACTATGTTGCTCTCTGCCCCTAGGACAGTGGCCGGCAAACTGCGGCTCGCGAGCCACATGTGGCTCTTTGGCCCCTTGAGTGTGGCTCTTCCAAAAAATACCGACTTCTGCGCATGGGCCACAAAGTTTCAATCGCACTGTACGTGCGCGCCCGCACGTGGTATTTCGTGGAAGAGCCACACTCAAGGGGCCATAGAGCCGCATGTGGCTCACGACCCGCAGTTTGCTGACCACTGCCCTAGGAGATGCTCACTCAGCAGCATTTCCTGAGTCCCCAGCAGGCCTAACGCCTCAAGATGTCTTAGAGTGCAGGCCTTTTTCTGGCGGAGAGGGCTGACCGTGAGCTCAGCTAGTACAGGACTCGAGCGGTCTTACGTGATGCTGCCCCCCAACTCCCTGCGCCTGGGAGCGGGCCGGCCGGCACCCAGGAAGCCCTCACCGAGGCTGTGCGGAGAGCGAGCGGATTTTTCTAGCCAGGACCTCGCCACCCGTCCTGTGTGTGGTTGCTTCCTTAAGGAGCTGGTCCGACACCAAGTACATGAGTTCCTAGGGATTTATCTAGCATTTTCCTTCTTCGTGAAGGCCATTCATTGGTATCAAACCCAAAAAGAGTGTAGGGTTTTGTTATGTTCGTCTGCAACGTTATGCCAGCTGCTCTGTGCGAAAGAGAAGCGAGATGCCCAATACTCCACCCTCCCTTGTCCCCCAAGAACATGCCTGTGTCCCCACACCAAATGCAAAGGCCCTGGCCCCGGACTCCTGCGGAGAGCAGGGCAGATATTCGGAAGGAAGTGGAGGGAGGGGAACATACCCGATCCAGAAACGGAGAGCAGCTTTTTAAAGACTAGGGATATTGGTTTGAATTGGGCAGTGACCTTTCTTAGAGAATGTGAGACTGTGTAAAATGCCTTCAGAAAACTGTATATTATTGAGGACATGCAACATCTTAGTTTTCAAAGGAAAGAAGCTCTTTTCACAGACTTGTCTAATTTGGGGCTTTCCTAGGGAGTGTCCCTGTGGTCCCTCGTTGGTCCGGTTCGGAGGGAAAGCCAAGGAGTACTCCCCACGAGCAAGGATCCGCTCCTGGATGGGGTGAGTGTGGGCGGGAAGGGACTGCCACTCCCGTGTGAGGGTCCCTTCTCCATGGACCGGAATCCAGACCTGTGGGGCCATCCTCCAAGATGTAGCCCATGTGCATCTGTAGGTTTCGTCCAGGTGGGGGCGGATTCACTCGGGTGGCTCGGTTGCTCCCCATCTCCTTGTCGCAGGATCGACCCGAGCTGTCCTCCGACTCCTCCTTGCATCTCTGCGCCTGGCCTTCTCCCTTCTCTCCCAGCGCAGCCAGAGAACCCAACCCCTCACCCTGCTGGCTCTCTGTCCGGGGGGCCTGATTCCTGGGTGGACAGACTGACTGCCGTGTGAGCTGGGCCCATCGCACATCCTCAGCCCCGCCTTTGTTGGGCGCTGTGGGCTGTGACGAGTCTCCCCTCCCCGGTGAGATGTTTGCCCGAGAGCAGGCCTTGCCACGCTGCTCCGGGGCCCGGCGAGCGGGCTGACACTCACCAGCATGTCCTCATTCCAGGTACGAGTTGCCTTTCGACAGGCACGACTGGATTATCAACCGCTGTGGCACGGAAGTCAGATACGTCATTGACTACTACGACGGCGGCGAGGTCAACCAGGAGTACCAGTTCACCATCCTGGACGTGCGGCCCGCCTTCGACTCGCTGTCGGCGGTGTGGGACAGGATGAAGGTCGCCTGGTGGCGCTGGACCTCATAGCCAGTGCTTTGTTAGAGACGGGGAAATACCAACTATTTTTTTTTTTTCCTGAGGGCTACATTAAACTCTTTTCCCTAAACTGAATTGCACTCGTGATGTACTGGGAAGGTCGAGTGGGTCATGACCTTGAACTTCACTTGGCAAAGGGTAGTATGCACGCGCTCTTTGGAGCTCTGTTTTCACCCCACCCTTGATTGCAGGTCATGTTATGTTTTCTTCCCACTTAGCGCCAGTGGGAAGAAGTCCCTTCGTTTTCCCTTTAACTGCAGTATTGCCTGTGTGTTTAATCTAGAAAAGTCTGAGCCGCCTCTTAAAAAGAGCGTCCCTTAAAATATGAAGAGAGCCGCTTCTTGTCTTACTGTTTTCTCTTGATGACTTGAGACCTGAAAACCCATAGGCTGCGCAGCTCTTAAAGAGTCACCAGCAGTTCTCAAGGCCCTACGACAGCGGTTCTCAACCTTCCTAAGGCCATGACCCTTTAATACAGCTCCTCATGTTGTGGTGACCCCCAATTTCATGGTTACAAATTGAACATCATTAAAGCATAGTGATGACTCACAAAAACAATATGTAATTATAGATGTCTTTTCCGATGGTCTTAGGCGACCCCTGTGAAAGGATCGTTCGACCCCCAAAGGGGTCGCGACCCACAGGTTGAGAACCGCTGCCCTACGATATGGTCGTGACTTTGGAAGTGCACTCAGCAAAACTCAAGTGTGTCTTGGCTCCCACGTTCTCATGGGAATTGTTCAGACCTGGCCTCGTTACAGAATCATTTCAACGCCACCGTGGTCTGAGGGTGCACGTGCAGGGGAATGTGTGTTTCCGCTGTTTCATTTTCATCTCCATCGCCATTGTTCTGAGGTGGAACTGCTCCCAACAGGCAGGTCTCACTGTCCCTGGTTTTGACAAGTGTTCCCACTCTTGCATCCGGGTCCTGCTGCCTGGAGCCTTCCCTGCAGTCGGCCTGGTCTGAGCCTTGAAGGTCTGGCTGGAGGCGCAGCGTTAGCCCTGGTTCCTTTCTAAACATGGCCCTGTTTTGTTGCGTGTTCAGGGAGCTCTCCCATTGAAATTCTTGGTTCCAGTAATCCATACAGTGGTGGTTCCTCTTAGAGCAGCAGCATGTAACAATGACTATTGGGTTTGGTCTGGTTTTGAGTTGATAATATTAAGTCCTTGCATTTCTCCTAAATACTGGATTGTTCAATTAGTAGAAGGAATTAGCAGACTGGAGTGACTAATTTGCCATGAATGTCTTTGTTGTGACAGCTTTGCGTGGGGTGTTTTAAATCTAACAACCTTAAGCTCTTCGACCTTTCAGAATATTTGTATATTTTAAAATCAAATAAAGCTGATAGTGAAGAGGTTTCCAAATTTCTTAAGAGTAACTTTACACTTAAACAATCACGTCTTCTAACCTTTATGGAAACGATGCTACAGCCGCCCTGCGAGAGGCAGCCACCTTCTCATCCGCTAATGACATCCTTACAGGCGCACCTCGGAGGTCCTGCGGGCTGGGTTCCCCACCACTGCAATCACCGAGAATCGCCAAGTGATAGGGAGAGGGTCTTGCTTTCAATTTGGGAAAAAAGTGCAAAACCTGTGGAGCGCAATAAAGCAAATGGCGAGAAAGCCAGGTCTGCCTGTACTAAGGAGAAGGATTACTGTTGGCATTTTTATAAGCACAGGATAAGGCATTACAAACACATTGTAACTAGAAACAAAACTTGAGCCTTAGGCAGGCACCCCTTTTATAGGGCAACTGCATTCCTTGAGAAAAACCACCTCTAAAACTGTCAAGCAAACCTGATCAGATCAGCAGTTTCTACCCCCAGCACTCCTGGGGAAGACCAGCCTCCCAGCTTTCACAGCTGCTTGTGTCTAGATGACACGTGAGCATATTCAGGGATCAATACTTCTCTGATCCCATAGGAGGTTTCATTTATAACTTGAAATTCATTTTGGATCTTCTCCAGGCCTGAAACTCGGCCTGTTGTCTACGGAAACAGCACTATTCGGAATCATCAAACTAGTGTACGTTTGGCAAAGTATTAACAAACGGGGTGGGGGATTGAACTGGGATTGTATATAGGGTGTCCCCCCCAAAATGTATCCACTTACTGAATAATTATACAGGCAGTGTTTATTAACCTACATTTCATTTTCAAAACAGCTGCCAGCTGTTACAGTGCATATACATTTTGTGGGATACCCTGTATTACTATGGGGTATTCCTAGTAACACCTACCTAAAGTCCATTCATACATGGTCATGTTCCCTGCCTCAGTCTTAGTTCAGTCAGTGAATGAAAGGGCGAGTAAGTGCTACGATTCCGACAGCCTCGTGGTCATCCGGGGTGGGCAGTTCTTGTATTTCTGAATATACAGCTACCAGTTTCTAAACTGTCACCAATATGTTCGGTCCTCTACCAGACTGACTTTTCCCTCGCTAGCGTGAAAAGATGCACATTGCATGCCTGACCTCTGCAGTGACTGTGGCACTTGTACTGGGGCTCATTTGTGTCTTCATAGGCTGAAAGCCATGGGTGGCGATCAAGAATGCTATCCTGCTGTAACCGGTTTGGCTCAGTGGATAGAGCGTCGGCCTGCGGACTCAAGGGTCCCAGGTTCGATTCCGGTCAAGGGCATGTACCTTGGTTGCGGGCACATCCCCACTGGGGGGCGTGCAGGAGGCAGCTGATCGATCTCTCTCATCAATGTTTCTAACTCTCTATCCCTCTCCCTTCTTCTCTGTAAAGAATCAATAAAATATATTTAAAAAAAAGGTATATATATCTCACAGGTACACACAATGGAATATTATTTGACCATTAAAAAGAAAGATCTTACCATTTGCAACAACATGGATGGACCTTGAAGGCATTATGCTAATTGGATAAGTCTGAAAAAAGACATACCATATGATCTAACTTATATGTGGAATCTTAAAAAATACTCCCCAAAACTGAGCTTATAGATACAGAGAAGATTGGTGGTCGCCAGAGGTGGAGGGTAGGGGGAATTTGTGAAGAGGGTCAAAAGTGCAACTCTCGCCCTGACTGGTTTAGCTCAGTGGATAGAGCGTTGGCCTGCGGACTCAAGGATCCCAGGTTCGATTCCGGTCAAGGGCATGTACCTTGGTTGCGGGCACATCCCCAGTAGGGAGTGTGCAGGAGGCAGCTGGTCGATGTTTCTCTCTCATCGATGTTTCTAACTCTCTATCCTTCTCCCTTCCTCTCTGTAAAAAATCAATAAAATACATTTTTTTAAAAAGTGCAACTCTCTCATTATAAGACAAACATGTGATAGGAGTATAACATACAGCATGGTAATTATAGCTAAAAACACTATTGCGTATTTGGAAGTTGCTAAGAGTAGATCTTAAGAGTTATCACACAAAAAAGAAACAATGTTGTAACAACTTGTGATCATTTCACAGTATATACCAATAGCGAAGCATTGCGTCTTACACCTGAAACTAATATACTGTCAATTATACCTCAATGGGCCTCAGCTTTCTCGGCTGTACCAAGAGGAATACAACAGACTGTTGCAGTCTGTTTGGGCTGCTACGCCAAAATACCATCAACCGGGTGGCGTATAAACAACAGAAAGGTAATCTCACCTTCCTGGAGCCTGGGAAGTCCAAGGTCAAGGTGCGGGCAGAGCAAGTGACTTGTAAGGAGGGCCAGCTTCTAGGTCCGCAGCCAACCATCTATCTTCCTGCTCCTCTCCTGATGGAAGGGGGAGGGACCTCTAAGGGCCTTTTTTATAAGAACTCCGCCCATGGCCTAATCACCTTCCAAAGGCCCCGCCTCCTAATACCATCACATTGCCTGCCGGGTAGATTTCAACAGGAATTTGGCGGAGGAGACAGACATTTAGACCTTAGCACCGACCTGCCAGAGTTGTTTGTTTGTTTATATTTTTATTATTGATTTCAGAGAGGAAGGGGGCGGAATAGAGAGACAGAAATATTAATGAGAGAGAATTACTGATCAGCTGCCTCCTGAACGTGTCCCACCCCCCCCCACACACACACACTGGGGATTAAGCCTACAACCCGGACATGTGCACTGACCGGGAATCAAACCGGGACCTCCTGGTTCATAGGTCGATGCTCAACCACTGAGCCACACCAGCTGGGCTCCCGGAGTTGTTTTGAGGGCACTGCAAGATGACACCTGATTAGCAGGTACTTCTTGCACTCAGCAAGTCATGCTATTTAAAGTCACTAAAGCAGTGGTTCTCAACCTTCCTAATGCCGCGACCCTTTCATACAGTTCCTCATGTTGTGGTGACCCCCAACCATAAAATTATTTTCGTTGCTACTTCCTAACTGTAATGTTGCTACTGTTATGAATCGTCATGTAAATATCTGATA
>NW_005370542.1:1737773-1744372 GCF_000412655.1 Myotis brandtii
GAACATAATTAAAGCATAGTGATTAATCACAAAAACAATATGTAATTATATATTCAATATGTGTTTTCCGATGGTCTTAGGCAACCCCTGTGAAAGGGTCGTTCGACCCCCAAAGGGGTCGCGACCCACAGGTTGAGAACCACTGCACTAAAGGGAAAGGACAGGTAGCAATCTTTGACTTTTTAAAAATATAAACATGGCAGAGTGACATTTGGTTGATTTAATATGCAAGTCCCACTTGACAAAAATAAAGATTATAATTAGGCTCTTGTGCTTCCTAATCTAAATTGTAGCTCATCGTGTCCTCAGGATCACAAAGGTATCCTCCTCCTAAAAAACATGTATCCAGATTTAAACTGGTTATTAAAAGGTTGGATTGGGTCATGTCATGTTTTAGGCTGAGACTTTTTAAAAATATATATTTTTATTGATTTCAGAGAGGAAGGGAGAGGGAGAGAGATAGAAACATCGATGATGAGAGAGAATCACTGATCGGCTGCCTCCTGCACATCCCCACACTGGGGATCGAGCCAGCAACCCAGGCATGTGCCCTTGACTGGAAACGAACCCAAAACCTTTCAGTCCACAGGCTGATGTTCTATCCACTGAACCAAACTGGCTAGGGCAGGAGTGACCATTTCTTAACTACTGAGGAGCGAAAGGTAGACCTGGATTTGTCTTCTCTGCACTTGTAACTCCAGAGCCCAGCACTGGCCCCCCTGGTAAATGTTAGTTAGATGGATGAATGGATGAATCCATCAACCGATCCCTTCCTCTAGGGCCATGGTCGGCAAACTGTGGCTCTCGAGCCACATGCGGCTCTTTGGCCCCTTGAGTGTGGCTCTTCCTAAGCCTTAGGAGGACCCTAATGAAGTGAATCACCATGTACCTACCTATATAGTTTAAGTTTAAAAAATTTGGCTCTCCAAAGAAATTTCAATCGTTGTACTGTTGATATTTGGCTCTGTTGACTAATGAGTTTGCCGACCGCTGGTCTAGGGAAGTTAGTGGTGGCTGTTGTCGCTGGTTGAAATAAAGGAAAACCTGAAGACAACGCTAGACTATAATTAAGTGCAATTAATGCTGATGAATAGATATGTAAATGGTATCATTATTTCTTATAACTCAGCTGGGAAAGTTCCATTGCTAAATCGCACCCATGTCTCACCCCATGGCTTTGCTGTCCAGAACTCCCCAGAAATCAGACTTACTCTGGCCTTTCTTACTTTCAGCCTCTGTTTCTCTTTCTCAGCGGGAAGCAGGCCGGGGCCGGAGCCTCCCAGTGCTCCAGCGAAGCTGTGGTCCTCCCAGGGACAGGACTCCCCCGCCTGGGGCAGGTCCAGCGGAGCCCCTTTCCTTCATGAGAGAGACAGGCTCCTAAGGGCTTTACTTATTCGGCTCCGAACTGTCCGGATGGCAGGCTGGCACAGTTGGATGGCCGCTGCCAAATCCTGGTTCTGCCACTCTTGAGCCCTTTGTGCCCTCTGCAAAATGAGGATAGCCATGAGGCTTAAAATATATATATATTATTGATTTTTTACAGAGAGGAAGGGAGAGGGATAGAGAGTTAGAAACCTTGATGAGAAACACCAATCAGCTGCCTCTTGCACGCCCCTACTAGAGAGCAAGCCTGCAACCGCAACCAAGGTACATGGTCTTGACGGGCATTGAACCCAGCACCCTTCAGTCCCCAGGCCAACCCTCTATCCCCTGAGCCAAACTGGTCAGGGCGCCGTGGGCCTTTTATTAATAAACCCGGGATGTCCTGGGCAAACTGGGAGGAGTTGGGCACCCTAGGCCCGTGGTCAGCAAACTGCGGCTCTCGAGCCACATGTGGCTCTTTGGCCCCTTGAGTGTGGCTCTTCCACAAAATACCACGTGCGGGCACGCACGTACAGTGCAAAGTTGACTTAAAACTTCAAGTAAAGTTTATTAAGTTAATTTTAGGGAAGGTTGTGGAGTGAAATAAGATGTAGTGTCGAGGATGGAGAAAGGTATGTTGAGATGGTTTGGACATATAGAGAGGATGAACGAAAGGAGATGGACGGAACAAGTGTACAAGACGAGTGTGGATGGGAGAGTTGGAAGGGGTCGACCTCAGCGAACGTACCTCAATCAGATTGAGGACGTTTTCAGTAAAGGCCAGCTTAGGCGTCCCCTAATGAAGTTAATCACCATGTACCTACCTATATAGTTTAAGTTTAAAAAATGTGGCTCTCCAAAGAAATTTCAATCGTTGTACTGTTGATATTTGGCTCTGTTGACTCATGAGTTTGCCGACCACTGGGCTAGGCTGAAGTGGACCGAATTGAATTGAGAGAACCTTCTGACCCTCCTGTGACCGCCTGGGGCCCTCAGTGGAGGCTGGTGCGGCATGTACCTCGGTGAACTGCAGGCCACGCCAGGCCAGGGGTCCCCACCCCAGAGACCACTGCCTTCGGCTCAACACCCCCACGACGCCTTCAGGCGATTGCGCGGAGGAATTCCAACCTTCAGTGGAATTTTCCTTTGGTCTGCGCTTTTTTCTCTGGAACATTTGCTGCTGATTTAGTCCTGCTTTCAAATGCCGTCCAGTCACGATGCCCTGTTTTCATCTCTGTGGGACTCTTCTTCAGTCATTTCCTTTCTTCTCAGCTCGCTTATCAGGCGACACACACCCCAGGCCGGGACTTTGTTCTGGCATCTCCTTCTACTTAATCCCCAGGCTGTTTCTCTGCCAAGCACATGTGTATTAACATGTGCATAAGAAGCAAGCTGGGCTTATTTAGCAATGTCCTCCATGTGCACAAACTCCATGGGTATACGAGTTTTTTCTATATAAAAAAAACACACAACAAACGTATGGTAATAGCTACTTAGGTGGATCAAGACACAGTCTTATTTGGCCATTCCTGCCACCATCGGTCAGGCCCCAGTGCCAGCGACACAAAAGCAGGGATTGAGGACTCCTAGAGGCAGCGCCTCGTAGGATCTCTTTGCTCACCGGAAAGAGGGACTTGAACAGCCTGTGAAATGGTTCGTCCAACCTGAGAGAGTTGGAGTTTTATTTTTTCTTATCAGGTATTAAATCATCTACAAGGTGCGAGAAATGACTTCAGTTTCCACTCAGGTCCTTGGGGCTCGTGTGTGCTTTAAAACAGCTTATTTTTCATGGGCTAAAGGCAGCTACGAACTAGCTGTCACTTACTAAGCTAAAGATATGGCTACTGGGCTGAAACCATACAAAGAGAAAGGGAGAGTAAATAGTCATTACACACACACACACACACACACACACACACACACACACACACAATTGAATTATTGGTAAATATTCTGAGCCCTGTTTTCTGGATTGGCTATTTTAGATCTGACTATCAACAGACGAACAGACCTTTTGTGACCTTTTGTGACGCAGACGCCCTTGGTGCCATTTGGTCTGGAAGTTTTCAAAAACAGTACTGTTAAGGCAAGAACCTGGCAGGAAGAGGACCCCCTATATCAGGCAGTCCGGTCTAGAACGGAGGGAAAGAACTGGCCAGATCATTGTCAAATTCAAAGCCAAGAAAACACAGGGTCAGCAGGAGTAGGACAGGATGAGAGGAAGTGCCACAGAAGAGCAACCTGCAATTCATAACCAAGCAGCGTTTGCTCTCGGTCTTGTTGACAACGTTTGGCTGCCTGTGGGTGGCCAGGAAGAGCAGGAGGCCGGCAGCCAAGTTCTTCCAGCCTGCGTCCCAGCCAGCGGCGGAGGTGCTGGACCGGTGGCCCAGCCTGAAGATAGCATAGTCATTCCCCAGGAAAGAAAATGAGATCCTGCTTCTGGACTTCATTCTGATCCTGAAACAAATTAAGCATCTAGCAGTGATGGCGAACCTTGTGAGCTCGGCGTGTCAGCATTTTGAAAAACCCTAACTTAACTCTGGTGCCGTGTCACATAGAGAAATGTTTTGATCTTTGCAACCATAGTAAAACTAAGACTTATATTTTTGATATTTATTTTATATATGTAAATGCCATTTAACAAAGAAAAGTCAACCGAAAAACTGAGTTCGCGTGTCACCTCTGACACGCGTGTCATAGGTTCGCCATCACTGGCTAAGGCCTATAGGAGATGGAACTTACAGGGATCGTGCTGGGCAATACTTGTCCAGAAGGTAAGAAACCCGACTTCCCATCCTGTAGCAAACCACCTCCTCACTGACAACTGAATTCCAATTGAGTGACAATCAGTTTCACTTGAAACAAATACAGTGGGGCCTTGACTTACGAGTTTAATTCGTTCCGAGACCGAGCTCGTTAAGGAGCTCGTTAACTCAAATTACTCTATCAACTCAATGCAAAAAATCGGCCGAGAGACAGCTGGTATCTCAAAAAACTCGTTAGTCGGGACACTCGTAAGTCAAGGCCCCACTGTAACTATAAATTTCGAAGTATATCAGCGTCACTGGTTGATGTCCCCAAGCCATCATACTTACTAGCTCCTTAGCTGTATATGTATAGTACTGGCATTTAAAAATATATTTTATTGATTTTTTACAGAGAGGAAGGGAGAGGGATAGCTAGTTAGAAACATCGATAAGAGAGAAACATCGATGAGAGAGAAACATCGATCAGCTGCCTCCTGCACACCCACGCAACCAAGGTACATGCCCTTGACCGGAATCAAACCTAGGACCCTTCAGTCCGCAGGCCGACGCTCTATCCACTGAGCCAAACTGGTCAGGGCAGTATTGGTATTTTTAATACATTTGTACTTGTGGATTGTGGGGTGTATGTATGGAATAGGACGTGAGTTCATTCATTGAATTTAACACCCAGAACAAAGCCTTCACTTAACTTTTTATTACTCATGGCACAAGACAGAATTTTAACAAATACCACTGAAAATGTCATTGGCAACATGAAAGTTAAGAGTAGCATGTTTTATAAAAAAAATCATTTTTCTATGATACACATTATGAAGTGAAAAAATCTCATAAAATACTGAAGCGAATTGCCACCTGCTGGTCAAAAATAGTTTTGCAGTTGAAAAACTTCAAAGGTACTACAGAATGAAGTACGGTAGGAGCATTTTACAATACACACAAAATTACTGAAGAAAACATTTCCTCAGCCTTTGGTACAATGTAAATACAAAGCTGTAGTCTTTTTCCCAATATTATTTACTTTTAAAGCATTGCATATAATTTGGTTAATACTGATTATGGGGCAAAAGGAAAAACCATGTTCTCTAATTTGAATACTCTATTTAGACTCTTAATCACTTTATAGTTGGATTCCAGTTTGTAGTTTTGAAAAATACATAAAAGTTACACATTATAAATATATATTATATGTGGTCTATATGAAATTGAATTTGACCTAAAATGGGAAGGATGACTTCTTAATTATTCTTTCTTTGTTAGGCACGGCCTTTCTCCTGTTTGATAAACTGAATCCTTTCTAAACAGATTCCAAAAATATATTCCATAACATATCAAATCTAATATTTCCTTAAAATATATTCCATATGAAAAAGCATTCAGTGACTATATTTTTTTGTATCTCTCTACTATATAAAAATATGGCTTCCATACTCTCTTTTACTTTGTTTTGTTAGTGTTTTTCTTAGGCATTGAAGGAAGGACTGTCCCTCTTTAAAAGCTATGGCAAAAGCACAGAAACCCGCTTGTGCATATTCTAGAACATTCTATAGACTCTCCTTGCTTAGTATAAGTGAAGTGATTTAAAAAATGTTCTTTTTGTTTTCTGTGAATATATCATATACGATTATCATACATAATCCGTTACAGAATATACAATAGTCAAAACTGAAGTCACATAAATACAATTAAGCTATACCAAAGCAAGAGTTTTATCTTAGAGCCAATGTGAGCAGTTTATATATTAGAGACTGCCATCCGTTTATGATTTCGTATTTCCCTAAGGCTGGCTATGCAATAGAATCTTATTATAAATGGTGAGGGTGTTAGTGCTCTATATCTTTAAGTGAACTGGGTTTCCCTCGTGTTATTTTTTTTGAAGTGTAAAAGAAGAAAAAGTAAGTAAGTGTCCAATTGACCAACACCAACTCTTTTCCTTCCGGAGTGAAAGAAGGCTGTTGGGACGTGAGGGCCGAAGCTGGGTGTGGGCTCATACCAGTGTTTCCGGGAGGGCATCGGGGTTGTCTGCGGACAAGAGCTCCCAGATCTGCCACCGCTCTCTCTGCCAATCCAGCCAGCTGGGTTCCCCCAGGCCCTTACTGTTCTGATCGCTGGCGGGACTGGAGCAGGCGCTGCTCAGTTTGGGCTGGGCAGCCTGATGCTCTCGCTGGGCTGTTGGGCTTCCCTCTTCCCAGGGCGATCCTGAAGCTTCTTCTGGCCTCTGGCGCCTCCACAAGGGGGGCTCTGCGGGCTGGTGGGCCGCAGCTTGCTTCCCGGGCCCGGGATAAGGAGGCGGCGGCCTGCAGTCGGGCCTCGCCCTCTCCCGAGGTCTCTGGTGCAAAGGCTTGACGCGGCTCGGCAGCCAGGCCACGTTCAGGTCGCTCTCGGCGAGGTCTTCCATGCTGCTCAGAGTCAAATACTGCTCCGACCTGGGCGTGGCCAGCTCCGGCCTGGGCGTGGCCAGCTCCGGCCTGG
>NW_005370542.1:1744397-1749824 GCF_000412655.1 Myotis brandtii
TCCCCGGCCTGGGAGTGGCCAGCTCCCACCTCCTGCCCTCACCCTGGATGTGGGGCGTGCTGCACACGCGGGACACGGGAGGGTGGGCCCGGCACTCGGGGATGGTGGCCGTGGTCTGAGTCCTCCGGATGGCCTGCGGGCCACTGTCCAGTTCTGTGGGGCTCCCCTGCCACCGGGGCCAATGTGAGGACAGGTTCCCTTGAGAAAGGGAGCACGGCCCCGGTCGGAGGGAGCTGCTTTCAAAAATGTCTCCATAGGAACCTGGAAGCCAGAGAGAAGGGCAAGACATGGAATTAGGGTCGAGGCTCCAGGTTCAGATGCCCTGGTGCTTCCTTCCCTGCCGGCTCCGAGGATTGAGAAAGCACAGGGCACTCTCCGGTGCCGCTGGGACTCAGTGGTCGGCAAACTCATTAGCCAACAGAGCCAAATAGCAACAGTACAACGATTGAAATTTCTTTTGAGAGCCAAATTCTTTAAACTGAAACTGTATAGGTAGGTACATTGTTATTAACTTAATTCAGGTACTCCTAAGGCTTAGGAAGAGCCACACTCAAGGGGCCAAAGAGCCGAATGTGGCTCGCGAGCTGCAGTTTGCCAACCACGGCCTGGGTGAAGTAAAAGACTTCCTAGTAAAAAAAAAAATGACACTTTTTTGTTGTTGTTGTTAATCCTCACCCCAGGATATTTTTCCATTGATTTTTAGAGAGCAGAAGGGAGAGGAAGAGACAGAGAGAAACATCAATGTGAGAGAGACACACTGATTGGTTGCCTCCTGCATGCACCCTGACCAGGGCCAGGGATCTGCAAATGAGGCATGTGCCCTTGACAGGAATCGAACCCGGCACCCTTTGGTCCGCAGGCTGACGCTCTATCCACTGAACCAAACCAGCTAGGGCTACACTTTTTGATTATGGACACAATTGCTGTAGCAGCTCCAAATATTGATGCCTAGACTCTGACAGGTTAGCTAGCACATGAGATTCAACAGCCCTTGTCACTAATTGACATTTCAGAAAAGGCCCCCTCAACCTGGCTGGGAACACTTACTTATCTGCTCCCTACCTGCTCAGTGCAATTTGCAATCCAGAGGAGACACAAATAATGTTTTCATGTTTCTATCATATCAATAAAAGCTGCAGGAATAAATGAATTGAATCTAAAACACTCATTTGGCCCAGCTGGTATGGCTCAGCGGTTGGGCATCCACCCAGGAACCAAGAGGTCACGGTTCAATTCTCGGTCAGGGCACATCCCTGGGTTGCAGGCTAGATCCCCAGTAGGGGGCGTGCAGGAGGTAGCCGATCAATGTTTCTCATCTCATCGATGTTTCTATCTCTCTCTCCCCCTTCCTCTTTTTCTAAAAATCAATAAAAAATATATTTAATAAAAACAGTTTACACACTTGATGCTATAAACTAACATATACTTCATATGGATTAAAGAATTAAGGTAAAAGAATGAAATACTATGAAAGTGAAAGGCATATAGATGACTATCCAATGCTTAGTAAAGATTAATTTTGTAAAAAATTCACAAAAAGAGATACTGATAGACTTAATTATGTGAAACCTAAGAACATTCCAGATATCCAAAGTGAGAAAAAACGCAAGGCATAATATCAGTGGCAAACAATATAGACAAAGGGTTAACATCTTTATTAGAGGAAGAGTTCATCAGAATCAATTTTTAAAACATTAGCACACATAAATAGCCAATGACATAAATGATAACTCAATGGAGGAAAATTCAGTAAATTAATAGAAAAACCGAAAAATGCTGATGAGAAAGAAATGCAAATGAAAAGAAGACAATGGAATGCCCCTCAACCACTATAAGGATGAAATACTGCCAGCTGCGATAGCACGGATGGATCCTGAGGGTACCATGTTAAGCGAAATAAGTCCGGTGGAAAAGGACAAGAACCACATGATCTCACTCATTTGTGGGATATAAAACAGAAAGCAACAAATAAATAAATGAATGGACACAGACAACAGTATGGTGGTTACCAGAGAGGGGGCGGGGGGTGAGGGGAAGACGAAGAGAGTAAGGAGGTGAAATATATGATGACAGAGGGAAACTAAGATTTTGAGTTGTGAGCACACAATACAATATACAGGTGATGTATCCTAGAATTGTACACCTGAAACCTATATAATGTTATTAACCAATGTCACCCCAATACATTTTTAAAAAAATTAATGCCATTTTGTTTGTTAAGTTGGCAAAAATGCAAAGCCAATGACTTGTCATGCTGATCAGGTTAAAGAGTCACAGACAGTGAGGCCACCTGCAGCTCCCAGAGAACAAACTCAGGCGCCCTACAGGGAACATGAAGTGACTGTGTACCTCTCAGATCTGTGATTTGTGATTCACTTTCCTAATCTGAATTTATAACTTTCTTCCCAAAATTTTGTGACCCCAACAATAATTTAAAATGCAAGAATGTACATAAGCCCAGCCAGTGTGTCTCAGGGGTTCAGTGACGATCCATTAACCATGAGGTCACGGTTCAACTCCCGGTCAGGGCACACGCCCGGGTTGCCGGCTTCATCCCCAGTAGGGGGCGTGCAGGAGGCAGCCATCCATGATTCTCCCTCCGTGATGTTTCTCTCTCTCTCTCCCCCTTCCTCTCACTCTAAAAATCAATAAAAACTGGGGGCAGGAGCAGGCGGGAGAGGTCAATGGAGGAAAAAGACATATGTAAAAACTTTCAACAATAAAGAATTTGTAAAAAATTAATAAAAACATTTTTTAAAATGTACATAAAAGGAGTTCCTGAAAGCATTAATTTATTACAAGAACAACAACAAAATGGAAACAACCCCGTTGTCCAGGCACTGGGTGGTTAGCGATGACTATGCACTCTGAAGTATGCAGTGGCCCTTACCAATAATCATGGAGGATAACTGGGAAATGGAAGTTAAATAATGTAGAGTTGCAGAGACAGAATGATTTTAGCCATGTTTACAAACTCTTGCAAGGGAAATGACATGAAATCTAGTCAGAGATTGATATACTTTGGTGGAAAGGCTAAGGGCAACTTTATCCTATCCCCCTATTCTCAGCATTTTGCAAATAATTTTTTAATATATATTTTATTGATTTTTTACAGAGAGGAAGGGAGAGGGATAGAGAGTTAAAAACATCGATGAGGGAGAAACATCGATTAGCTACCTCCTGCACACCTCCCACTGGGGATGTGCCCGCAACCAAGGTACATGCCCTTGACCGGAATTGAACCTGGGACCTTTCTATCCACTGAGCCAAACCGGATAGGGATGCAAATAATTTTTGACAAGAATGTACTATGATAACAAGGAAAAGATGAAAGGACATTAACTTTAAAAGCAAATGCGATAAACATTTTGAAAAATAATACTTCACCTGTCATTCCTGGGTCTTTGGATCCACTCTTCAATGTTGAATGCCAAGTTCCCCAGATATTGAAAGGTTCCTCAGACATATCTAGGGAAAAATGTATTCAAAGGTATGTAATTCACGAGGAAAACTGAGGAGCAATAATCAATACACCAATCAATGCACATCACTTCTGTGCCAAGTACTGTATTTGAGACTGTGATGGACACAAAACAGAATATGAGGCAGACCTGCCTTTTTTCAGGCGTATTCCGTTTGGGATTTACAAAAAGGCTCTTTCTATATTCTGGTTGTGGTAGACAGAATAAGGGCCCCCCAAAGATGCCTGTGACAGGACCCCAGGACCTGTAAGGATGTTATATTCAAAGGGGACTTTGCAGGCATGATTGTTATGGATCTTGACATCAGGAGAGGATCTGGGCTGATCTGGGTGGGCCCAATGTCATCACAAGGATCCTTATAAAAGGGAGGCAGGAGAGAAGATGATATGTTGATGGCTTTAAAGATGGAGGAAGGGGCCAGGAGCCAAAGAATGCAGGCCGCCTTTAGAAGCTGGAGGAGGCAAGGCAGCAGATCTTCCCTGGGGTCCCCAGAAGGAAAGCAGCGCTGCTGACCTATTGTAGACTTCTGACATCCAGAACTATAGGGTGTCCCAAAATTCACGCAAGATTTGCAATTCAATTCAATTGCAAATCTTGCGTGAATTTTGGGACACCCTATATAAGATAAAGTTGTGTGTAGTTTTAAGTCACTAAGTTTGTGGTCATTCGTTACAGCAGCGAGAGGAAAGGAATACAGTGATGATGAGTGGCAAGAGCTCCAGCCACATTAACAGAGAGATAGAGGAACAGCAGTTATAGTTCCTATATCTAGTATTACCCTCAGGAATACTCCGCTATTGGTATCAACAGATTCATCCCTGCATGTACTCATTCATACATCCTCTTAGTCTGTCCATAAATATTTACTGATGAAGGCGCTATTTTATGTCTTCTTACCATCTCATAGAATCCTCACTACAGTCCTGTGATGTGATCATAATGATAATTTCTAGAAGCAAATGTCTACTGGGGGCTTCCCTGTGTTCTGCAGTTCACATGTATTCTCTCACTGAATCCCAAACTTAAAAACTGGGGGCAGGAGCAGGCGGGAGAGGTCAATGGGGGAAAAAGACATATGCAAAACTTTCAACAATAAAGAATTTATTTATAAAGAAAGTATTACCGAATGGTTATCACATGCCAAGTTTTTTGTTAAGAACTTTATATGGATTAGCTAATTAAACTTATGAATTAACTCTGCTATCTGTCTTAGTATATCTATGTTGATTTCAGAGAGGAAGGGAGAGAGAGAGAGAAACATCAATGATGAGAGAGAATCATGGATCAACTGCCTCCTGCACGCCCCCTACTGGGGATTGAGCCCGCAACCCAAGCATGTGCCCTGATTGGGACTTGAACTGTGACCTCCTGGTTCATAGGTTGAGGCTCAACCACTGAGCCACACCGGCCGGGCTGTCTTAGTTTTCCTAGGAGGAGGAAATGGGACTCTGAAAAACTCTATCACTCACTTAAGGTGTTGCATGTTGAAAGTGGCAGAGCAGGTCATTCAAACCCAGTGCTCTTGTCATTGGATGCCAACACTATGTGCTTCTAGTTCCCTCGGGGTGAGGTTATTTCCGGGGAGAGAGCTACAGATGAGACAGGGTGTGTCCGAGCAGCCACCCGGACTTCTACCCACCAGATGCCAAGTGTGACCCTGAAAAATGCCTCCTGACATTGTCACATGTCTCCCGGGGGGCACAATTGAGAACCACAGTGTTAGAGTTTGCCAAGACAGTAAATGGATGAAAAGAGCTAATGCGTGCCTTAGTCCACCTGCTAATGAGTCAGAGCCCATGTGTATCTTCGCCTGCATCAGTGATGGGGAACCTTTTGAGCTCGGCGTGTCAGCATTTTGAAAAACCCTAACTTAACTCTGGTGCCGTGTCACATATAGAAATTTCTTGATATTTGCAACCATAGTAAAACAAAGACTTATATTTTT
>NW_005370542.1:1749944-1755995 GCF_000412655.1 Myotis brandtii
CAGTGGTTCTCAACCTTGGCTGCACATTAGAATCACCTGGAAATCTTTTTAAAATCCTGATTCCTGGGCCTCACCCTCCAGAAATTCTGTTTCTTTGTTATGGGGTGGGGCCACAACATGAGTAACAAAGAAACAGAATTTCCGGAGGATGAGGCCCAGAAATCAGGATTTGAAAAAGATTCCCAGGTGATTCTAATGTGCAGCCGAGGCTGAGAACCACTGAACTAAGCGGCAAAGACACTGATGCTGGGAGGACAGAATCAAGCTTTCCTGGTGTGAACTTGTCTAATAAGATCAGTTTGAATCTGTGTTTAGAAACCCGAGTATGCCACGCCTCTCCTGATAGCAAAGTTCTCTTCCGATCGCCCTTTTTGTTGTTGCTTCAGAGAATATTACATGTAGGAAACCTGCCACTAATTTAAAAGGGCAAAACTTAGATATCAACTATTACATCAAAGAGGGAATAAGTAAAAAAATCTATGATACACCTATTTAATGGAAATATATAGTGGTTATACACAAAAAATGTTAGCAATATAAAAATTGCTAATAATAGGATTTTAGATAAAATAAGTTTACTTCAAAAGTAGTCATATTATGCCCTAGCCGGTTTGCTCAGTGGATAGAGCATCGGCCTACAGACTCAAGGGTCCCAGGTTCCATTCTGGTCAAGGGCACATGCCCAAGTTACGGGCTTGATCCTCAGTAGGGGGCATGCATGAGGCAGTCGATCCATGATTCTCTCTCATCATTGATGTTTCTCTCTCTCCCTTTCCCTATCTCTTGGAAATCAATGAAATTTTTTTTAAAAACGTAGCCATACTATGAAAAAATATATACCATTATGTACGCATATGAACAAGGACTAGGAAAATAAAGTTTCACATTTGGAAAATAAATTTAATGCCTGATGGAAACATGGGCTACTGGTTTTGTTATTCATTTTTAAAGTTATTTTGACAGGAATATTTGTAAAATAAAATAAAGATGCTATGATTTAAAAACAGGCACACAGAATCCTTTCAGAGTGACTCTTCGGGTTACATGATAAATTTACGATAAAGTAGCAAAAATTTGTACTGTGTCTTCCAATTATTACTTAACTAGAGGCCCCATGCACAAAATTCGTGCAAGGGGCTTGGCCCTCACAGCCCCAGCTTTGTCTGGAAGGTCGTCCAGTCTAATTAGCATATTATGCTTTTATTACTATAGACGAGTGTCCTGCTAAGTCCCGGCCCCAAGGAATTCCTCTATGGAGGGAAAGAACAAGCAAACATCCAGTGGCCAAATACATGTGGGAAAAACTGCAAACCACACGCTCCCTCCCAATGCAGCTATTCAATGGTGACCATTAGTGCTTTTAAGACTTTGAGAAATTGTACAATAGAGACACCATTAACTTGGTTAACCCAGCCGTTCCCCAATGTATTTGACCATGAAACCCTTATTTTGCCTAAAAATGCTGATCTCCCTGGAGACTAACATTATGTTCTTTCTGGAACACGATGTCTTGTTATATAGTAGGTTCAGTTTGTTCTCTTTAGAAGAGTAACAGCAATAATTGGATGACATCTTAGACTTCGCAAATATGCACCCCAACTCTAGGACACACGGAGTTCCTGGGATGCTGGAAGGAAAAGAGTCAGCTGGGAATATCGCTCTCTGGACAGGAGGCTGCTTCCCAGACCCTCCAAGACAGCGGTTCTCAACCTGTGGGTTGCAACCCCTTTGGGGGTCTAACGACCCTTTCACAGGGGTCGCCTAAGACCATCGGAAAACACATATATAATCACATATTGTTTTATGATTCATCACTATGCTTTCGTTATGTTCAATTTGTAACAATGAAAATACATCCTGCATATCAGATATTTCCGTGGCAATTCATAACAGTAGCAACATTACAGTTATGAAGTAGCCACGAAAATAATTTTATGGTTGGGGGTCACCACAACATGAGGAACTGTATTCAAGGGTCGCGGCATTAGGAAGGTTGAGAACCACTGCTCCAAGAGATGACTAGGCTCACCACGCCTTCCTCTTCCTGGAGAACATCTTCAGCCATACTCAGTAAAAGCTCTCTGAGCCCTAACCGGTTTGGCTCAGTGGATAGAGCGTCAGCCTGCGGACTCAAGGGTCCCAGGTTCGATTCCGGTCAAGGGCATGTACCTTGGTTGCGGGCACATCCCCAGTGGGGAGTGTGAAGGAGGCAGCTGATCAATGTTTCTCTCATCGATGTTTCTAACTCTCTATCCCTCTCCCTTCCTCTCTGTAAAAAATCAATAAAATATATTAAAAAAATAAATAAAAGCTCTCTGAATTGCAGAAACAGAAACCTAGGGAGGGAGGGAGAGAGGGTCCGCAGGGCCCATGCCACATGCAATCACAGGCCCCGTTACCTTTTCCAAGCCGCGGTCCAGGAGAACTCTCCCTTGACTTCAATGATGGCAGGTGGCCCACCAGCATGTACTGCTCTGGTCCTCTGTACAGCTTCTCCGAGCCCCCCGGGGCCGTGTTCTCTTGCATAGCCAGCAGGGAGCGCTCGGACAGCACGGGGGAG
Organism: Myotis brandtii; assembly: GCF_000412655.1. Lineage (NCBI taxonomy): Eukaryota > Metazoa > Chordata > Mammalia > Chiroptera > Vespertilionidae > Myotis > Myotis brandtii. The sequence goes on from NW_005370542.1 coordinate 1,752,505, forward strand.
TTGTTGTCATAAGGGGAGAGGTCTCCGCTGGAGGCCTTGTTGGAGTCTGTGGATGAGTGCCTGCCTCCCACCGAAAAGGAAACTTCCGACCGCAGCATGTCGTCAGGGCTTCTGGCACAGGGAGACAAGGACAGGCGTGTGAGGATGCTGACAATCGGCGACAGATTCCCACAATGTGACCGTTACACACATGACAGGAGGAGAATGCATGGACACAGGCTGAAACAAACCAAAGGAGACCTTCAGGGCAGGATTTTACATCCATAGGGTGAAAGCGTTTCCATGAAATGGCCAGCAGAGGGCAGTACAACTCAACAGATGTTACTAGAGATGTCAAAGGGAAGGCAGGGGGAGGATGAGGAGATGGCTCCCTGTCTTGTCCAATGTGCCTCGCTGAAATGCCTGTTGGACTAGTCGGCTTTCATTTCAAAGTTATAGTCTAAACCAGTGGTTCTCAACCTTCCTAATGCCGCGACCCTTTCATACAGCTCCTCATGTTATGGGGACCCCCAATTTCATTATTACAAATTGAACATAATGAAAGCATAGTGATTCATCACAAAAACAATATGTAATTATAGATGTGTTTTTCCGATGGTCTTAGGCGACCCCTGTGAAAGGGTCATTCGACCCCCAAAGGGGTCGCGACCCATAGGTTGAGAACCGCTGGTCTAAACACTTACGGAAGATTGCTCAACAAATGATGAAAAGGGTAAAAAAAAGATTAAAATATCAGAAGAAACAGAAACTTTTTGTCAAATAGAAAAGATGATTCTGTTTGCAGTAAGATGAACAAAATGTACTTGTTGGAGAATTTTAAAAGGGATCGACATCCTGTTGGAAATATGATTTGAAGAAAGGCTTTCCAAAGACAGAAATGTCTGAAAGGGAATTGAGTCAGGGGCAAACTCTGGGGAGGGCTGTATATGTGCAAAACGGTCACTACTGGGCATTGCTTATAAGGAATGAAAAAGAGCAAAAGGCTGAAATGTCATTATTTTGATCCATCAACCATATTATGACTATATGTGTGGGAGTGTGTGCTCACAAACACAGGCAAATCAGAAGATTCTGCATATTTGATTAAAATAATAACAAAATAAGAAATTTAGAAATAGGCTGAACTTGACAGAATATATTCAAGGCCTTTAAGACATTTATTCTTTTATTTTTATTTTTTTGTTAATCCTCACCTGAGGATATTTTTCCATTGATTTTTAGAGCGTGGAAGGGAGGGGGAGAGACACAAAGAGAGAAACATCGATGTGAGAGAAACACATCAATTGGTTGTTTTCCACAATGCCCCGGCCAGGGCCAGGGATGGGTCCTGCATCTGAGGTACGTGCCCTTGACTGGAATCGAACCCAGGACCCTTCAGTCCACGGGCCAACACTCTATCCACTGAGCCAAACTGTCCAGGGCTAAGACATTTGGGATTCACATTTGATAGCTTTAAAATATAGCATTTCACTTGCTAAAAGTACATGTAGCAACCATCAATTATCTTGGATTTAAGACATCCATTTAACTGAATATTTATAATTTTAAATTAATCTTTTATCTTATTAAGGTAATAGCAACCAACTGATTGTGGTGAATATTTTGTCATTATTTTGATATTATAGTGATTCTTTCTGGCCATGGGATACCATTCAGTCAAATGATATTCTAATCACTCAATCATTCCTGACTGTTGATGGAAAAGAGACCCAGATCTTAGTGTTGTGTTAAGGGCTTATTCTGTTTGTGGTAGCAACTGAAATATGCATTCCCCATAGGGTTCCTGAGGGTGTTCAGATTTTACATAATCCAGTATATAAGAGTGTATGTTTCATGTGTGTGTGTGTGTGTGTGTGTGTGTGTGTGTGTAAAACAAATAAATAACATCTGATGCTCACTATCTATTAAGGAAAAACTGGTAGATAACTTTTAATTTCCTCAATATCCTGAATTAAAAATAATTCAGATAAAACTATGATTGAGACTTTACATGAGGTTTATTGTGGCTTCATAGACAACTTCTCTTCCCCCAGCCAAACACTTAGTGTAAGTACGTCCATCCTTCCTGTGACAATGATGATAATGAGGATGATGCTCCTGGTGACAACAGTGCATGTATAAAATGGCTGAAAAGATAAATATCTGACTATCATTGGTGTCCATTGCCTTTAACTACAAAGTGACTCTATACGGCACTAGTCCTTTTTACAAATAGATATAAAACATACTAATTAGCATATCCATTACAGTTTATATGCGCATGAATTGTCACAGCAACAAAAATAACAGTGAAAATGTGAATGGAACGGGGGAAAAGGAGCACGTCAGGAGCGTGAAAAGAGTGTTTGCAGTCTTACCTGGGAACATCTGTATTCTCTACCTTCCTCAAAATAGTGGCCCTGACAACATCTTGAAGGGAAATGATGACAGATTAAAAATTCCAGAACCTGCTCTGTTTCCCCCGCGCCCCCCACCCCCCCTTCTTCTCTTTACTAGTCCTCACTTTCTTTGGGTTTAATGTTTCAAAACAAATCTTTTGTGATCTGAAGGTAAACACATGCCTGAGTAACCGTTTCCTCACCGAATGGTTTTGAGCATGCAACACGGAGGAAGGGTGCTCACAGGGGGGCTGGCTTCTTCTGGGGTTTCCTGCAGGGGTTAGTGCGCAGGAGACAGGCCTTGCAGTATGTGACATGTGTCGCTGGTCACCGAGACAGCCAGGGGCTTGACCACTTTCTGCTGAGGGAATATCTTACCCACGTGGAATAAATAAGTCCTTTCCTTAACTCCTCTTTTAAAAATCTTTTTCTAAAAAAACTTTATCTATCTATCTATCTATCTATCTATCAATTTATTATTTATTTTGTTAATCCCCACCCATCGATGTGATTCAGCCAATGGTTATGGGCATAAAGACACTTACCCTATGTAAGAAGTTTCTCTTATGTCTCAGTACTAGAGACATTTGGGTTTCTACCAAACAAGTAGGCTATTGAACCCTATGGAACCATGCATCATATATATATACTAGGGGCCCAGTGCACAAATTCATGCACCTTGAAAGGAACTGTGGGCTGTGAGACTGTGGTAGGCACAGGGGCGGGTCTCAGCCCCTCCCGCTGCGGCCCCCGGTCCCCTGTCTGCCAGTAGCCCCGCTTTCGCCACTGCCGCTCCCACATGCTGATGGTGCCAGCCCTGCTCACATCCGCTGACGGTGCGGAGCGATTGGGGCTGGCACCGACAGCAGGTGCGAGTGGTGGCTGCTGCCCCGATTGCCTGAGACTGTGGTAGGCACAGGGGCGGGTCTCAGCCCCTCCCGCTGCGGCCCCCGGTCCCCTGTCTGCCAGTAGCCCCGCTTTCGCCACTGCCGCTCCCACATGCTGATGGTGCCAGCCCTGCTCACATCCGCTGACGGTGCGGAGCGATTGGGGCTGGCACCGACAGCAGGTGCGAGTGGTGGCTGCTGCCCCGATTGCCTCTCTGCCTCTCAG
>NW_005370542.1:1756354-1757216 GCF_000412655.1 Myotis brandtii
ACTGGTCGACTGAACGACCGGTTGCTATGTGGTCAGTGGCCAACCTTCCACGGTCCCTCCCTCTGGCTGGCTGACCCCAATCGGGACTGGGCGAGATGGCCCCGATTGGCCCCCATTGCCAGCCAGGCTGAGGGCTCCCACCTGTGCACGAATTCATGCACTGGGCCTCTAGTGTAATAATAATGTATCTGACTTTGCAATGAGTGCTAAAAGGCTCTGTGGAATTGGGGCTCCCCTCGAGTTGGTGTACTGGAGCTTCTGGTGTGCGTCTGTGTGTTTCACACCCCAACTGCATCTTATCTTCTCACGCCATTGTTTTCCTGTCCCCAGTTTCTCAAATGACTTACCACAGTATTGTTCCACTTTACATAGTTTTTTCAAGTTGCTTCAATAAATTGTTTTTGGACGGACATTCAGACAGGGAAGTCACACCCACATTAATTGTTGGGGGGACTGAAAGGGCAGCATGCTTCATGAGAACATTCAGTTTGGTTAAAATAAAACAAGAACAATAATAATAATCGTAACCAAAATAACAGAAACTGCGATACTCTTTCTTCCTCCATTTTCATGGTTATGATCGGATCTGATCAAGCAGGGGTGAGAGAGGAGGAGGTGGAGCCACTGTCCCTTTCCTCTGTTCTTTGGGCTGACTCTGCAAAGAAACTTGTTGGAAATGCAAATTCTCAAGCTCCATTCTAGGCCTACTGACAGGACTGGCTATACTATATGGGGGCCAGTGAAAAATGAACAGGCAGGGCCCCAAGTTAAAAAATAATGAAGAATTTCAAGATGGTGAGAGCAGATCATTAAGCCAAACGTGGGCTTCTTCTAAGTGTGGGGTCCTGTGCTGCTGTTCAGG
>NW_005370542.1:1757265-1765614 GCF_000412655.1 Myotis brandtii
GGACATGGGGCTAGCAAACTGTATTTCAAAAAGCTCCCCAGGTCATTTTGATGCATGGGCAGTTTGAGAACCTCGGATACCAAACCACCCTTCTCTTCCTCAAGATATACATGCGACCGCAGGTCAAGGATCTACTATGCCAAATCAGGAGAGACACCACAAATCATGGCCCAAACCTCTGCACTGGCTGGCAGGGGGAGGGTAAATGGAGTGGTCTTGACCTTGAGGTGAGTGGGACCACAGCTGAGTAAAGGAGGGAGAGTGTTCCCATACCAGGGAGCTCCGTCAGCAGGGTGCAGATCACTGAATGGAGTTTGGTTATTGATCAGAACGTGTTAAGGTGAGAAGGGGACAGGAGAGGCCAACCTGCCTTTCTCTGCCCTTCTCGTACGTTCTCCTAAGTCAAGCCCTCAAAGTGACTGCCGCTGGGGCCAGTGAGGTGGTGGCCAGAGTTGCCTAAGAACCCCTAATCCAAGACCTGTCTCTCCACCTGAGAGCCAACCAATGAAAACTATTTTATTCACACCTCAGGATTCTCACTACAACATAGGCAGCTCAGAGTTTTAAGACATTTGTGTGTCATTTCATTGCTTTAGCATTAAATCTATTGGAAGAAAAGTCTAGGACTCCCGCTTGGGGATCTCTGAAAACATAAGATAAGCAGCCACCAATGTCTTCTCCAGGATTGCCTTTAAGATGATTCCACTCCATGAAGACAATTTGAACTTCAGTGCTCCAAGTAAAGGCAACAAAATATTCATGTATTAATGTATATAAAATATGGACCCTAACCAGTGATTCACTAGATGAGAATAGTTTAAAAGACACAGTGGCCTCATTGTATGTCTTGGGGTGTGATGGGTTTGAGGTTGGAGATCTGGTGGATGGGTTGCCCGTTGACATGGGCTTGCTCCCATGAATGGATGGATTCCTCATGAGACCTGCCAACCCCAGGATCATCCGCAGCATGCATGGCTACTCTCAGCTGACCCACGAAGCATGAGATGGACATGGAGAGTGAATCGCTTTCTCACCCTTAGCTGGTCCCTCCATGTCAGGGTGTAAGCACACCGGCAGGGCACTGTGGGCAGGCCTGCCCTGCAGCCGGAGGCACAGAACTCGTTCTGTGGATAAATGGAAAACTCCGGTTCAATCACCGGATGTGGCTGGCCCACCTCCCGAAGGAGCTACGCCAGTGAGAAACATCCGTGGAGACTGCAAACTTGCGTTGGCTTCATTCTTGGCTCAACTGATAAACCTCAGTCTGTTGGAAGGCAAAGCACAGAACCATCTCAGACGTTCTGAATGGTACTGGGAAAGGAATCCACTGCCACAGCAGCTCTGGATTGATGGGGGATTTTCCCATGAATCAAACTCAGTTCTGCAAAGCATCCCTTACGCAGAATCCTAGGGACAAAGGCACCGTGCCCCAAGCAGAAGCAGGCACGGATTCAAACTCCCTACCGGGAGATGAAAGTAGCTCCCTGGCATTAGAACTTGCCCAGGGCTTTGGTGAAATTGCTCCACTCATTTCTAGCTTGTAAAGGGTGTCCCAAAATTCACGCAAGATTTGAATTTTGCGTGAGCATTAACAACAACAACAACAAAAAGTAAAAGCCTAATTTTACTTGGTTTATTGAATCAGATCTAATATCTGTTGCCCTTTGATTTCAATCCCTTCAATTTGATAAGCATTACCAAGTACCAATGATAGCCCAGGAGCAGGGACAATGAAGACCAATGAAGGCCACGGCTTTGCATCTGTGCCAGCAAAGCTGTGGAGGCCACTGACTCGATGTGCTATTCCATACATAACCCTAGACTGTATACTTTATGAATCAATAAAAATGTACAATTTTTCATTATAAACCTGTGTTTTCTATCAAAATTACTTCTTGCGTGAATTTTGGGACACCCTTTAGTAAGTCCTTCCTAATAGTCCTGGCACATGGAAGCATTGATGAGAGGTAAAGAGAAAACAATGATGAGTTTATTCATTTCATTTCTAGTATGCCTCATAAAACATCTCCCAATCGATATTTTGCCAGTCTGTAAAGGAGCTGTGAAGCACAGTAAGGTGCCGGAAGAAAGAGGTGATGTGATAAATTCTCCTTCCATCTTGAATTGCCTTTCCACAGACGGTACATTTATACTTTTTTGGAATTTTTCATCATGGAATTCTCTATTCCATATACGTTTTTCCTGTAATTGGCTAAAAAGGCTTTCTGGAATGGAGTGGTGTGTGTGTGTGTGTGTGTGTGTGTGTGTGTGTCTGTTTAATGCTTCATAATTTCCAATGAATGGAACATGACAGTTGACGTCACCACCTACTGCCCGTCAATAAGATTCATTGCTCTACTGGTAAAGCCCAATTTCTTGTCTCTGAAAATTTCCAGAGAACTGTTTTGATCTTTACAAATCCTAGTAAAAGGAAAACAGAAATTATAGTCCATCTTTGAACACCCATGGTTTTGTGGAAGAAGACCTTTTGAACGACAATCCCTGAAAGATTAAAGTAAATATTTATTTGACAATTTACATGTGTTGCCTTTAAATTATGAGAAGGCCTAATATTCCTCCATATCATGAAGATAGTTATTATTCAATAGGAGAAACATCAAACTCAACAAAAAAATTACTTTCCAGTTCTGAAATTTTATCCTTTGAGCCAACTATGGGTCTTCACCCATGGTCCTGATTGGCTGGTCACTGGTTTTGCTATTTGGAGGGGGAGGGGCAATTTCAGTAAAAACTCTGTGAAGGCCGCTAACAGAATTAAATACAATGAAATGTAAAAATATATAGTAAAGATTTGGCTCATATCGGTCTTCTCCCCAAATGCAGTTCAATTTGTTTTATTTTGATTTTGTTTCCAGTATACAGTAGGGAAAATGCCCTACTCAGCCCTGTATACTCTGAAGGCATATATGTTTTTATTTAATTTTTAATGATTAATACTTCCCAGAACATTAAAATAGTTGAAAAATTGAAAAGTAGGTACAAGGTATAATATTATATTAAGTTTAAAAGCTTTATTTATGCCCAAAGAAAATCTTATCGTTATTTTAATTTGGGTTAACTTAATTAAAAATTATTTAAGATTGGTACTTGGTCCAGAGAAATTTTCACATAGAGCAACCCTCTCAGTTGAAAATAAAATAAACAAAGAAGTATATTCATAAAACATTATTGATGACTTGTTTTCATTTAAGCCAGGGTACCTTTTACTTCAGGCTCCAGTATTAGCTTCGCCTGGCACTAGTCTTTTAAATTTTTTTGATATTTTGTTCATCATAGATATTTGGCATTAACTTTGATTTAAAAATATTATATTTCAATATTGTTTATCTTTTTATTTTTGTATTGATTTCAGAGAGGACGGGAAAGGGAGAGAAACATCAATGATGAGAGAGAATCATTGATCAGCTGCCTCCTGCACACCCCCTACTGGGGATTGAGCCCACAACACAGGCATGTGCCCTTGACCGAGAATAGAACTCAGGACCCTTCAGTCTGCAGGCCGATGCTCTAGTCACTGAGCCAAACTGGCTAGGGATCAATATTGTTTATCTAGTGAGTGAGTTTTTTTAGCATACCCTTAAATTTTGCACCTCGGTGAGTGCCTGCCTGCCTTTGCTCACCCTGGTCCCAGCCCAGATATGACACCTTGTTCTGTTGCAAATGCCTGTATTCCACGTGCCCTGTCCTCTGATAACCTTCCGTTGTCATTCCCCATTTCCTTACATCCCTAAATCCAAGGAGGGGCTTTTAGTTTAAGTATCTTTGAAGAAAAGAGCATATCATTCTAATGAATATACCAGACAAGCAATTTGAAAACCTAAAGTCTTCATTGTTAGTAATAGAAATGTCTTTTCTCCCTTTGGCATTATGTTTCAGCCAACGCCAAAAATGTAAGCAGACAAGCAGGAGAAAAATAATGAATCCTCCTTTCACTCCGCCAATTCTATTGTTGCACAAAGAAGAGAAAAACTCCCACCAAAACAAAACATTAACTTCCCAAGCACCACCGAGTGTTTGATCTTTCAAGACAGAAGTTGTAATAAATCTGTTCTTTTTCTTGGTTCTACACTCTTTTGAAAAGTTACTTTTCCACTCCAAATCTTGTGCAGTTCTCACGTGGGGCACAGGAATCCAAAGTCTTTTTAAAAAAATATATATATATTTTATTGATTTTTTACAGAGAGGAAGGGAGAGGGATAGAGAGTTAGAAACATCGATGAGAGAGAAACATCGATCAGCCGCCTCCTGCACACCCCCTACGGGGGATGTGCCCACAGCCAAGGTACATGCCCTTGACCAGACTCGAACCTGGGACCCTTCACTCCGCAGGCTGACGCTCTATCCACTGAGTCAAACCGGTCAGGGCTAAAGCCTTTTTTAAGGTATATGTGAACTGGTGGCAAAGAACAGAAGCTTCAAGAAAAAGACCAGCAACAAAGGGACCGGAATCAAACCCAGGACCCTTCAGTGCGCAGGCCAACGCTCTATTCATTGAGCCAAACCAGCTAGGGCGGTGGGCTGCCTTTAGACACTGCACACAACTTAACGTGGATGGAGTCTCTCTTATGCCATATTGCCTTCATAGGTTGCTATCTGCTGGGTAGCAAGGTAAAATCTAGTGATGCCCACGTCTTTGGTAAGTAGTTGTACATGAAGAAAATGGTGAAACTTGAAGTGACATGATAGTAATCAGTAGCATTTATTTAAAAACATATACTGCCCTAGCCGGTTTGGCTCAGTGGATAGAGCGTCAGCCTGTGGACTGAAAGGTCCCGGGTTCGATTCCAGTCAAGGGCACATGCCTGGGTTGTGGGCTCGATCCCCTGTAGGGGACATGCAGGAGGCAGTCGATCAATGACTCTCTCATCATTGATGTTTCTCTCTCTCTCTCTCCCTCTCCCTTCTTCTCTGAAATCAATAAAGAAATATATTCAAACAAAAAAACTAAAAAACTAAAAACATATACTATTCTGATCGCACAACTCTATAAAGTTTTTACCTGTAGTTTACAGATGAGGAAGCTGAGAAAGAGAGAGAGAGATGAATTTATTCATCTAAGACCACCCAGCTAATAGCAGTGGAACGGACTTGAACTAAGGCCATCTGGTTCTGCATCCAAAGCTTGTCAGCAGCATGTTATTCCATTCAGGGCTGTGCTATTGATGGATAATGGACATACCAAGGTAGCCAATACCATCGGGCAGCTGGGTCACTATCATTCGTTACCACTGCGGTCTATCATTATTGTGGATTTATGATGTGGAGTATGGGTTCCCTTCCTTTGTCAACACAAAGACCCCTTTTCAATGTCAAAATTCAGCCCCTGTGACAGGAACTATGTAGTGTCTATTGAGGTGGATCTAAGCCAGGGATTCGCACTCAATAGAACCACATGGGGAGTTTTTTAAAATCCCAATGTCCACACTTCTCTACAGAACAAACGAGTCAGAATCTCTAGGGGTGGTGCCCGGGCGGACTTGTTCTTCAAGCTCCCGGGCGGTTCCGATTGGGCAGGCAAGTCTGAGCCCTGATGGCCCAGCACATCTTGTTTTGTACTCTGTGCCATCTTTAATCACACACCTCCTATTATTTTGACCCTTGTCGGCCTCCTTCTAAGAGGTGTCCCAAAATTCACGCAATAAGTAATTTTGATAGAAAATACAGGTTTATAATTAAAAATTGTAAATTTGTTATTGATTCATAAAGTATACAGTCTAGGGTTATGTATGGAATAGCACATCGGGTAAATGGCCTCCACGGCTTTGCTGGCCCATACGCAAAGCCGTGGTCTTCATTGGTCTTCATTGTCCCTGCTCCTGGGCCATCATTGGTACTTGGTGATGCTTATCAAATTGAAGAAGGGATAATCAAAGGGCAACAGATATTAGAATCTGATTCAATAAACCAAGTAAAATTAGGCTTTTATTTATTTATTTTTTGTTGTTGTTAATGCTCATGCAAAATTCAAATCTTGCGTGAATTTTGGGACACCCTTTACAAGTCTGTGAGCTCCTGAAGTCCAGGACCCGTCTTGATGTTTGCAGCTTTCGCTGCTCAAAGTGTGGATCACAGCATCATCTGGGAGCTTGCGAGAAACCAGATTCCCAGACTCCCTCCCCGACACCTACCGGTTCCGAAAGAGCATTTTAACAAGATCCCTGCTGACCTGTGCGCGCAGGAAAGTCTGAGAAGCTCGCATTTAAGGCAGGAACAGACTACCTACAGCTTGAGGGATATGATTCTCAAGCCTCAAAAGGCCATTAAATAGAAATGTCTATTTATTAATTCATGTATTTCCCCTTTATGCCATCATTATCGACTTTCTGGGCTGTGTCTTGGTCTGTAAGTTGAAGAGAAAAACACTCTCTTCTCCTCCTTACTAAGTCTTCTCCACGTTTCCTGTTGGGTAACGCCAGCCTCTGCCAACCACAGAGCTCCGCGAGCTCCTCTCTTTTCCCTGGAAGCCCGACACTCACCTAAGATCTTGCTCTAGACCAGCGGCTCTCAACCTTCCTAAGTCCGCAACCCTTTCATACAGCTCCTCATGTTGTGGTGACCCCCAATTTCATTGTGACAAATTGAACATCATGAAAGCATAGTGATTCATCACAAAAACAATACGAAATTATAGATGTGTTTTCCGATGGTCTTAGGCGACCTCTGTGAAAGGGTCGGTCGACCCCCAAAGGGGTCGCTACCCACAGGTTGAGAACCGCTGCTCTAGGGTCAGCCTGCCTCGACTTTACAATTCCCATTTTCACAGGGATAGCGAAAAGAAGACGCTAGAGTAAAGAATAAAAGGTTCATTTCCTGGCATTTCTATGCAAAGAACATACTTGAAAAACACATAAAAATAACTATTTATCAACCATCCTTCAAAGTCTAATGCCATATAACAACAGAAAATTGGCGAGTCAAAACCAGTGGTTGTTTTAGGTGTGTTTTCTAGCTGCCCCCGCAGAGTAGCCACGAAATGTTACAAATGCAGCTTAATGAGCGATTCGCAAGTAGAAGCGCCCTCTGATATGTTCTCTTGCGCAGAGAAGGGAAGCAAGCGAGTTCATTAAAATTCTGGTGATGCGAGTTACACTGTGAAGAAAAGCCATGTGATCTTTCAAATGAGAACTTCTACCTGGATGACAGTTCCAATTCTAGGAAATTTTTAAGTGAACCTAATTCTCTGATGTGAAAAGCAAGACCGTGAAATGCCAGCCAATTTGGGTAATTGGAGGGCACTTTCATTCACTCGCACCTCTTGGGCCTTGAATTGGGCAGAATGTCTTCCTTCCACCACAGGCCTGATAATGACCAGCATAGAGACGGCTTTTCAAAAGTGCACTTGAAAGGATGAGCCAATTAAAACTGCTCCGGGCTCTGCAGGAGCGAGGCAGCTGGATTAAGCAGAGCTATTTAGTGTGATGACCCAGGAACGAAGGAGGCCTGAGCAGCCCAGAATTCCTTTTCACCAAATTTCTCTCAAGAATATAATATTTTTGTATATGAAGTAGTTTTAAAGGAAAATTAACACATCCAATTTGGCGTCAGCATAAAGGGACCATTTCACATGTGCTGATGTTTCTAAGATATCATTGAATAGGATATACCAGTGGTCGGCAATCTCATTAGTCAACAGAGCCAAATATCAACAGTACAATGACTGAAATTTCTTTTGAGAGCCAAATTTTTTAAACTTAAACTATATAGGTAGGTACATTGTTATTCACTTCATTAGGGTCCTCCTAAGGCTTAGGAAGAGCCACACTCAAGGGGCCAAAGAGCCGCATGGGGCTCGTGAGCCACAGTTTGCCGACCACAGGGATATACCATTATTTTATATACATTTAAGAAAGAAAAAATGCTATGCATTAAATTAGGACATGCCATTGATTACAGGGTGAATCTCAACCTCAGAGATGATAAAACATTGGGGAAAATGTGTTATAGAATTGTTGAAATTTCGTAGACTAAAAGCACAACATAAATGATACTTTCATGAGAGATTAACAACAACTTTTCCTTTTTTGTTAATCCTCATCCGAGGATATTTTTCCATTGATTTTTTAGAGCGAGTGGAAAGGAGGGAAAGCCACAGAGAAACATCGATGTGAGAGAAACACATCGGTTGGTTGCCTCCTGCAGGAGCCCTGACCAGGGCCCAGACTGGGGAAGAGCCTGCAACCGAGGTACGTGCCCTTGACCAGAATCAAACCCGGGACTCTTTGGTCTGCAGGTTGACGCTCTATCCACTGAGCCAAACTGGCTAGGGCAGTGGTCGGCAACCTGTGGCTCGTGAGCCACATGCGGCTCTTTGGCCCCTTGAGTGTGGCT
>NW_005370542.1:1765626-1774951 GCF_000412655.1 Myotis brandtii
ACAAAATACCGACTTCTGCGCATGGGCCACGAAGTTTCAATCGCACTGTACGTGCGCGCCCGCACGTGGTATTTTGTGGAAAAGCCACACTCAAGGGGCCAAAGAGCCGCATGTGGCTCTCGAGCCACAGTTTGCCAACCACTGGGCTAGGGCAACAACTTCTTCTGTCACAAATGCAAGGCTGGGGGTCATGGTGGCAACATCGCTCCTGGTAATGGATGCCATATTATTCCCTTAACTGGATTTGACAAGTGCTCAATACCCCCATATCCTCTGCCTCTGTAGCCAATGGTTTCAATGAATCAGAAAATTTGACTAATGTAAAATTCCAGTGCTCCTGGTTTGGGGCAAAAATGGTGGCAACGCAGCCCACAGCATGGCTTGCATTTGACTCATTGCAACTATGGTGCACGTGGAGACCAGCGTGTATTTTCATCCAAAGGATGCCAGCTAGAGAGGGCGGGGGAGTCAAGACGGTGCCTACCGCTAATTTCCAATGGCACCTGGGCCTGGGCTGAGGCCTGTCTGGCAGTTTGGTGATGCGTCACTTGTGCTGGTAAATTACACATGTCAGACGCATGCAGGCTCAGCCGTATGGGCCCCTAAGAACAGTTATCAGAATTCTGCACGGAGAATCACTAATGGGCCTCCTAGTCAGCCCCTGGAGCTTCTTGCCAGGGACTTGGTGCTTTTTTTTTTTTCTGTTAAACATAGTCCAAAGGACGTCAAGGGACTAGAAAAAGCCAAACATGAAAATGAAAAAAATCCTGTCAAGCACTTCCTAATGCAATAAGTGGATCGGTGGGGCTGAAGCAGTTTCTAGTGAGGTGGGCTGATCAGCTGTGCCAGTTGCCAAAATGCCACTTCAAATCACCCTGCGTGGAGTTATGTAAACTTTTCTTTTTTTAAAAAAAAATATTTTCTTGATTTTTTACAGAGAGGAAGGGAGAGGGATAGAGAGTTAGGAACATCGATGAGAGAGAAACATCGATCAGCTGCCTCCTGCACACCCGCTACTGGGGATGTGCCCGCAACCAAGGTACATGCCCTTGACCAGATTCGAACCTGGGACCCTTCAGTCCGCAGGCCGATGCTCCATCCACTGAGCCAAACCGGTCAGGGCTATGTAACCTTTTCTAACTCTTCCGAAATGGAAAGAGAAATCGCCAAGCGGCTGGAGGAACTGGCATACTCACGAGGATTGGGAGGCCTTTCTTCTGAGCAAATAGTCCACCACGTCCGGGTCGGTCTGCAGCAGGCTGACCAGCACCTCGTTCTGCAGATCCGGGGGGACCTGGAGGGGCCGAATGTTGAGGCATCAATAAAACCATTCCAGAAAGAGGCCAGCCATGCCGCTGGCAACTCCATTAGGGCAGAACACAGAGCCTTAAGAGCGTAAGAGAACAGAATGACTGGTTGGTTAAAACCAAGTCGACGCCAACCCCGACCGCTAACTGGATGATTACCAAATAATCATATTGAGTCCAAATTGTCACTTCACTGATGACTGGAGAGACAGTCTGATCACTTGGCTACCTCTGTTGTTCAGACTAGATTTTTCTTGGCTTTGAATCAGAAAAAGACTGTAGTTCAGATACATGGTGTTCATAATTGATTGTCCAAGTGGGGACACTTTCTAGGGTTCATATTTATATTTATGCCCAGACAATAGGCATAAATGACAGCTGTCTTGGGCAGTTCTGGAACATGTAATCAGTTTATTAAGAGGACAGGTCCTTGAGCCAGACTGCTTGTGTTTGAGCCCTAGTTCCACTTACTAACTGTGGGACCTTCGGCCAGGTACATAACCTTCCTACATTTCTGTTTCTTCACCTGTAAAATGGAGATACTAATAGCATGCACCACAAACAGTTGCTGTGGAGATTAAATGACTTATTATATGTTGAGGACTCCGAACAGTACCTGGCAGATAGTAAACACTGAAAAAATGCAGACTACTACATCTGCACATGCCATTTTATTATTCAGTGCCTGTCTTCACGCCTTTCTTGCATCCTGGCCCATTAACAGTTACATTTCTTGCTTCATTATCTGACAAGGCCTTCACTAGAGTTCTAGAGATGAATGTCCCATGTTTTTCCAAGCCTAACCTACAGTGCATTAGAAAATGGTCTTATGATCCCAAATCACTCACATGGAAATGTTCTACAAGAAAAGACTGGCCCAGCTGGCGTGGCTCAGTGGTTGAGCATCAACCTATGAACCAGGAGGTCGGTTCGATTCCCGGTCAGGGCACATGCCGGCGTTGCGGGCTCGATCCCCAGTGTGGGGCGTGCAGGAGGCAGCTGCTCAATGATTCTCTCTCATTAATGATGTTCCTATCTCTCTCTCCCTCTCCCTTCCTCTCTGAAATCAATAAAAATATTTTTTAAAAAGAAAAGACTGAACGCGGCTCTAATGGGTTTCTATGCTATAGATGCTGGTAGCTCAACCAAAGGAAATTGAAACTATTGAGAGAAAAATGTTCGGTCTGATTCTCTCAGATGTGGGCTTGGAGATAAGACTCTTAAGAACGGTGGGGACAAGTCTTCAGAGAATAAGTGGTTGGTGGGAGAATTTGCCTCCTGCCTCTTGCAGAACTCAATTCTTCTTGAGTTTTGAGCTGGAAACAATTTTATTAATGAAAACAGGGATGAGAAAGCAACAAAACAGTTTCTTTCTTTCATAAATCTGTTCCTCCTACTTCATCCTGAATCATGATTAATGCCATTGCCAAACCCTCGTCTCACAAATGCAACATCTGGGTCGCATTCCAGCTTCTCTGTGTCCTTTCCCCTCCCTGCTCAGAGTCAGGAGACCTCGTCTCCATGATGCCCGTTACTTCCTTCCTCTGTCTTCCATTCCAACTGCAATGACTCAAGTTCAAGCCCGCATTGTCTCTCTGGAGTGGTCATCTGTTTCCAGCCCCCATTTCCCTCTTCTTACAACAGTTATACCTTAAGTTCCCCCTGGAGAACCAACTGTTCCCCAAGCCTACGCTCAAGGGCTCAAGGGTGAAGTGTAACCTAGACAATGTTCTCACTGTCCTTTCCCCACCTCCTTCCTTTAATTCAATACATAAATATTCAGTGAACGTTCACTGACTACCCAGCATGGAACCTGGGATTCAGATACAAATCAAACAGACAAGAATCTTCGTCTCTTAGAGGCTGACAATGAATATGAGAAGCCTGACATCAAACAAACAAAGCATGGCACGGACCCCATGGAGAAAAGCAAAGCTAAGAAAGGCAGAGGGAGAATTCTAGGGAGGGGAGTGCAATTTAAATAGCATAGTCAGGCCACAGAGAACCTGACTTTTAGCAGAGAACGGAAGTTGATGAAGCAATGGCAGAAAATCATTCCAAGCAGAAGGAAGAAAAAATCAGCAAGATCTGGAATCAGGAGCAGCAAGGAGGCTAGTGAGGTTGGAAGAGAGTGAGGGGAAGGAGGCTAGCGATAGGAGTGGCTCGGGTAGCCAGGCCAGATGTTGTGGAGTTTACGGGTCTGATAAGGATTTCTGTTCTCAATCTAAGTGGGTGGAGAGCCATTGGAGGCTTCGGGCAGAGGACTAACATGAATTGTCATCATTCTGGCTGCTGAGTTGATAATAGATTGCAGGAAAGCCAGAGTGAAGCAGGAAGTGCAGATAGGGACTGTGGATACATCTAGAAAGATGTGGAGTGTTGCACCAGAAGGGTGAGCTGATGAGAACGATTTGGATCTTGGAGGTAAGTACAGACAGAGATGATGGCATTAGCTAATTTGTGGGCGGAGAGAGAAAAAGAGAGAAGGAGTAGGAGAAGGAAAAGAAGAAAGAATGACGTCAACATTTTGGGCCTAGGCACCCGGAAGGATGGAGTTGCCATTGACTGGTCTAGAGAAGTGTAGGAGGAAGAGGCCAGGTCAAGATCAGGAGTGTGGCTTTGATACGATAAGGGTGAGAGGCCAGTGAGGCATCTGAATGAAGGAAAGATCTAGTAGGCAATTGGGAATAAAGACATGGGGTTCCGGGGGGAGGGTTGGGCTGGACATAGAAATTTGGGGGACACACACAGATGGCATTTAAAGTTCTGTGACCACATGCAATGGCCTGGGAATAAGAATGAAAGAAGGAAAGGGACAGGACTTTTAGGTCAAGGCTGAGAGATTCTATTCTCTTACTTCATTGAATAAATTAAACAAATAAAAGGACTGAGAATTTTTACTGTAAATTTTTCAAATAACATGACCAACAGATAAGCATGCTCATATCAATTTTTCCAAAAGGGAATACCTAAAATGAGAAGAAAGGGAAAATGAGAAGAGTACTCAGTTTAAAAAAAAATGAATAGCAAAGCAAAAAATCATAGAGGCCCAAAATTACATGAGCAAATTATTAAATATATGTGTGTTTTCATCCAGTTAGTTTAATTTTAAAATTTCTATGCTTAGACCAGGTAGTAAATTTTTTTGCTCCAAGCACCGATCCATTCCTACCAAAAAATAAGCAACTAGCATGCATGTCCTTCTGAATAGTGGTATCACAATATTTATTCTTTCAGAGTATATGGTGGGTCTAATAGTAAATTAACTTGGCTACATAATTAGAATAGCTAACAGGAAGTATCATTATTTAAAAAATAACTTTCGCCCTGACTGGTTTGGCTCAGTGGATAGAGCGTCGGCCTGTGGACTCAAGGGTCCCAGGTTTGATTCCAGTCAAGGGCATGTGCCTTGGTTGCGGGCACATCCCCAGTAGGAGGTGTGCAGGAGGCAGCTGATCAATGTTTCTCTCTCATCGATGTTTTTAACTATCTTTCTCCCTTCCTCTCTATAAAAAAATCAATAAAATATATTAAAAAAATAAAAAATAACTTTCCATAAATTTTGTTAAACTACCCTGCAATTCAAAATTTTCACTCATTCAACTAGGCCTGATTGCAAACCAATTGTAATTGTTGAGATTTGTTTTATGTATTATATGTGACTTTTACTTGGTAATTGATGCAAATAGGAAGGGTTCGTGCTATAAGTCTATCTATAATTTCTTTCTAAAAGACCCAGGATACCATTTTGGCTTGGAGATACTATTTACGAATGAATAAAAAGACATAGTTAAAAAACGTGCATCCATGTACCACAAGAAGGGTAGCTAATAGTTTCCTATTATTATGTAAAGCTGACCACAGTGTACATAATCCATTATTTTAATTTATTTATTTATAGCTCATCTTGTTACAAAATGATTTAAAGCAGCTTCAAAGATTAATATGGCCCTGGCCAGGTTGCTCAGCTGGTTGGAGGGTTGTCCCGTGCACCAAAAGGTCGCAGGTTCAATTCCAGGTCAGGGCACATACCAAGGTTGCGGGTTTGATCCTGGTCGGGCGCATGCAGGAGCAACCTATCAATGTTTCTCTCTCACATCAGTGTTTCTCTCTCCCTTCCTATCTCTCTAAAATCAATTTTAAAAAAGGAATGGTTCAGAAGATCGGGGCCAGTGGGAAAATGAGTATAAATAATTTGAAATGATACCTGGAACTGAGTTAGTATTCTGTCAACAGTATCCACTGCTGTTTTCCCAATAATACCTCTAATTTTTGTATATATTTACAGATTTCACTGCCTCTTATTTAATAACAATTTCAAGCGAATTGCTCAGTTAAATTGGATGAGCATTCATTTTCTATTAATTTAGACACTTAATCCAGAAACAGAAGTAAAAGGAATAAATTGATAGGAAACAAGAGCTAACAGTAAGTAATAGCCAGGTTGGTTGTTCCCATATGCATTCCTTCTCAGGAATTAGGATGCTGTTGAAAAGGAATTAGGACTAAGAGTTGATAGCCCCTGAGGTCCAGTTTTGGCTCTGCTGCTTATAATGAATGTAAACTTGGACACATGAACCATCTTCTGTAGAATTCTGTTCCAGCATCTGAAAATCCAGGCCTAGCCTATCTGTCCTTTACAGAGGTGTTATGGGGATCAAAAGGGCTAACAAAGCCCTAGCCAGTTTGGCTCACTGGCTAGAGCGTCGGCCTGCGGACTCAAGGGTCCCAGGTTCGATTCCGGTCAAGGGCATGTACCTTGGTTGCAGGCACATCCCCAGTAGCGGGGGTGCAGGAGGCAGGTGATCGATGCTTCTCTCTCATCGATGTTTCTAACTCTCTATCCCTCTCCCTTCCTCTCTGTAAAAAATCAATAATATATATATATTTTTAAAAAGGGCTAACAGATTTGAAAGTACCTTACCAACTGTAAAGATGTTTAGAGTTACAATATTTTATTAGAAATAGACAAAATAATTAATAAATTAAACACTTACAAGAAAAAAAAATACAAGCAGATAACCTGGAGATGGCCAATATTTGCTTTGCAATTTCCTTCTTGACTAACTCAGTCATTGCTGCCTCTCACCCTGTGTGCTCACAGAGAAGCATCACTTTCTCCTCTTCTGCTTAACACTTCTGGTGGGTAACCAAGTTACAGGATTTTCTCTTGATATGTCTCTGCTCCTAACCTCCCCCTGAATTTTTAGAATTATATTTTGTGACTTTTTAAAAATATATTTCATTGATTTCATAGTTGGAGAAAGAGAAAGAGAGAGAGAGAGAGAGAGAGAGAGAGAGAGAGAATGAGAGAATCATTGATTGGCTGTCTCCTGCATGCCCTCTACTGGGGATCGAGTCCACAGTCCGGGCATGTGCCCTGACCAGGAATCGAACCATGACCTCCTGGTTCATAGGTTGACAACCACTGAGCCACGCCAGCCGGGCCATTTTGTGACCTCTTGGCCCCTCAACTGCAATGGTCTTAAAACCAGACTCTGTGTAGCTTCTCCCTTCTGGTTCCTTCTCTTCCATCAGACCTCAAGTCTTTGGGTTTGGTCACAACATTAGAAGATAAATTTCCAGAAGTCAGGGATTATCTGAATGTCTATCTGGAAAGGATACAGAGGTTGTAGTTTTGTCCTAAGGTTGTACTTCTGTCAGCTAGCCTCCCCTGCAGCTAGGGCAAGATCACGTGTGTCAATCCTGAACAAGGTACCCCAAGGTGGGTCTTGCAGGAGATTTTAGAAAAGGTTCCCCTCCAAATTGCACAGAGATATAGGAGAGGAAACACCTCCATCACTAGAGGTGATGCTGGCTGCAACAGAGGCTGGAAATGACTGCAGAATATTGCCCCTGAAGATGGAAGAGCAGAGAGAGCAGAAGTGTGAGTAAGCTGCTAAAACTTTGTCCCCGGGGCTTCCGATTATGCAAGATAATAAATCCTGATGTTTTCAGTCACTTACAGTTGCTTTTTCTCCCTTGTGCAGTTAAATGCTTCCTAAATAATGCCTCTCTTTCCCCCGCTTGGCCTCTCTACTCTTTTCTCTCCTGAAGTCCCTACCTGTACACCCATGACCCTTCACCCACTTAATAAATATTATGCTTTCAGGACACAGGCCATGGTGGTGTTTTCCACCCAATGGATGCATAATGAATGTTGTACAAATGGTTATAAATAATAAAAAGTAACCCAGGATTATTTGGCTGCATGTTGTACACTGCCTTTGCTACTTTTGTCTAGGTCAGCGGTTCTCAACCTGTGGGTTGCGACCCCTTTCACAGGGGTCGCCTAAGACCATCCTGCAAATCAGATATTTACATGATGATTCATAACAGCACCAACATTACAGTTATGCCATTTTCATTTATGCCATTCCACAACAGTTTGTCTACCTCTTCAATTGCCTGTAATTGTTGTTAGGAGAGCATTTTCACACCCTTACCAACATTGGTGCTCTCGATGGCTTCTGCATGTTTTAAAATTGTGCCAATCAGATGTGGCCAGAAACAAAAACATTCTCTCTTTGTGTGTTGCATGAGAGATCCTTTGTGTCAGGCAGAGGTATCAGCATGAAAGGGTTGTCTAGTCAAAACTGAAGTTTTATTCCACAACTGGTGCAGTTTTTCCTTGAACAACTACGTCTAGAACCAACTTGTTTGATATTGGAGATATTAGAGAACTGAGTTTGACTGCAACTGTTTCACTGATGGTTCACTACATGTTACAGGTGCACCAGACAAGGTAAGCTATTAGTTCAAGTGAAATTGGGTATGGGGTATATAGGTATTACCTTCACAAATTTTCGGTAAATCTAAAACCATTCTAAAATAAAACATCCATTAAAACAACACACAACATACCAGGCAATGGTAATATGTGGGGATGGTAGAATGGACCACTGAATGGATGGGGGCGTATGGGAAATGGCTCAGAGGAACCACCACCTCCCTGACATATGCTGGACAGTCATTGAACTAGAGGACATGAGGGAGAGACAGGTCCGTCTGGGAAAAACTTTAGGAGGTTCGAGGAAGCTCCCCTTTCTCTAACCAGAGCATCTGAGTCCTCTGCATCCTCTCCCACCTCCCCCTCCTGGATGGTTCTGCTGAGGCTTTGTGATGTCAAGCCTCACCATGGCAACCACTGACTGTTGGCCAATCAGAGCTGAAGGGTGTGGTTCCTCATTGTCCTGGGGGATATATATAGAGGCCAGGACCCTCACTTGGAGCAGGGCCTGTTGCTACAACAAAGCCAAGGTTACTAAGAAAATAGTGTAGACTAGTTTAGATAACAAATCTGACTCCAACCAAAAGGATGGACAAAGAAACTTCAAGAATAAAAGTGAATTTGAAGTGCGTTTCCTCACTCGATGACCAGGAAAAGGAGAAGGTCAGACTACCCTACTCATATGCCTCCTCTTCCCCAATAAGTCCTCACCCAAGATTCTGGCCTGTGCTTTTTGGGCACAGACACTTCCTCATTCAATCCATTGTCAGTCCTTTTCCCACCCATTTCCCGATTTCTTCCCCAAAGCCAATGTCTTTCTGTGTTTAACTTGCTTCCCAACTAGATAACGAAGATAATGAAGATGGTCAACTTGGTCCTTAAGCTGAATAAAGACAAGAAGGAGAGAGGCAGACAGAAGTACAGAATTGTGGTTCACTACAGGAAGGGACGAAAACCTCCAGTAAGCAATCCACCAAATGAGGAAGAAGAAGTGCCTGAATGTTCTTCTACAAGTGATGCCCAGACGCCACCAGAAGAAGACCCTTAAGTGTGTGTAGCCTCTCTACAAAAAATGCTTAAGAAATGGGCATTATGAGATCAAAACATAAAAGGTCTCCTTGAATAAATTCCATGTGTGTATAAAGCAAATATGTTTGTATTTTTGTGTCTTCTCTGATGATGGGGAGGGAGCAAAGGAGGGGGCAGGTATGTGAGAAGGGAGGGACGGAGAATTCTACAAATTTGGGCACCAGACCAGCCATTCCATAGTTAGCCAGACACTGAGAAG
>NW_005370542.1:1782447-1784648 GCF_000412655.1 Myotis brandtii
GGAAAAACTTTAGGAGGTTCGAGGAAGCTCCCCTTTCTCTAACCAGAGCATCTGAGTCCTCTGCATCCTCTTCCACCTCCCCCTCCTGAATGGTCAAGCTGAGGCTTTGTGATGTCAAGCCTCACCATGGCAACCACTGACTGTTGGCCAATCAGAGCTGAAGGGTGTGGCTCCTCATTGTCCTGGAGAGTATATATAGAGGCCAGGACCCTCACTTGGAGTAGGGCCTGTTGCTACAACAAAGCCAAGGTTACTAAGAAAATAGTGTAGACTAGTTTAGATAACGAATCCGACTCCAGCCACAAGGATGGACGAAGAATCTTC
This sequence comes from Myotis brandtii, assembly GCF_000412655.1. Lineage (NCBI taxonomy): Eukaryota > Metazoa > Chordata > Mammalia > Chiroptera > Vespertilionidae > Myotis > Myotis brandtii. The sequence continues at coordinate 1,782,772 of NW_005370542.1, forward strand.
AAGTAAAAAAGTGAATTTGAAGTGCCTTTCCCCACTCGATGAACAGGACAAGGCAAAGGTCAGACTACCCTACTCATATGCCTCCTCTTCCCCAATAATTCCTCACCCAAGATTCTGGCCTGTGCTTTTTGGGCACAGACACTTCCTCATTCAATCCACTGTCAGTCTATTATAAGCCCTTTTCCCACCCATTTCCCGATTTCGTCCCCAAAGCCAATGTCTCTCTGTGTTTAACTTGTTTCCCAACTAGATAAGGAAGATAATGAAGATGGTCATCTTGGTCGTTAAGCTGAATAAATACATGAAGGAGAGAGGCAGACAGAAGCACAGAATTGTGGTTCACTACAGGAAGCGACAAAAACCTCCAGTAAGCAAGCCACCAAACGAAGAAGAAGAAGTGCCTGAATGTTCAACCACGAGTGATGCCCAGGCGCCACCAGAAGAAGATCCTTAAGTGTGTGTAGCCTCTCTATAAAAAATGCTTAAGAAATGGGCATTAAGAGACCAAAACATAAATGGTCTCCTTGAATAAATACCACATGTGTATAAAGCAAATGTGTTTGTATTTGTGTGTGTTCTCTGATGATGGGGAGGGAGCAAAGGACGGGGCAGGTATGTGAGAAGGGAGGGACGGAGAATTCTACAAATTTGGGCACCAGCCCAGCCATTCCATAGTTAGCCAGACACGGAGAAGAAGGACAAGGTGAAGACTGAAGATGAATTTTTTCATTAACGCTTTATCATACTGGCAAGGAAGAAAAGAAGTTATTGTTTCTGCTTGTGTTTGGCATGGGGTGGGGGTGGTGGTGGTAGGGGTTATGGGGAACAGGGTGTTGTGTGAGGGTTGGCAGTGTGTAATAATGAATTTGATTTCCATTTTAGATGTTAGACTATTGACAGCTTTAAGCCTCATTCCTTTCTCTTCCCTCTTTAGCCAACATTTGGAGAAGGTGATAGAAAAGGAGTTTCTGATCATAAAATACATAGATACAAACAAGTCTAAAGTTAACCATTACAACTGGTGTATGGCCTCAATTTCCCATAGTCAAAGCACCAATTTTCCTAACATATTTTTTAGTGCACAATGGCAATCTGAACTAAGGAGGTTGCTTAATATTATGTAAGGGTGTGTGGATAAATTTGGAGGGTCAGAATTCAGTAAATTTAACAAATTTTTCCCAAGTGCCTGATACATTCAAGGCAGCATATGGCAATTGAGGCACATTAATGAACAATAAGAAGCTAAGAGCCCAGGACCAAGGTGCTTTGTTGAAGGATGACTCGAGGCAGGAAGAGACAGAAAAATTAGTAGACTTTGCTCCAAGGCAGGAGGTTAAAAAAAGTAGAAATATGCCCTAACCGGTTTGGCTCAATGGATAGAGCATTGGCCTGCGGACTCAAGGGTCCCAGGTTCGATTCCGGTCAAGGGCATGTACCTTGGTTGTGGGCACATACCCAGTAAGGAGTGTGCAGGAGTCAGCTGATCGATGTTTCTCTCTCATCGATGTTTCTAACTCTCTATCCCTCTCCCTTCCTCTCTGTAAAAAAGCAATAAAATATATTTTTTAAAAAAGTAGAAACACCTCAGGTATAATATTTGTTTTTTTTTTACAGTGTAAAATTTTTATATCCTATCTAATAAAAGAGAAACATGGTAATTAGCCGTACATCCCCTACCCTTCCCATTGGCTAATCAGGGCGATATGCAAATTACCTGCCACCCAAGATGGCGAACTGCAGCCAGGCACTGAAGCGAACAGGGAGGCTTGCTTGCTCCAGTGACTGCGGACTCCAAAGTTCCCCGCCTGACTTGCCGGCCTCTCAGCTGCAACTCTAAGCAACTATGTTGCAAATATAGAAGCTAAACAAAACCCCAG
>NW_005370542.1:1786265-1808347 GCF_000412655.1 Myotis brandtii
GGGGTCATAGGTCAGAGCACCTGTGAGCAGCGTTGTGTGTCTCCTAAGGCAAGAGAAGGTGTCCTGGAGGGGGGTGATGATGCCCTGCAGGATCCCTTGCATGGTGCTCAGCCCCATGGTCACCAGAAACACGAAGGTGATGATGGCCCAGAAGGTGGATCCAGAAAACACAGCGATGATTTCAGTAAATGCCACAAAGGCCACACCTGGCCCCTCCATAACCTGTGAAGTGAAAGGAAGAGGAGGGGCGGGATCAGAGAGCCCGTAGAGTCCTAACTCGGCTCCTGTCCCCGCCCCCAGGAAGTGATCTGTAGCGCTGTTGTTAGTGACATTATAACAGTGATTCCCAAAGTGGGCGCTACCGCCCCCTGGTGGGCGCTGCAGCGATCCAGGGGGGCGGTGATGGCCACAGGTGCATTTGTTTTAACTTTTTTTGTATTACCTTTCTATTCTGAGTTCAATAAATAGTTTCATAATTTCAAACTTCAATGTTTCTAATTTACACCTTTCTTTACTATATTTTATGAAAAAGGTAGAAACACTAATACATATATCTTTCTGTTTAATTGCTATTAAAATTTTTTAAAAAATTAATTTCCAGGGGGCGCTGAGTAATATTTTTTCTGGAAAGGGGGCGGTAGGCCAAATACGTTTGGGAACCACTGGGTTAGATGATCCTAATTTTGTTGGCAACATCCAAAGCGTCATCGTCAGGAGCCAGTGGAACATATGCCTTCTTCCCTCCATCAGGCCTGATCAGGGTGTTGACCTTGGCCACATCAATGTCATAGAGCTTCTTCACAGCCTGTCTGATCTGGTGCTTGTTGGCCTTGACATCCACAATGTACACAAGTGTGTTGTTGCCTTCTAGCTTCTTCATGGCTGACTCGGAGGCCAGGGAATTTGATGGCACAGCGAGCAGGCTTGTTTCTCCTGGGGGCGCTCTCCCGTGGACATTTAGGCTGCCTTCGGAGCCTCAGTGTCTTTGGCTGTCGGAAGGTGGGTGACGTGCAGATCTTTTTTTGTGGCTGTGGACGCCTTTCAGCACTGCTTTCTTTGCCTTCAAAGCCTTTGCTTTGGCTTCGGCTTTGGGAAGGCGGGGGCTTCCTTCTTAGCTTTCAGTGCCATCTTTGTAAAAAGGGAGGTATGTTTCTGCTCCCCTCTGCATGTATGTGCTGCCAACAGTGCACACATTCTGTCACTGTGGGCAGGCTCTAGCAGGAACATGCACCGGCTCGTGCAGCCATGTGCTGGCCTGAACATCAGGCAGGTTGGTGTTATGAACAGTCTAGCCCAGTGGTTCTCAGCCTTGGATGCACATTAGAATCACCTGGGAATCTTTTTAAAATCCTGATTTCTGGGCCTCATCCTCAGGAAATTCTGTTTCTTTGTGATGGGGTGCGGCCACAACATGAATAACAAAGAAACAGAATTTCCGGAGGATGAGGCCCAGAAATCAGGATTTTAAAAAGATTCCCAGGTGATTCTAATGTGCAGCCAAGGTTGAGAACCACTGGTCTAGAGGGATTGATACCATTAAATGCCTCCTTGACTCCCCGCTTTCAAGCTGGCTAAAATATTCCCTTTCTTCCTTGCAAATGACCTCTATCTGAGATGCCAAAGTGAAGTACCTGTCTTCTACGTGGGAGCAACATGCTATAGAAGTCATTCACGTAGTTGCTACATCACTTGGGCAAAAGATGTTGGCTTCTTCTTCATGAAATGGTGGTGAGATTTACATAAGCCAGTGATGTGCATAAGGAGTGGCCAACCTCAAGCACATAAACAGGGGTTATTGAAAAAAGAGTGGCTGCCTAAACCAGGAAATGGAAGTCCCGTTTCCTTATCCGGAGATGTTGGTGGGGGGCAGCTTCTCGTTTGAGGACCTGGATTCCTGCCTGCCGCCTTGGACTTGGCATGCGCATGAGGATTTAAGAAAATGCAATTTGCAGTGGGGAACGAAGAGAACACAAAGCGAAGCTTGGCTCCAGAGCCTGGAATCCTCCTCCTGGCCTCTGACCCCTTTTCCCAGTAGCTCTCATTGGAAATTTCCCACGTGCGCTGTGCTCGTCCCCAGCCCAGGCCGAGGAAGAGGCCGGCTGGGAACCCTCGGGCGTTCCCACGTCAACACTGCACTCCGGACTTTTCCTCGCCCACAGGGGTGCTGCCTTCTCCAGTTTCCCTCTCTCCAAAAAAGTAGCCCTAGTGCCCTGACCGGTGTGGCTCAGTGGATAGAGCGTCGGCCTGCGGACTCAAGGGTCCTGGGTTCGATTCCGGTCAAGGGCATGTACCTTGGTTGTGGGCACATCCCCAGTAGGGAGTGTGCAGGAGGCAGCTGATCGATGTTCTTCTCTCATCGATGTTTCTAACTCTCTATCCCTCTCCCTTCCTCTCTGTAAATAATCAATAAAATATATTTTAAAAAAAAAAAGTAGCCCTTGTAGGAATCGTATGGCATCGACCCTCAGAAGGAGCTGACAGTTTTCTCCCCTCTGTTCTGAAGTTCTTATTAATTCCAGAGCAATGCTGAGTTTTCTCTGGGATTCCCAATATCAGTTTCAGAGGCAACAACTTTCAGACCAATGAATGTGTTAATGTGGTCAGTGAATCCTTCTCTTTTATTCCTAGTGGTCCCAGCGAGTATCATTTTATAGTTTTTAAATTGTTGTTGATATTAGAAATGTAGGATCAGGATTGAAAGGTAAAGGAATCTAAGGAGTGTAGACACTGAACCCAAAACAAACAAACAAGAAAATGCAGGTCACACTGTTCTACAGAGCGGTCAGGGCGCGCTTGCAAAGGAGATACGTTAACCGTGTAGAAACTTCATTTCCTCAATATGGCCTTTCTGCCTTTCTTTCATTTCGATTCAAACTGGCCGCGTCCCGCAGCTGACTCACCTGCCCCCCCCTCCCCCCGCCCCGCACGTCCACTCTCTTCATCACTGAGCCCTCAGGACAATGAGGTTTTTTGTCGACATAAAAAAAAATTTAGGACTAAAGCCTGGGGTCTGTTGCCCACAGAGACAGGGTTTTGATCAAACTAGAGAGAACATCGAGGCTTCAGTTGTGTTTCAGCTCCAGGCCAAGAAAAGCAGCAACAGGAGACTAAACGATGCCATGGCCGATACCAGCACAAGCACTGATCGACTATCTTAGCACCGACCAATTGGTAGAGGCCACGACCCAGACCATGACCCTGACCACACCCTAACTCCCTGAGTCACCGTGATGAATGATATTCCCTATAGAACCCATTCCCTGGAAGCCATGGGGGAGCCAGGCCTTTGGGCTTTAGCTCATCTTTCCCAAGATATGGTTTCCCAAGGTGTGATTATCAAGGTAGCAGGATGCCCTGGAGGCATGCATTAGAAAGTACAGATTCCTGGACCCCAGCCCAGTGCTACGCAATCGGATTCTCTGGAATTTGGCCCAGGGATCTGAATATATGACACATTTCCTTGTGCGTCCGCTGCCTGCTTAAGTTTGAGAATAGTGACTACAATCTGCTGCCTTGGTGGCCACTGTTCGACACAGGGCCCATGATGGCTGTTCTCAGAATCAGCTCTAGGGTTTTCTTTTTTTTTCTTTTTTTAATATATTTTATTTTTTACACAGAGGAAGGGAGAGGGACAGAGAGTTAGAAACATCGATGAGAGAGAAACATTGATCAGCTGCCTCCTGCACACCCCCTACTGGGTATGTGCCCGCAACCAAGGTACATGCCCTTGACCGGAATCGAACCTGGGACCCTTCAGTCCACAGGCCGATGCTCTATCCATTGAGCCAAACCGGTTAGGGCTCAGCTGTAGGGTTTTCAACAGGGTGCCTGAAAAGCACACAATTGGTGCAAAAGACTGTCCTCGTTGGACTCTTGAATCTAGGCAGCTCTTCTGTCTTATGGGACAAAGCCAGGTTCCTTTTTGCCCTTTCCAATGACCTCAGATACTGGCCACTTGGAAGAGACATCAGGAAATGAAGAACATTATTAACACTCAGAACAAACTCTGGATCCCGGCCAGGCCTCTGTGGGTTTTTATATCCCTTCCATCAGTTCTGCGGAATTGCTGCCTCCAGGGTACATTCTGCCTTCCAGGACAAACGCACAAGCACCTTTTCTAATAACTCTTCCTTTCGAATCCCATGGCAAGCGATGCCTCTTTCTGAGCTCATAAACCTTTCCCAGGACTGTGAAGCTGCACAACTGTGAACTACCTTTAACTCTCAGGTCCCAGCTAGCTTTATTCTTCCTTGTTTGGAACTACAGTACTAATTCTGAAAGTCTCTTAAAAACAAACCAAAGTGAAACAGCTATAGACATCGTGGAGTTTTTGTCCACCCACATAGACCAGCTTTGCCAACTAGCCACCAGCTCTGGTATAACCAACAGGAATCTGAAATGCCAAATATGCCAAGAGAATCTATGAAGTGAGGAGCTTAATTTTCTTCTGTGCTTAATGGAAATAAAAGAGATGACGTTAGTGCTAGGGCACAGGATCATGAAGATTTTATAACTAGAAGAGATCTTGGTTAGTCATTTATCCTAACCCAATCCTGTGATCACGAAAGAAATAGAAATCGGAGAGTATGAGGTCACATAGTTAACGCATAGCAAAGACAGGACTATAGCAAACTGTTCTGGTTCCAGAGTTTTCTTTTTACTGACTCAGGCTTGATATCTTTTACCCATCACCCCTGTCACTTAGAAAGTACAGATTTGTATTGATTTGTATGGTACCCACTGTCTCTTTTCTCATTTGTCATTCCCATACTCCATGTCAGGAGATCAAGAATGCTTACGTTAATGGTGAACTTATTTTGAGAAAGCTATCCTTAATTCCTTCCTGCCCAACCTTTTTATACATAAACTTTATTATTCGTAAACTTCAGTCATATGGAAATCATATGTCACAAAACTACCATTGAGTCATTTCTTAATTCAACCAATATTTCTTTTTTCTACCTAATGCCAGGCACAGATGTAATGCAGTCAAGAAAGTAGATGGAAGAGGACGAGAAGGCATCCTGCCATGAAGTTTACATTCTAACGGGTAAACACTCAACAAACATGAGAAATTAGTAAAATCCTATATTAGTAGTGGTGAGTGCTAAGGAGGAAAGGCAGGGGAAGGGAATAGGAAGTGAGGACGTGTGTACAAGGTGGGGAGAGGGACTGTATGTAGACAAGGTGGTCAGAAAAGGCTTCAGTGAGGAGTAAAGGCCACACCGGGGGAACCAAAATATGAGCTATCACCCAGGAGTCTTGACATCAGTTCTACAGAGAGCGGCAAAGATCAAATTTGGAAAATGTTGGAAAATGCTGTTTTTCTGCTGTTTTTAGTAGCCCGGGTGGCAGGAAATGGGAAGGAGGGGAATGGCACAATTAAAATGTGGCAACCATACTTGCCAGGAAGTCAGGAAGAGTTGTTTTAGTACCTGAGGTGAAAAGAGATGCCTGGTGATTAGTGGTTTCATATGAAGAACTTTTCTTAGAATACAGAATTTAGAGAACAGAATTAAGATTGATGAGAGGTATTATTTTGTTAAAAAAGAAATCCAGAGAGCATGAAGTAATGCCACGACTGCTTGGCAAAAAGATATGTGACTTAAAAACTTGATGAAAAGGTTGATAAGTTCAGTCATTTGATTCATCCACATATGTAATTAATTATGAGGATTTGGGCTGAAGTGTGAAATTTATATAGAGTCAATGATAAATGCCACTTTTTTTGAGTTTACTGTGTGCAACATAGGAACAGAGCTTCAGAGACTCAATGAGAAGCGAGGCACTGTTCTACCTCAGAGGACTTTTCACTGTGCGAAATCCATTTTCTGTGCCTCCTAGACATCCAGCAGGAATACATTTCCCAGCCTCCTTTGCAATTAAATATGGCTTATGGGTGAGTTCTGGCCAATGGGATTTGAGTGGGCATGATGAATGCCCCTTCTAGTTTTGGCCCATAAATCCTAGAGGATTGCAGTGTCTCAAGATGCACAGAGCTGGGGTTCCTAAATCACGACGCTGTCAACCAAACATTTGATTAAACTTTATGTCAACAAGATATTTATGTCTGTTGTGTCCTGAGAGTTGAGCCAGCTCATGTAGCCCAACTATTAATTAACAGGTTCATAGAATTTTATAGTTTGCAGAATACTCTCACATAGCAAATGATGGTGAGAATTACCCTGAGAAATAGGTCATATTTTTATTTTTCCCATTTCATAAAACTGAAATTGATACTTATTGAGTATTGAATTACTTAGTCACGATCACATAGGTAAGACAGGGAGGGCAAAGATTTTAAATCATTGGCTCTCAAACTTACAAAAAATCATTGATATAAGACAAAGCATGAAAATAAACCTAATGCAAGGCATTGGAAAAATATAGACAAAACACTGAGGAGATTCAAAAGAGGAAACTAGTACACTTAGTTGAAGAGACATAATGGGCTCTGGTGGTAGAGGTAAGATTCATGGTGAGTGTTTGCACACTGACAAGAAAAATGGGAGAAGAAACATAGAGAAAATTTCTGTAACTTCTGACAGGCAATATGAGTGGTAAACAGAAATAGAAAAGAGTTGGCATTTGTTCTAATGTTTCAAGGGAAGCTGGAGCAAGCAATGCAGTTTTTTGAAGGAAAACAGGAACTGGTAATTCAATACAAATCAAAAAAATACTTATTGAGTGCCTGCCAGATGAAGGGCCTTCCAAAAGTGTACAGAGGATACAGAGAAGAGATAACAAGGGCACAACCCATGCTCTAAATGTGTTTATAATCTATTAGGGGAAATAGTAAAAAATGACTGTAGCACAATGCTAAGATAAACATCAATAAGAAGACGAACGGGGTTCAAGGGACAGAGAAATAACATGGGTAGGTGGCATGAGAAGGACACAGAAAACATAGGTGAAGCTTCCTGGAGGAGTTAAAATGTTCCTATTGACCTTTGAGGAGGTGCCATCTCTGAAGATGGTATGAATATGTAAATTCCTGAGGGCCACCTACAATTCCAAAGAGAATGGTTTTGTCAATATTTCGAGCAAAGAGACTGCTATCAGAATAATTAAGTGACTCCCAACGTGACCACTGTTCAGGGCACAACAAAATGAAATTTCTAATTTGACTATGTTGGCTTAAACCTGGAATCACAAACTTACAGTGATATCATAGGTTGTACATTTCTTTTCCTATTGAAACTGCATGCCTTCCAATGAATTCAGTGACCAGTCCTACAGACCAGAAGGGGGTGTGTGTGAGTGACATTGTGCCAGCAAGAGGCGATGAACAGACAGCTGACTAAGATGCTTTGCCGAAGAAGGACCACCTACCATGAACAGGGCTTCATAATTTTCAATCATTTTCTGCACCACAGCGATGATAGCTGTGCTTTCCTCAGCCCGGGCCGAACTCTGGACGGAGAATTCTTTGTCTGAGGACTTCTGCTTGTGCAGAAGGTTGGGTCCAAATATGGTGGCCAAGTTTAGAGATGTCATTTTGTTCCCCGTGACCTACAGGAACAGAGAATACAAGAACTGTTGTTATTTTTGCTTTTCAAAGTGCTGAGTGGTTCAATAACCCATGGAACCTTTCCTTTCCTTTTCTGTTTTCCTGCAAGGACTACATCACCTCTGGCAGAACGGATGAGAGGTACCATCATTTTCCTTTTGCTTCATATCTTGGATTGAAGCTCACGGCACAGTGGCCATTTCAACAGCATACTGAGTAAAATCTTACAACTCTAAGTGATTTGTTGTGAAACTGGTACTATATAAAACGTCTATCCTGTCTGCCCTTTAAAAATATTGGTATCCATCTATCCATTTATCTATCCATCCAACCAGCCACCGTCCATCTATCCCTTCATCCATCAATCCATCATCTCTCCATGACTCCATCCACTCAGCACCTACCACAGGTTGGGCATTTTTCATGGATTCTAGTTATTGACAAAAATTTCCCACAAGGATCACAGCACAGTCCTTATTTGAAAAGTTCCCATTCTGGAGGGAAAAGACACCAATTATAAGTAGTGAGTACAAAGTATGAAGCTATCAACTCTGGAGGCCGCAGGGACACACCCAAGAGATGGGACAGAAGGCAATTTCCCAGGGGTGACAATGCCATATGCAAAGACAGAAACATGTAAAGGCACCTCAGGAAGTGGGGTGTGGCAGAGGGCTCTGAAGGGAAGGCAAGCAAGGGCCGGGGAGAGTCACTGCCGTATGTCCTTTGTGGGCACAATTGGCCTCGGCTGACAACCAGTGACCTAGGCCCGTGGTCGGCAAACTCATTAGTCAACAGAGCCAAGTATCAACAGTACAACGATTGAAATTTCTTTGGAGAGCCAAATTTTTTAAACTGAAACTATATAGGTAGGTAAATTGTTATTAACTTCATTAGGGTACTCCTAAGGCTTAGGAAGAGCCACACCCAAGGGGCCAAAGAGCCGCATGTGGCCCGAGAGCCGCAGTTTGCCGACCACGGGTCTAGGCAGTTTTTTCTTTTCTTGGTTTTTGAATCCTCACCTAAGGATATTTTTTCATTGATGGAGAGAGTGGAAGAGAGAGGGAGAGACAGAGAGAAACATCGATGTGAGAGAAACACATCGATTGATTGCCTCCTGCACGTGCCCCTACCAGGGCCCGGCAGGGGAGGAGCCTGCAACTGAGGTACATGCCCTTGACCGGAATCGAATCCAGGACCCTTTAGTCTACAGGCCAACACTCTATCCACTGAGCCAAACTGGCTAGGGCTGGGCAACTTTTTATTTCTCTTGTTGATATTGAAAATCCAGTAATTCCTGCATAAGTATGGGTACTGTGGCTGCTTGGGGAGGGGGGGGATCTGCACAGTGTTTGAGTGGCAGCTGGGTGCACAGCACAGAATTCGAGTTCTGATTCACAGCCAAGACAAAGCTTCCTGAGGCCCACTCTTGTCCTGTGGAGCCTTGAAGTGGTGGCTACCAGCCCTGCAATCCCAGGGTGGAACATGGGGACATTATTTTTAGAAAGTGAGGCTGTTTTCAGGTTGGCCGCCAAGAAAAATGATTTTACGTGGTAAACACTGGGGATTTTGAAGAAAGTGCCCTTTATGTATGACTGCTGAGTTATTTTTTTCTTTCTTTTGTTTCATTGATATCAAACTTGACAAGTGTTCGTTTTATTTTTCATGTCGTTTCCTACAAGTTCACGGCTAAGGATAAAATCAAATATGTACCGCCCTGGCTGGTTTGGCTCAGTGGATAGAGCGTCGGCCTGTGGACTGAAGGGTCCCAGGTTCGATTCCGGTCAAGGGCATGTACCTTGGCTGCGGGCACATTCCCAGTGGGTGGTGTACAGGAGGCAGCTGATTGATGTTTCTCTCTCATCGATGTTTCTAGCTCTCTCTATCCCTCTCCCTTCCTCTCTGTAAAAAATCAATAAAATATATTTTTTTAAAAAAATCAAATACGTGCCATTTTCCAGCTCATCTCTCTAGAACTCCGAAGCATTTGGAGTGTGTTCCTTTCCCCTATTAACGTAATACCAGAGCTTTCTCGTTTTTTTTTAATACTAACATATAAAAGATTTTCATTTTTTTTCCCTTTTTTGGCTTAAACCACATACATTTCTTTCTCACAGATCTGGAGGCTGGGAAGTCCAAGGTCAGGGTGCCAGCCCATTGGGTGTCTGGTGAGAGCCCTGGTCCCCGTACACAATGGCTGTCTTCTGGTTGTCTCTCAGATTTTGTTTTCTTGGAAAAGAATGTTTAATACAAGGACAATCCAGAACTCCGTTTCCGCTGTCTCCTTCTCCTGTTGCTATTCTGGGAAAGCAACACAATCTGTCCGTAAAACGGCACATGGATTCCAGCTGCAGACCACGCTGCTGTGGTTTGTTAACGCTGTTTTGTTTTTGTTTGACTGTGTTTTTAATTGGAGACTTGTTCATGGCAGCCTCCACCCTTGCTCCCCTGTCTCAGCATGTATCTGGCTATGTCTAGGTCATCGAATGTGCACTAGGATTTGGTTCATGATTTCATTATTAGCCAGCCAATTCAAGGCAAAATTTTATCTCTGCTAGATAAGCATCCTAGATAATTTCTTTTTTAAAATATATTTTTATTGATTTCAGAGAGGAAGGGAGGGAGAGAGAGATAGAAACATCAATGATGAGAGAGAATCATGGATCGGCTGCCTCCTGCACGCCCCACACTGGGGATCGAGCCTGCAACCTGGGCATGTGCCCTGACTGGGAATTGAACCATGACCTCCTGGTTCATAGGTCGACACTCAACCACTGAGCCACGCCAGTTGGGTCCTCCTAGATCATTTCTAATCCTAATATGAACAGCTCACCTTTAGTAAAAGTTTAGCATGTCCGGTCACTGGGAAAGGGATTTCCCAGAGGCCTTTGCAATTCTTCTCTCTAGAACAGTGGTTCTCAACCTTCTGGCCCTTTAAATACAGTTCCTCATGTTGTGACCCAACCATAAAATTATTTTCGTTGCTACTTCATAACTGTAATGTTGCTACTGTGATGAATCGTCATGTAAATATCTGATATGCAGGATGGTCTTAGGCGACCCCTGTGAAAGGGTCGTTCGACTCCCAAAGGGGTCGCGACCCACAGGTTGAGAACCGCTGCTCTAGAAGCTGGTGGGGCAGCTGCTGCTCTGGCCTTTTTTCCAGAAGGGATGTGACGCCTAGAGCCTCGGCCTGGACCTGGTGGGGCTGAGAAGCCAGGCTGCTGGCTTGACTCCAGGGAGCCCCATGCTCTTCATCACTACCCTGACCCCCTGCCCCCTGCTCACACTCGAGTGGCAGACCCTGTGTAGCACGAGGAGATGAAATCCTGGCTTCAAAGGAGGGCGGGGACCAGGGCGAGGCGAGCGAGGCACTGATCCGGCTGCAGCTCCAAAGCCAACCTCCCATTTCCTGGAGGCATGGACCTCCTCAAAGGTCAGCAGTCCTGGCTCGCCTTTGGTGGTTAGGAACTTCTCTTTGCCTCATTAGGCTCTTTGAAAACTAAAGGCCAGTCTCAAACTCTCTCCCCAAAAAAAGTGTATATTCGCCCCACATTTTCCATCAATGCCTGAGGGTTCTTGGCCAACTTGAGAAACCACTGCTCCAGAGGTTTCAGTGATGTTCCGGCAATATTCTTTCTAGAAGAAGTGAAATCTTTCATACTTTGGGAATTTATTTTTTCCCCCCAAGGAGCAAAGCAAATAGCAAACTAGACAAAATGGAATAAAACAAACAAACACCAGAGAGAAAAACAACGCAATTCGATCAAATACCACTAGTTTTCCCAAGAAAAGCGCTGGCTGACTAGCGAACAATTTTTCTCATGTCCTTCTTTTAAACATCTTTGAAATCTTCTCGGTTAATGATGCATTGGATTTGAAGCGCCCATTAGAAAGAAAATATTATGTGCATTTTATAAAGGAGGAAGCTCAAACCTTCCCCCTCAACCGCAACCCCAACTCTGCTTTCCTTCCTCTTCCTTTGTTTTAGAAAATACAAGGTCATGTAGCAAGGTGCTGGCAGAGCCTGTGCGAGCCTCCAAGCTTTTTCAGTCTCTGCTTCAGTTTTCTTCTATGTTCCAAACCAAAACAACTACCCAACAAACAGATAACATATCTAACACAGACTAACAAACAGGTAAGACAAAAAGCTGAAAACTGCTTTGTTTCTTTTTTTTAAAAATATATATTTTATGGATTTCAGAGAGGAAGGGAGAGGGAGAGAGAGAGATAGAAACATCCATGGTGAGAGAGAATCACTGATCAGCTGCCTCCTGCACACCCCCTACTGGGGATCAAACCCACCACCTGAGCATGTGCCCTGACCGGGAATTAAACCCAGGACCCTTCAGTCCGCAGGCTGACACTCTATCCACTGAGCAACACCGGCCAGGGCAAAACCGCTTTGTTTCTTGACATATTTCCCAATTTAATTCCCGCCTCACTGCAGTCTGTTCATCTGTATTCTCTCCCAGCTCGTGCTGAAACAACTGAAAAAAGAATAAACAAAGGGCCTCTCTTGTTCATCTCCCTCTACTCTTAACTTCTACCAGAAGGGGTTTTAGCTAACTCCCATCTCTATGCAGTGCTTATGTGGTCTGTTTATTCAATTCCTACACACCCTTTACTCAATTCCTACACACCCCTTTTCTTTAATCCTCACCCAAGGATATTTTTCCATTGGTTTTTTAGAGAGAGTGGAAGAGAGAGGGAAAAACAGAGGGAAATATCGATGTGAGAGAAACACATCAATTGGTTGCCTCCTGCACGAGCCCTGACCAGGGTCGGGGAGAAGCCTGCAACCAAGGTACATGCCCTTGATCAGAATCGAACCTGGGACCTTTCAGTCTGCAGGCTGACGTTCTATCCATGGAGCTAAACCGGTTAGGGCCCTACACACTCTTTGATGTGTAGTTTAAATTCAATCTCCTCCACGAAGCCATTCCTAAGATTTCTGGCCCATGTCCATCACTTCTCTTACTCTGCAATGCATCCCCTAATTCAGTGATGGCGAACCTATGACATGCGTGTCAGAGGTGACACGCAAACTCATTTTTTTGGTTGATTTTTCTTTGTTAAATGGCATTTAAATATATAAAATAAATATCAAAAATATGTCTTTGTTTTACTATGGTTGCAAATATCAAAAAATTTCTATATGTGACACGGCACCAGAGTTAAGTTAGGGTTTTTCAAAATGCTGACATGCCGAGCTCAAAAGGTTCGCCATCACTGGCCTAATTCTTTATTAGCCTCATGTCCTCACGGCCTAGACCTGCTAGATGCTACAGCATCTCAGGGACGATAATTAAAAAATTTCTGAACAACACTCACTGGTTTATAGGAACTTGGGGCAGGTGACCAGGGCATATGTGGTTTAATGCCAGGGCCATTCTTGCATGGAAACATTTATAGTGCAATGCAAATTTTTTTCGGTATTTCTATTCATACAAAAGCTTCTAACTCACTGTGTCCCTGTCTCTACCAATCTATAACATGGATATAACACGTTAGTGCAGCGGTTCTCAACCTGTGGGTCGCGACCCCTTTGGCGGTCGAATGACCCTTTCACAGGGGTCGCCTAAGACCATCCTGCATATCAGATATTTACATGAAGATTCATCACAGTAGCAATATTACAGTTATGAAGTAGCAGCGAAAATAATTTTATGGTTGGGTCACAACATGAGGAACTGTATTTGAAGGGCCAGAAGGTTGAGAACCACTGCTTTAGTGGAATCCTTCCAAAGAGTCTTCAGGCCTTAAAAGAATCAATCACCTCCCCCTTACAAAGGCATTCACTACTCTATGACCACAGCCCTATTTCCCTCCATACCTCATCAATACTTTCTCATTCTGTAGCCTTTACTCCAATCCAAGATGACTGTGTGTGCTACTTGCTTTCCTGTAACTTATAACCACTTCACAGAAGCAATGTTCTGCTCGTATTTCCCCTGAAACTTTAATTTTTCTTAATTCATCCTTCATTGTGATGCAATGTTGAGGTCAAGACTGTCTAGAAACCCTTGGACTCTCTCATTCCCTGTACAACGTCGCTGTTACCAGGATATTTTCGCATTCCTTAAAATAATTAGTCTTCTAAACTATTGTGCAGTGCCAGTTGAAGAATTTGTATCCCCAAAGTTCAGATAAGGCCACTCGGGTTTAGGAAGGTTAATAGATTTCTCCACGAGCACATGGTAAGTGAGTTATTAAGCTATCAAGGGGTGATTTTGCCTCTTCTCCCACCCCACCAGATACTTGGAAATGTCTAGAGGTAGTTTTGGTTGTCTCAACTAGGGTGAGGGGTGGGAAGGACCAACCCAACCACTATCCAACTTCACAACTTTGTGTGAATTAGAAAAAAAAGTCTCTTCCTCAAGATATTCTACTGCCTTCTGCTGGGCTACTGTCCTAATAACTCTGAAAGTCTTATAGTGACTATGAGGTACATGGCACCTCCCCAGAGTTATGAAAGGCACAAATGCACAACTTACACAACCATAAGTGGACGCTCCCTGTGGGACACTGGGAAAGGTACTTAATGCCTCTAACTCTCAGTTTACTTCTGAAACACGGGGGAATGATAGCTTCCTTGTATAATAAAGAATTAACTATAATATATGAAGTCCTCAGTACATAGCTAGCACATGGTAAGAGACACATAATTGGTAGCTAGTATTTCAGCATGCTAAGTTTCATCTGTACCTATCCAAGAATATTTCCTTCTCTTGGCATAGGCAATGGAGTCTTGTTCAGCATTTGGACTAAAAGACTGTCTGAAATGATTCTAAACAAGCAAGAGTGAATTCAATTGGACTTTTTGCTTTCCTCAACTCCTTCTTAATCAGCTGAGACCCAACTTTCTCCTTCTTACACAGAAACATCACAGCAGCCCTGACACACCTAGGAACATAGAAAGAGCTCTGTCTTTACCCAATGATTAGGCAGATGTTTCTACAGCTCCTGTTATATCTATAGTCGATAAAGGATGACTCCCAGAGGGGTCATATGCCTACTTAACAATTATGAGAATGACAGTGTATCCATCAAAGGGCTGTGTCTGCTCAAACAAGGTGTCAGTACCATATTATGAAATCTGAAGCCAGCAGAAGTTTCACTAATTATAACTTCTATACAGATAAATGGCTAACTCAGGAAAGCTCCATTTTTTATACCTAAAGGAAGGATGAGGATAAGACATGCAGAATTGCCTTTCTGGATTAAAGTGAAAAAATTATATATGATCATGGCTTTGGGGAAAGAAATTTGGCAAGCACAGACTTGAATCTACAATCCAGCTGAGTTCTGTGGTGAAGTGTGGAATGCCTTTGGCCCCTGCTTGTTGATTTATAATGGGTGTTAGCATACTGAGAGTCTGAGATCTGGGGATCCGAGGGTAAGGAGAAGGATGACTGCATGGTATCAAAAAGGGAAATAGGTCTCTTGTTAAGGTGAAGATTAGATAGGTCGCTGGCTAAAAGGTCACTTAGAATTGAAGCAAGCATCTCTTTTGTCCAAGGCACAAACCTAGAAACACCTTGAAGCATATGAGTTTGACCAAAGTGAACCAGAGCCAAGAGCTCAGATGGGGGAGGCCTTCAGGTTCCTCCGACATCTGGTTTGGAAGCAGGCTGGCCTTCCCTTGCATTGAGCCAGTCTCTATTTGGGGGAAGGGTTTAAGGAGAGAAAGGACCTCTCAAAAGGAAGATAGTAGACCTCTAGCTACAGGGCAGAAGGGAGCTCCAGGAACAAACAGGAAGGATAAAGAGGTGACATCACATCTCAGCTCCAAGTCACAGAAGCAAATCGAATTAACTACAAGGACAGCCATCTCCCCTCATCTCCATTCCTCCATGTTTTCATGACTGTAAGCACCTCTGTAGCTCATTGTTTGTGTGCTTCACACAAAGGGAAAGTTGAGGTCTTGAGGTCAGCATCCTCATGAAATGACGGCCTCATTGAGAAGCATCCTTGAAACACAGGAGGTTAATGCACTTAGGAACTGTCCCTGCAGACAAAACCCTGCATTAGTTCTTCCTACACAGATGGGCTGGGAAAGGGGAGGAGTCATTTCCTCCGGGTGAAATCTTTAACCAAATCGATGGGTTGTCTTTTTATTTTATTTTATTTTTAATATTTTTATTATTGATTTCAGAGATGAAGGGAGAAGGAGACAGATAGAAACATCAATGATGAGCGAGAATCATGGATCGGCTGCCTCTTGCACACCCCACACTGGGGATCGAGCCCGCAATCCGGGCATGTGCCCTGACTGGGAATCTAACCGTGACCTCCTGGTTCATAGGTCGACACTCAAGCCCTGAGCCACGCCCACCGGGTGATGGCTGCTTTTTGAAAACAAGCAAAGGGAAGAGTCACAGCGTCTCTAGCAGAAGAAGGGTGCATACCTCTTGCCCATCTTTGCTGACGTTGTCGCTGGCGTGCCTGGCCACAATGGAGAGGAACTGGAGGAGGCGGTGGAGGGTGTCGCAGTTGCAGGGAGGTAAAAGGTAGATGAGGAGCTGCAAGGCGCCCAGTTGTTCCTCTGGCTCCAACACTAAGCAAGGCAAGAAGAGGCGCTGTACGTCAGTGAAATGGGGGACTTCACACGATTTAGGCTCAGACCTCCTCTCAACTTCCTTCAGAAAGAGATGATCAGGTCACATGTCTTTCCTGCACCCACGCTCCCACTGATTTAGCAATTTAGCAGCAAGGTTCTATGAGGGATGTCAAGATTCATTAGACCTGGGGAAATGTAACATCTAGAGCAGTGGTTCTCAACCTGTGGGTCGCGACCCCTTTGGGGGTCGAACGACCCTTTCACAGGGGTCGCCTAAGACCATCAGAAAACACATATATAATTCCATATTGTTTTTGTGATGAATCACTATGCTTTCATTATGTTCCATTTGTAACAATGAAAATACATCCTGCATATCAGATATTTACATGACGATTCATAACAGTAGCAACATTAGTTATGAAGTAGCAACGAAAATAATTTTATGGTTGGGGGTCACCCCAACATGAGGAACTGTATTAAAGGGTCATGGCATTAGGAAGGTTGAGAACCACTGATCTAGAGCAAGCATTATAATCCAGGCTAGGAAGATACCTTAATTTCCCTTTCTTCTCCCTCCTTTCCCTGGCATTACTAATCATTTACTTTGTGTATTATTGTCTTTCATTTGTGGTTAATATTTACTAACAATGACTGAGAATTGGCAAGCATTTTAAAATTTGAGTTTAGAACATAGCTGGAACTCTTTTCTGTTGAGCAATACAGAAGAGATAGACTTTTTGTTGGCAATAACTAAGACACAGCGCCACGACAGCGTCTTCTCTCTCTTTTTTGATCCTTTTTGAATTACAGCATTGGAGGAAGAAAGGTATGGAGGCTGACTCAGCTCTAACCTATTCTTACCCCACCCTCACCTTCCTTTTCTCCTCCATGGGATCTGTCTCTATAGCCTGCCAGTGGCCACGGGGGAAGTCCTGGCACGGGGCTCCACCATCTTGCTTCCCTGGAATATTGCCTGTCCCCATTTCTCAATCTGAGTCCCTTTCTCACTCCTTCTTTGTGCAAGAAATGCAAACTCATTTTTAGGCACAGACTCAAAGGGAACTCTCGCTATTACTTCAAAGCGTCAATAGACAGCACTTTCTACTGTCCTAGGGTCATCTGAAAGCATCCCATATTCTTGGCTACATCCATTTGTTCTACTGCAACTTGCTTCCTGCTAATTCTCTCCAAGGTGAATCCCAGAAAATTCCCCAAATAACCCACTCATTAGAGACCAATAAATAAGGACCCAAAGTTAGTGGGAAACACATGCAGGAGGCTTGGATGAGTGAGTTGGACATCCCGGTAATCCAGGAACACATTCCTACTGCCGGCTGTATTACGCACGGAGAGTATTGATGAAAGCGGTGTACAGCTCCCTGGTGAGAAGGGGGTCTGGCATGTCCCTCAGGAACTCCTTCAATAAGGCAGCCACGTCATGAACACTGTGCTCTTCCTCCAGAGAGACATCAACCCCACGGTCAAATTCCTCGCGTAACTGGAAAGACAACAGTTCAAGTGGCAGTCTCGTAACGCCATCTCTCTATGCTCAGTGCCCAGCAAAAGAAGCGCTGTGATTTCAGCATCTGATATTAAGTTTACGTAGGTGAGGAGATATTTCTTTCAGGTAGTTTTAATAATCTGCATAGCCCTAGCTGGTTTGGCTCAGTGGATAGAACTTTGGCCTATGGACTGAAGGGTTCTGGGTTCAACTCTGGTCAAGGGCTCGATCCCCAGTAGGGGGTGTGCAGGAGGCAGCCAATCCATGATTCTCTCTCATCACTGATGTTTCTCTCTCTCTCTCCCTCTTCCTCTCTGAAATCTCTCTCCCTCTCTCTCTCTCTCTCTCTCTCTATATATATATATATATCCTATATAATAGAGGCGATATGCAAATTGACCATCACATCCTCACAAGATGGCGAGGCGATATGCTAATTGACCATCACATCCTCACAAGATGGCGACACCCAGTCCCCTCAGCCCCGTGGGTGGGGGAAGGGGGGTGTGGCAGGCATGTGGATCCGGCCACTCCATGCACCTTCTGCTAGAGTCTCCCAGTCCCCTCAGCCTTGCCAGCAGTGAATTTTTATGCAACCATTACCTTTTAAAAAAATCCTTACTCAAGGATATGATTATTTCTTTTAGATCATCTGTTCTCAGGGAGCAGGCCTAAGCCAGCAGGTGGGCATCCCCCAAGGGTCCCAGACTTTGAGAGGGTGCAGGCTGGGTTGAGGGACCCCCCATGTGCATGAACTTTCATGCACCGGGCCTCTAGTATGTCAATAAAATATGACGTGGCTACATAGAGACACCACCCTTTTCATGTCAGCTGCACTCATGTCACCATCAGCAGGAGCCACATAGCCTGACTGCGTAAACTTAATACCCAAGGAGGAGATGCAAACAACATGTTGCCTTGATCTACAGAGTCTATGCAACCCAGCCAGGAATATACATGTAAGTGCATTATTAAATAAAAGTATCTGTGGGTTTACTGTTAATGATGCAAGCAGAAGGGTTTGATAACTATATCCAGAAGTTGGGAAGAAGAGCT
Organism: Myotis brandtii; assembly: GCF_000412655.1. Classification (NCBI taxonomy): domain Eukaryota; kingdom Metazoa; phylum Chordata; class Mammalia; order Chiroptera; family Vespertilionidae; genus Myotis; species Myotis brandtii. The sequence continues at coordinate 1,804,896 of NW_005370542.1, forward strand.
AAGGGGTTAGGTCAACTATAATTGTGGGAGGGAGGAATGAATCCATTATATAGCAGTTTTGCATATCAGCATTCCTACCATGTTGGAATTTTGACATTTTACAGAAATACTCGACAAGAAAGCAAAGAGCTTTTTCTGCAAACAATGAAATTTAAAACCCGATGAGCCAAGCATGACTAAGTCTTAAAAGGTGACAATAACTAAATAGAAGCTGCCTTATATTTGTCCAAGTAGCTTAGTAACAGTTCCCAGAAGGTTTCCATGCCTTAAATCATTATACTAGGTTTATTAGCATTCACAGCAGCAGCAGGAAGACACAATAGCAAGAAGAAGGGAGTCATAGCTCTGCACCCTACTTTTATCACTGACAGCTCAACTTCTCTTATGTATTGTTCTCTGCTGTACAAATAATTATGTGAGTTTATGAATCTATTCAATGCAAGGAGCTTCTATAAGAGTTCATGTGTTGAAGCATCCATTCAACAAAGATGTAATGCACGCTTCCTGTGTCCCAGGCCCTCAAAGTATGGTGGTGAACGAAGAGGCAAAGTCCTTACCCTTCCCCAGCTCTCAAGCTGATAAGAGAAACAGGTAATAACCCGGTAATCCCACAAATGATAAATTAACTGTTAATATTGTGACAATTGTTCTGAAGAAAAAGTGTAGGGTGCTAAGAAGGAAATATAACAAGATGAAATGGTGAGTGAGTTAGAGAGTCTTTCAGTCTTGAAATCTAAGTCTAAATGACCACGAATTCTATTTTTATTAGATAATCTCCATGCAGTTTTTCTTTTGCTGGATCCAGATATAACTGAGGAGTAATTCCTGACACTACCTCTCCACCTGCAGAAAATGCCCATTACTGTCTTGAACCACTGTCCAGGCAACTTTCCATTAGTGTGCATGAGGCAGCTAGAAAGAAGGCTTCTATTGATGCCACTCCCACTTGTGATCATTCGAACACACCATATTTCTTTCTTTAATTAATTTATTTTTGGTTAATCCTCAGCCAAGGATGTTTTCCATGGATTTTTAGAGAGAGAGTGGAAGGGGTGGGGAGAGACAGAGAGAGAGAAACATTGATGTGGGAGGACACATCGATTGGTTGCCTCCCATAGGCACCCAGACCAGGGGCCGGGGATCGAACCTGCAACCGAGGTATCTGCTCTTGACCAGAATTGAACCTGCAACCCTTCAGTCCACAGGCAGATGCTCTAACCAGTAAGCCAAACCGGCCAGGGCTCGAACACACCCTATTTCTTTTCTGAGCACACACACATTCAGAAAGAATGGACCATGGAAAGAGCTTGGTCTAAATGTTCTGATCTTGAATTTAACATTGTGTGATATTGACTTAAGTTTCTTAATCTCTTGAATTCTCAAAAGAAGTGGTTGAAAGGGGCTACTCAGAGCTGGTGGGCAGATTGAATGAGATAATGTTGGTGGAAATACCCTGCAATTCTGCAGAGGCCTAAGACATATGACTATGCTATCGTCCCTCCTGAGAGTCCTGTTGTGACATAGAATTCAACAGTCTCTTGTGTGACTATGAAAAATAAAAACCAACCAACAAACCAAACAGAAAACACACTTCTTTCGAAAGACCTCTTATCTTGAAAAAAAAAATAAGATAGGTGAGGGGGTATTTAGTTCAGTTAGTTGCAATAATCTAAATAAATATTCCTTCAGCTTCATCCAACTGAAAATAATTTTGATTTGGTTTCATTTTTAAGTTGTTAAGTTCCTTATTCCTTTCTGTTAAAACCAACACAGGGAAAAGAACATTTTAATTTTTTTCAGCCAACAGATGAATTCTTTTCCCAAAGGATGGTTTGCCTTTTATGCAACCATCATGAACACAGATATCTGCCTGATCAGAGGAACGTATTCCTGAAGCTCCAATAGCAAGCTTCTGTTGCAAGAATATTGCACAGTGCTGAAGGAAATCAAGAGTACATTCCCCACATGAAAAATGAATCAGGAATCACTGGTTCCATGGAAAATTCATAAGAATTGTTTATTTTTGAGAATTATTTATTAGGGTCCTAGGGCCATCTGAAAGCATCCCATTGTATGAATGTTAATGGCATTATTCATATTGCATTTTAGTAAAAAATTGGTGCTGTATAATTATTTTCTACTTCTTATCGCTTACTGATTAGGTACTCTCTGAGTCTCCTGCGTTTACAGTTTCGGTAAGATATTTCTAAACCAGTTTTGCTTGGCTGTACATACCATGCACATGTCTGGACGTTTTGCTTTCAAGTGTTTGATCCTAACTCAATCACAACCTTTCTGAGCTTCTGAGCTTCTCGCCTGTTGCCTTTTACCTCTCGGGACTCAATTATACTATAATTGGCAGGACCGTGCAGAAAAGATATTCAGAAGTGAATTTGCAAAAGCTTGAACTTGGCACGAGGTGATTCAATTGACAGTCAAGGGAAACGTACAATATCATCTTTACTTCTCACTTACTTGTCTCACTCTCTTTTTGGAGCTTCCGACCCGAAAGATCCCCACTGTCTGGAGACCTGCAAACAAGCAAACAAAATCGACAGACCTGTTTTATGGCGTGAAACTCTGGAGGAAGTCAAAACAGAAACAGAACAGAAGGCCAGCACTGGGCTGCAGCACGCAAATGCTATCACTTGATATGCCCACTGTCATTCTCCAGTACCTACAGGTTAGCCCTATAGGCAACCGGATAATTTGATGTTAAACATTTTGCTAAAACAATTTTTCATGTGCTACGATGCTCTTCCGCACCTCCATATGAGAAAAGTTATGTAACAATTCTCTTAGTATTCAGAATAATTACTTAATCATGAATTTTATATGCATTTTTAGCTCTTTATCGATATTGAAAATAGTTCTTGTTTTACTGATCATACATAAAACGTACTTATTAAAGAAGATCTATAAAAGGCAGAAACATGTAAAAAATAATATACTTCAAAAAAACACCTGATACATCTACACGATGGAATACTATGCTGCTGTAAAAAAGAAGGAACTCTTACCATTTGCAACAGCATGGATGGAACTGGAGAGCATTATGCTAAGTGAAATAAGCCAGTCAATGAAGGAAAAATACCACATGATCTCACTCATTCATGGATAATAAAGACCATTACAAACTTTTGAACAATAATAGATACAGAGGCAGAGCTGCCTCAAACTGATTGTCAAACTGCAGCGGGAAGGCCAGAGAGGGTTGGGGGGCAGAAGGGAGGGGAGTAAGAGATCAACCGAAGGACTTGTATGCATGCATATAAGCATAACTAATGGACATAAGACACTGGGGGGTAAGGGAGGGCAGGGGATTGTCAAGGGGGGGGGAAGGACACATATGTAATACCCTTTGTAATACTTATTATAATATTTAAAAAAAAGAATAAAAAAAAAAGAAAAAAAAAAGAAAAAAATAAAAAAAAATAAACTACCAACTATAA
>NW_005370542.1:1808534-1872088 GCF_000412655.1 Myotis brandtii
TACTGTTTTTATTCCATATTATGCTATAAGATTTTTTTTACGCCAGTAAAAATTCCTTGTAAAGGTCATTTAAAATGCATGCAAATACTTTATAGTATGAATATGCCACAATTCACTTCATATTCCCCCCTGACTGGCATATAGGTCCCCCCACACATATGCACTTGTTTTGCATTATAAATGGCCCTATTATGAACAACTGTACATAGGTCTCGGTTCACACTTCTAATTTTCTTAGGATCATATCCTAGAAGTGGGGTTATTGTGGAGGTTGAGAGACTGCTCTTAAACAATTAGCTCTCTTAAAACAAACAAGTGTTATCACACATTAGGCATTTCAACAATAGTTCCTTAATATCATTAAATTTCCAGTCACATTCATGTGATAGATCTATATGCCTAATACCAGAACTATGTATTTTCTATTCTTGCAAGAAATGGTTTTCAAATCTTTTTTTTTAAAGAATCTGGACTCTTATTTTTTAAAGGAAGCCTTATGAGTGACTTCAATGTATAAAAAAAGATAAAAGTGGGTCTTCTCTGTTTGAAGGGGATCCTGGAGACAGGCCTAGTCCAACAGATCTTGCCCTCCCCTAAATTGCTTGGCCTCAAAGGTTACTTCTGAAGACTCTTGGGGTCTAGGTAGTCTGAATGCCATCAAGTAGATGTTCCCCCCAAAATCTTGGTTAGCCCAGGAATCTCTTAAGCAAACACATCCATAAGCTTTTTTTTAAAATCCTCATCCGAGGATATTTTTCCATTAATTTTTTCCCACTGATTTTTAGAAAGAGGGAAAGACAGAGAGAAATATTGATGTGAGAGAAACACATTGATTGGTTGCCTCCTGCACGCACCCTGACCAGAGCCCGGGCCGGGGCGGAACCTGCAACAGAGGTACTTGCCCTTGACCGGAATCGAACCCGGAATCCTTCGGTCCATAGGCCGACGCTCTATCCACTGAGCCAAACCAGCTAGGGCCATAAACTATCTTCACAAAGGAAACTTTGGCCCAGAGTTTGATCCAGTGAACACAGAGTTAAACTGGGTGCTTAAGTAAATGATGCTTGAATTAATGAAAGTCTTTAGTACTGACAGACAGGTCTGCTTACCATGTTTTTCTAGATGCTGACAGCAGCTGTCCACCAGCCTGGGAACCTGTCTGTAAATAGGATTCAGACTGAGTTTCTTATCTCTTGCTTTTTCTTTTTTACTTTGAGCTTCCGCAGGCAAGGAGAGCTGTAAAGCTTCTAGAAGTCGAGACTGATTGTCATCAAGATCTGTAATGGAGTCCACTGACATTGCGCCCTGCAAATCACACATAGCCATGAGCAAAGAGTGCAGACAGAGAAGATAAAAACAGCTTCCCCCGGATGCCATCCAGGAATACTTTTACCTATAATTATTTATCAGACTTGAAATAATACTGCTTGATTTAATTGTGCTGCTTGTATATTGTGAGGGGAAAAAACCAAACATCTTTTGAAAAAGTTAGAAGACGTCCATACATGGGGTAAGATACTGGCAGTGACAATTTCAACAATAGACAACATTTTCCAAATGAAAGACAAGAGGGCAAACATAGAATTAAAATATTTGAACGCAACCACTTTGTTCCTTAAAACAAGAAAACATCGCATACTCAATGAATGAGGTAGTTAGAGAAATCTTGTGAAGAAACAAATAAAACAGTCTTAGTTTGTTTCCCCCCAGAAGCAGCACAAAGCACTTTCTCAGGGAAGTGGTCCCCGCAGCCACCTGCAGGGGAGTGGGGAAATGAGACATGGAAGAGAAAGCAGCCCCTGATGGGAGCCTCACCCGGCCTATGACCACCAGGGGCAGCTGGAGTCCAGTTGCATGGGGGGCCCTGGGAGACAGTGTGGATCAAACACCCCTGAGCTAGCCCTGCTCAGGTGTGACGGAGCTGAGGTATTTATACTCCAAGTCTCAAGAGTCATCGATTAAGGGCTCCTCAGTTAAGAAATGGTCACTCCTGCCCTAGCTGGTTTGGCTCAGTGGCTAGAGCAGTGGTTCTCAACCTTCTGGCCCTTTAAATACAGTTCCTCATGTTGTGACCCAACCATAAAATGATTTTCGTTGCTACTTCCTAACTGTCATGTTGCTACCGTTATGAATTGTCATGTAAATATCTGATATGCAGGATGGTCTTAGGCGACCCCTGTGAAAGGGGCATTCGACCGCCAAAGGGGTCGCGACCCACAGGTTGAGAACCGCTGGGCTAGAGCGTCGGCCTATGGATTGAAGGGTACGGGGTTCGATTCCAGTCAAAGGCACATGCCCAGGTTGCAGGCTCGATCCCCAGTAGGGGGCGTGTAGGGGGCAACCGAGCAATCATTCTCTCTCATCATTGATGCTTCTATCTCTCTCCCCTCTCCCTTCCTCTCTGAAATCAATAAAATATATTTTTTTAAAAAGAGTAGCTTCTGGTAGGGGGAGGGAGGTGGTGTCAATGCCTCACTCAGTCCGTGCAGCTTGTCATCGGCCTGGGTGGGCTCCTCTGGCCATCAGAGAAAGCCCTCAGCAAAGCGATGAGGTGCTGGCAGGTGAGAAGGCCAGCTTGCTAGGAATAGTGAAGGCCCAGGGGCAGGGAACAGGGCACCAGCCATGCCTGTGTAGTCACGCATTCTGAGATGAAGTGTGGAGGAAGAAGTTGGCTGCTGATGTCCTGGGAATCCTGGACAAGAGGAAAGTGCATTTGGGAGGCCAATTGCATAGGCCTAGGTCCGTGGTCGGCAAACCGCGGCTTGCGAGCCACATGCGGCTCTTTGGCCCCTTGAGCGTGGCTCTTCCACAAAATACCACGTGCGGGCGCACACGTACAGTGCGATTGAAACTTCGTGGCCCATGCGCAGAAGTCGGTATTTTGTGGAAGAGCCGGTATTTTGTGGAAGAGCTGCACTCAAGGGGCCAAAGAGCCGCATGTGGCTCGAGAGCCGCGGTTTGCCGAGCCGCAGTTTGCCGACCACTGGCTTAGGTTACCAGAAAACTCTACTGTAGAGTCTTGTTGTCATTGCCATATATGGGTTTGGACAGACAGTCTGAGGGACAATGACAGTATTGGAAGAACAATTCCATCATGCAAATTCAAAGTGGCTCGAGTGCCCCTCTATCTCGGAGAGGTCCTGAATGTTGGGGGCGGATGGAGAAATATGGATTTCAAGTGAGACGTATCTGGGGCAGCGGTTCTCAACCTGTGGGTCACGACCCCTTTGGCGGTTGAATGACCCTTTCACAGGGGTCGCCTAAGACCATCCTGCATATCAGATATTTACATTACGATTCATGACAGTAGCAACATTACAGTGATGAAGTAGCAATGAAAATCATTTTATGGTTGGGTCACAACATGAGGAACTGTATTTAAAGGGCCAGAAGGTTGAGAACCACTGGTCTGGGGTTTTAACTAGGGCATTAGTCAAAGGCTGGAGGTGACAAAAATTGGGAGCCTCCAGGTGAGAGAAAAGAGAGAGAAGTTCTCCCAGTGACCTGGGAAGTTTTAGAAATGTTTATCAACGGACTCAGCCAGTCACCAACCAGCTTTCCTGAAAACTCAGCTTTCTTCACTTGAAATGTGAAATTTGAAATGCCAAATAATAGTACCGTGCCTAGACACAGCACTCACTAAATAAATGGTAACATATCAGTATTGCTTACATATATATCTGGTTATGTCTGAGAAAAAGAAAGTTCCAGGAAAAAGATTGTTTATGAAACCAGCAGCAATTCACTGGGCCAGGCACGGTTCTCAGTTGAAGATGAAGAGATGAACAAAAACATCCAGCCCTGCCTTCCAGCCTCATGGTCTCATGGGAGAGTCTCCGAACACAACAGAAGATTGCAACAGACCAGGATCAATGGTGATGTAGAATGTTCGGGATATCACAGGACATATGTGTAAACAAGGAGGGGTACCCGAGGGCTTTGAGAGGGATGAGGGAAAGGCTTTGAGTGGGTGCCAGGTGCCATAGAGCCGGTGTAAATTCTCCCTGAATGGAGTTGTTGACATACCTGGACACAAATGACATTTCCAGTTTTTGCATGAGCAAAGACTCAGAAAATAAGCTCATACACCCTTGGTTGTCCTCGCATTGGCTACAGAGAAAATACTGAACAACTCACCCTCCTCCTGGCCCGAGGAGCTGGTTCCGGAGTGTTTGGCGACGTCGACTCATTCGGTGTTTCCGAGGTGGAGCTGAGAGATGAGTTACTGCTGGACAGTTCTTTGTTTTGTCTTTTACTTCCAAATGGGAGGAGGGAGGCAACAAAATCGGATGCATCCTTCTGCTCGTCCCTCTGTAAGTCCTGCTTGAGCTTGTAGGCCCGGTCATTTGCAATGACTTGGGACAAGGGCATTCCAAATGCCTGCGGGATGAATTCTGGAATCGAAACACAAACATTCATTTTCAGAGAAAGACCGGATCCGTGGAGACTTTCACTGACGCGTGAGACCTCAGGGCAGACATATTCAAATGGCTGTTTTTGGAAGAACTGATTGCTCAATCCAAATAAGAAGATGACTTTTGTGTTGATCAGAGTGGCCAAAGTTTCTATTTCAATAAGGAAAGCTAGTATGCATAACTATTATAGGTTTTAGACTTCTCGGCCTCTTGTTTTTCTCCACATAGCTCAAGCATGGTTGAAAGGAAATGACTTTATAGAGAAATGTGATATTTTTGATAAAATGTACATAATAGTTTATCCTCATGAGGACACAGTTTTACAAAGAGTTAGTCCTCAATTTGTATGTCTCAAGAACCCGCAAAGCTTACAAGGCATGGTAAGACTCTGCATTGATACATTCAGTTGACAGGCACTTATTGAAGACCTACTATGTGCCACGTCAAATTACACAATGGGGAGTACACAGCTTGTGAAAGGTAGGTCCAGTCCTTGCTCCCGGAAGGTTCCGAGAGTGGAGTGGCGGAGTGCAGAGTCAGATATGTAAATAAATGCAATAGTGTCCATAATGCGCTAGGATAGAGAAATGCATGAAGCAAAGGCAAATTCAATTAAGTGGATATTCTTTGAAGTTCCCAGTGAAAGAGCTATCACATGACATGATAATCTGAGAGGCAGAGGAGCAACTTGGAAAGAAGTCTGTTTTTTTCATTGTGTTGCTTGCCCCCACATGCTGGCTCCAGTCAGCCGGGTTGGGGCTGTCACTCCTGATCTGTGCTCAGGCTGTTCTGCTGACCACATGCGAAAGTGGAGTCCCGCCATTAACTATCTGGTGAAGGGCCCCAGATACAATTTGTCCAATCTTCTAGTGAGGAAAATTTTGGAGAAGGAGCAGAATGCAGAAATCTATGGCTTTATTTGTAGATGTACATCCAGTTGCTTTCTGGATCTCTACAGTAATGTGTATACAGATATATCATAAGCACACCAATCTTTAGGGCCAGGCATTTTATTTTTTTATATATTTTCATTGATTTCAGAGAGGAAGGGAGAGGGAGAGAGAGAGAAACATCAATGATGAGAGACTATCATTGATCGGCTGCCTCCTACACGCCCCCTACTGGGGATCGACCTCACAACCTGGGCATGTGCCCTGACCGGGAATCAAACCATGACCTCCTGGTTCATAGGTGGATGCTTAACCCCTGAGCCATGCCGGCTGGGCAGGGCCAGGCATTTTATTGGCAACATTTTAGATTCATGGTGAAGAGCATTAATGATTAAATTAAATGATTTCTTTTAGACGCAAAATTAGGTCTCTTAGCAGCAGCAGATTGGAGTCTAGCCTCGCCATTCTTTTTATAACCCCTATAAATAAAACTAGAGTGCCCTGGCTGGTTTGGCTCACTGGATGGAGCATTGGCCTGGGGACTGAAGGGTCCCAGGTTCGATTCCAGGCAAGGGCATGTGCCTTGGTGGTGGGCGCATCCCCAGTGGGGGGTGAGCAGGAGGCAGCTGATTAATGCTTCTCTCTCATCGATGTTTCTGGCTCTCTGTCCCTCTCCCTTCCTCTCTGTAAAAAATCAATAAATATATTTAAAAAAATTTAAAAAATAAAACTAGAGTGATCAAGAGAAAACAGTTGTAAAATGGTTTGTTCTTCGAAAGAAAAAGCTAACATTAAATCAGGTGGAAAGACGCTTTAAAGGTTTTCTTCTTTGATACAAGGCACCATTTAAAAAAATTAATATTTTATTGATTATTTTACAGAGAGGAAGGGAGAGGGATAGAGAGCTAGAAACATCGATGAGAGAGAAACACCGATCAGCCGCCTCCTGCACACTCCCTACTGGGGATGTGCCCACAACCAAGGTACATGCCCTTGACTGGAATCAAACCCAGGACCCTTCAGTCGCAGGCCGATGCTCTATCCACTGAGCCAAACCAGTCAGGGCACATGGCACCATTTTGAACATCACAGAGCTAATGGCCATGTCTACACTGAAAGCAGAAATAACACTTGAAAAGTCTGCACCTCTGGGTCTATCAAAACCTGCAATTCGTTTTTAAGTGGAAAATTAAGCCTTCGGCACCCTGGCTTAGCATTTGGGGATTTTCTGCAGATGCTTACAATTCTCCATCAACAAACCAGGTGGCATATAATAATCCCAAAAATATTTTAGGAATTTGTTTTGAGTGATCAGTGTGGCCAGTGTAGCAAACTGCAATGCTCCTTATAAAAGGCCACTCCCACTACCAGCAAAGAGAAACCAAATGGGGCCCTAGCAGACCACCTGCTGTGCACCCAGGTTTTATTATGTAAATCAGCACTCTCTTGTCTATGGGAACAATCAAATAGTCTGACTTCAAAAAGGTTGGGGAGCCCTAACGGGTTTGGCTCAGTGGATAGAGGACTCAAGGGTCCCAGGTTTGATTCCAGGCAAGGGCATGTACCTTGGCTGCAGGCACATCCCCAGTAGGGGGCGTGCAGGAGGCAGCTGATCGATGTTTCTCTCTCTTCGATGTTTCTAACGCTCTATCCCTCTCCCTTCCTCTCTCTAAAAAATCAATAAAATATATTTTTTAAAAAAAGGTTGGGGAAAGTCTAGAAACAAGTGGATGGCCAGGTTGACAGCTACACAGAATATTAGGGACAATAACAGCAAAAAAGGATATTGATGAATATCTCAAGTGACATGTGCCTGCCCATGCAGGCTTGCTCAGAGCAGAATTTAATATGAGATGGGGACTATTGATTTCTCTCCGAGCCGCATTTTCTATACAAGGAAAACCAACCAGTCTCATTTAGAGATTTCTAATATCCCTGGGGGGAAACCGAAGAAAAATGGGTTTCCTTTGGAAATCTGTCACTTTTAATATCTGAGAGTCTGTCACTCTACTTGTAAATTGGAATAACTGAATACAAATGAAACAGATGGAATATGTGAAGTCATTCTCCCCAATTTTTATTTCTCTCTTTTTTCCCCAATCAAGAGCCGTAGCCACCTATCACAGATTTTTATTTCTAATGGGCTTCCTCTCCTGGCTGAGTTTATTCTTTCAGTAATAGCATTCTGATGTAGTCTCTTTAGTTTCTCATTGCTTTCTTCCGAGGGCTCTTACAAGCTCCAGAAAGGAGACCTCCCTGTGCCACTCAACTTGTGCTGCCGTTGTCTAGTTTCTGTCAAATTCTAGATATGATTCCTTAAATATTTTTGCTTTTCAAAATATGGCTATTGTGAAATTGGGGATTTATCACAAGCATATTGAGCAAATTCCTCCTTTATGTGTAAATAAAGAGTTGAGCACCCACGCTTATCTGAGGACTCAAAGCTCTTCCATCAGTGGATAAAAGGAACCCGTGATGATGGTGGGTAATCAAGTTGAGAATAGGTTTTAAAACCATAAGAACATTACCCAGGACGCACTGTTTGGGGGCCAGGAACAATGTGTCTCATGTTCCTATCTATGGAATGTGTTCATCAAGGAGGCGGCTTCCCGTGCTGTTTTTATCAGTAGCAACTGCCTACTCTCCTTCCCCAAGAACTGTGGGGTCAGGCATGACATCCCCTTTGCTCCCTACTGCCATTCCCAGATCATCCTCTTCCCACGGTGCAGCAGAAACGGGCTATTGCAAGGTTCCCCTGGTCTCCTGGTATCTTCTATTGTCAATGACTTCGACTCATGGTCATGACCCTCCAAAATCTACCATCCCCTTGGGTGGCTTGGCCATCTACTGAAATGGCCTATCTGATCCTCTGTCATCCCATCTCCTTGACCTAGTCTCCTCTTCCTTTTTCATGCATGCCACCTCTTTCATCCACTCCCTCCATCCCATCCTGGGCTTTGTCCTCAGCAGGAGTGATTCCACCTCTGGAATCAGGCGTCTTCCTTCCAGTCTTGTCTCCTTCCACCCCAAGTTCATGTTTACCCTGCGGTGTGGCAATCTGTTTAAACACACCATCAAGCCACCCCCTCCACGACACTTTGATGGTGGCTCAATACCCCTGGTGCTGTGATTAGGAACCACATTCACTGGAACAAAGTAGTTATCTTTAACCCTTTACCCCCCAAGTGATTTCTCTTGGATACAAGCAAGAGATTTTTCTAAAGTTCTAAAAGTTTACAAATACTTTTTGGTTGCCAAGCAATTTAACTAAGAGAAATGAAGGGCTTGGAACTATTCCGTATGACAATGTGTTTTCTGTTTCCAGATCGTAGCTATTGCAAATAATGCTGCTATGAACACAGGGGTGCATATATACTTTCTGATTGGTGTTTCAGGCTTCTTCGAATATATTCCTTGAAGTGATGCAGTGAAGGCCTGGGGTGGCAGTGGGAATGGGGGAAATGGAGGAAAAAATGGGGCATCTGTCATACTTTTAACAATAAAGATAAGTTAAAAAAAGTAATGCTTTATTGGTGCACCCAAAACCTGTTGATTATAGATACACTTAAACTTTTCGTGACTTCTTTATAAATGTATAAAACTAAAAAATTAGTGAGGGCAAGAATAAATAAAATATTTATATAGCCTTTTGACACAGGAACAAAAAAAAAAAGAAAACATGTTTTCTGCACCAGCATCCGTCTTGAATTAGTTTCATATGGAAATCAAAAGTCACACGGGCACTGCTTAAGTGGCAGGAGGGATGCAGGAATGTCACATGATCTGTTCTATATTATGTCAAGCGATTAAATAAAATACAGGACATGATTCATTCTGATTGAATCCATTAATTTAGCGGTGTACCAAACATTTAATGAATCACTCTTTATGGGGAAAGCAATTTGATTCTAATAAGCGGCTCCCATTTATTTTTAGATGATCTAACCCAAGAGGTCATTTCGAGTTTCCTGTTTTCCTGATTTTACTCTGGGATTCAAGTGATTATCATTTTTCACATGTGCAGCTGTTATGAACTCAAATGCTAGTATTCCAATGGAAGAAAATACTGTGAACCAACTCAGTGTGTGAGACCGACATGCTGCCCCTCACACTGGTTCCCAGGACTTTAGGTTCGGGAAGGATGCCATGGAATTAAGCTTCATGTAAGCCTAGGACGCCTTCTCTTTAAATATCAGAGCTACTTTAAATAAGAAAAAATACCATTTTTTTTCCCATGAAGCCGTGTTTTTCTCCCCTTAGTTGGATGGGTGATGTGTCTTTCCTTTGGAAGCATCAGGACCTGTTTTATTTCTCCCCAAGCCAGCTCCCTGCGCAGCCTTGTAGAACACTGCCAAGTTCTCGCTGCGCCTATATAATACATAAATATGATTTGGTCTGAAAAATGCCCAATGGCCCAGTACATATTGGTCAATGACTTCCCCTGGCCCTTCCTTCCCTGCTCACATCCATTCTTGCTTCCTGCTGTTTTGTGATATAAGCAAGCACACATACATCTCTCTCTCTCTTGAGAGAACTGAAACATCTCCCACAAAAATGCTCATTCTGCTCAGTACCCGTGGTCGGCAAACTGCGGCTCGCGAGCCACAGGCGGCTCTTTGGCCCCTTGAGTGTGGCTCTTCCTAAGCCTTAGGAGGACCCTAATTAAGTTAATAACAATGTACCTACCTATATAGTTTAAGTTTAAAAAATTTGGCTCTCAAAAGAAATTCCAATCGTTGTACTGTTGGTATTTGGCTCTGTTGGCTAATGAGTTTGCCGACCACTGCTCTATGGGAAGTAAAATGTTGGTTTTCCATTCTTTAGAATTCTGTATCTCCTTTTATTCCAAAGCAGGGGTCCTCAAACTACGGCCCACGGGTCACATGCAAATACAAATATTGTATTTGTTCCCGTTTTGTTTTTTTACTTCAAAATAAGATATGTGCAGTGTGCATAGGAATTTGTTCATAGTTTTTTTTTAAACTATAGTCCGGCCCTCCAACGGTCTGAGGGACAGTGAACTGGCCCCCTGCTTAAAAAGTTTGAGGACCCCTGTTCCAAAGAATCAAATGTAATGACCCTTTAGCATGACCCTTTTCGAGATATGGGTATAGAGTCTGGGATCGATGATGTGGACTAGGTGTTGTCCAATATTGATTCCAATGTGTTTATTTTTTTATACCTCCAGTTTTATTTCCTTCCATCAAGCAGAAATTCAATAGTTATATAAAAGATTTCCCAGGTGAGGCACACGGCTCTCCTTACTCAACACTCATTTACTCTGTCACATAAAATGAAAATACATTCATATGACTACACCATTCAGCAGTCATTTCATAGAAACAAACCACAGAATGTTGTACTATGCTAACGGGGGCCAGGTGCCCATTGTGTGGGCTCAATTAATATTAGTTTGAAACGACCACAAGGAATGACTAAAGTGTCAATTCCCTAAGTAGACACAAAAGGGTACACAAAACAGTATGAAGAGAGTCAACAATTCCCAAAACATATAGGGCAAAGAATAAGCACGCAATGATCTAACATCAAAATGCTGAGAATGGCTAATCTTCAGTAACCCATGAGGATGAGACTGTTTCTCTCCAGTAGTCATGGTAGGCGAATCCAAACTCTCACTCAACTAGCCATGCCTAAATATCTGGATTTGCCAGACAGCTGGTTAACGTTAGAGATGCTATCCATGGCTACTCAACCCAGGTTCTCTCTATGCATAGCTGATTGGCCAGAATCATAATTAGAACCATAAACTTGGCTGAAGTCACACTTTTCTCAAACCAGCTGAACTCATCAATTCAATACAGGGCCACTCAAACACAAAGGAGTAGACCCAAACAGTTCTTAATGACATTCCATCATAGAAATCCAGTTTACGTAATAGCGTTGAACCACATAAATCTATGCAATTCAAAAACCCCACCAAATTCAACCATTATGCTCCATGGAAGATGTATTCCCTCTAGTTCATTCTGTTCCTTACCTCTGTCTTTGTTTTTCTCCTTCCCTAGTGAATCCAGTTTCTTTCTCAAAGATTTCTTCCTCTTTTGTCCATCTGTAAATATTAAAAGAATAAAAAGTTGTAAAAATAAGAATACAAGTAATATTTTACATTATCAATAACCATGTCTGAGCAAAAGCATGACTTCTCACTTACTTCACTCATAATTTGACATTTTAAACAGACCAATGGCTCTGAAAATATAAGAAAATCCCTGACTTGGATTGCACACATCACTAGAATCTTGGTGTATGCTCTGAAAATTTGTTTCAATGGAAAGTACAGGAAAGTTATTTCCTTCAGAAATAATTTATTTTTGACATTTCAGATATGTTTGTTTTTACTATTAGATGAGCTTCTTCCTATTCTTCATATTTATGTGGACCAATGTCATCTTTTTAAAATGTTTATTGAGTTTATGGGGGTGACATCTGTTAATAAAATTATATAGGTTTCAGGTGTAAAATTCTGTCACAAATCATCTGCATATTGCATTGTGCAAAGTTAAGTCTCCTGTCACGATTTGCCCACCTTTACCATCTTCTAGCTCCTCCCACCCCCATTTCCTTCTGATAACCATCATACTGTTGTCTCTGTCTATGAGTTGTACTTTGCTAAGTGAAACAAGTCAGTCATAGAAAGACACATACCATATGATTTCACTTACATGTGGAATGTAATGAACAGAATAAGCTAACAAACAAAATAGAAAGAGACATAGAGAGAACAGGCTGACGGATGTTAGAGGGGAGGGGGTTGGGTGAAAAAACTGAAGGGACTAAGCAAGTACAAACCCCACAAACAAACCAATGCCATCCTGAATCAAGTCTCTTTGAAAGAAGAGTCAACAGCACTTAAGGCTTTGGCATTCTTGAGCTAGTAGAGTGTAACTGGAGAAGGAAATGAATTTGGGGGTTATAGCGTGCATATCTAATTACTGTTGTACCATTTATTAACTGTGTGACTTTGGATAAGTCTCAGTGTCCTCATTTATAAAGTGGGAATTCCATAGGGTTGTTGTGAAAGTTAAATAAAACGATGCATATAAAGTGCTTAATGGGGACCCTGACACTTAAATTCAGATGTATTTTCCTTGATTTAATTAACTACCCCTCCCCCCACTGATGGACACTTGAGTTGTTTCTAATTTTTCACTATAATAAGTACGTCATACATTCTTTTAGCATCTTGGACTTGCAACAAATACGCTTATTATGTCTAGTTAACTCACCAAATAATAAAGATACCACTCATATCAGTAGGCAGCTGCAATCGAATTCCTGGGATGTCATCATAAAATATTGGCAGTCATTATAAGAATGCGTTTTGGGATTATGCAGCTGTCAACTTAACATGTGGGAGATGCGAATCAGGAATCCACACTGTGATCAAATAGGAGAAACACAGCCCGTGCCACAAGGAAACTTATGTGTAAGAAGGGGATTAAGAAGTGTTTTTGAAGGGATAAACTACGAAGTGTAGTAAAGAAAGAGACTCAGCCCAATAAAATGTGAAAGCAAGACTCTGATATCAAGAAAAGCCTAACTCTGCATTCTGAAACAGCAAGGAACATTCCTGGGATCCTCACGGGGCTTGGATGTTTCCAACTCCTCCTCTCTGAATGTTTGGAGGCAAAAGACATCACAATATAATCAACATTCAATCCCTCCTTCCTTTCAAACAGCAAAAACAAATATTGCAAAAATGATTCTCCTTCCGTAAAATGGACATAGTTTGTAAGAGTCTTCACTCTTGCATTCATGAGACTGGTATGGGGGAAATTATGTAAATCAGTTCAACTGCAGCAAAGAGCCATCAGTCTCTCTCATCATGTACATGCTCTTATCTTCAGGGTCTAAAAGACCATCTAACCATAGGGACGACCATGATTTATTATATACGTACAGACAATAAACATACTAACTGTACAAGGTTCTAATCTGTTCTCCAAATAGGACTGACAGGTCTTCTACTGTGTAACACTTTATTCATCACTAGTTCATATCACCAAATGTATTTGACTATAACAAGAATATATTTCTTTAAAAAAATCCTATCATTCTTTCATTTTAATAGTTAACTTGGAAGAATAACTAAATGATATGTATGAAAGCATAAAAGATTTATTTTTCATAACCATTGGGCAGATCCTACAATTCAAACAAGTTATCAAAGAACCAGAATAAATATGGGATAGGCAACATTTCTTTGAAGATAAAATGATTTTTTAAAACTTCTGCTTAGTCAGGGGATGTATCATATATACAGATGTGTATAAATATAAATGTACAGTTTAAATAATAATTAGGAGGCCAACTCCCACATATCCAACAGCAAGAGGAGGTTCAGATGTAGACTATTGCTAGTACCAAGAAGTCCCTATATCCCTCCCTCCCCTTCACCCCAGGTCACCACTGGTCGGATTTTACAGTAATCCATTTACTGTTTTTCTTTGCAGTTTTACCATTAAGAGTATCGCTTTGTTTTTCCTGCTTTGGAATTCACATAGGTGGAATCATGCTGTAGGTATACTTTCTTGCCTTATTTATTTCATTCATCAACGCTTCCTGAAATTCATCCTGTTGAGGCAGGTGGCTGGAGTTCACTCATTTTGATCGCTATACATTGTTTTCTGGTATGAATATACCAGTTTATTTACCCAATTGAACTGTGGATGGAAATTTGAATTGTTTCTAGCTTGGTACTATTAGGAACAATGTCTTTGAAAATTTTTGTTTTTATCTTCTTACCTATGTACAGGCACAAGAATCTTTCTAAGACAGTGGTTCTTAAAATGAGGTCCTAGGACCAAGAGCACCAGTATTACCTAGGAACTTGTTGGAGATGCAAATTTTATGTTCCCATCCCAGACCTACTGAGACAGGAATTCTGGGGTGGGGCCTAGCCATGTGTGTTCACCAAGCCCTCCAGGGGATTCTGCTTCACACTAAAGCCTGAGAACCAGAGTTCTAGGGTATATGTGTAGAAGTTGCATGGCCAGGCCAGTGTGTATGCAATCCTAGGCTTTAGTAGGTAGCACTGAACTGTTTTCCAAGTTGTTTTGCTAACTTCTATTCCCACGAGTAAGAGAGCTTACATGGCCTTACAAGGATCATATGGACTTCAAAGTCTAAAACTCCAAACAATTTCTTGAAGCCTCCTTATCACAAAAATGTGATCTTTGTGAATACTGGCTTATGATTTTTTGTGGTTGTTGATAATCCTCACCCGAGGATATTTTTCCATTGATTTTTAGATAGAGTGGAAGGGAGAGAGACACACAGAGAGAAACATCAATGTGAGAGAGACACATTGATTGGTTGCCTCCCACATGTGCCCTAACGTGGGGCCGGCGATTGTGCCTGCAACCGAGGTATGTGCTCTTGACGGGAATCGAACCTGGGACCCTTCAGTCCATGGGCCAATGCTCTATCCACTGAGTCAAATCGGCCAGGGTCTGGCTTACAATTTTTTTAAAAGCTTAACTATTTACAACAAATATTATCTTTTAATTAGAGCTGAATGTTATTAAAAGGAACTAAATGAAATGATGGGTGATGTGCGATAATGTGAAATGATGCATTGCTTTAGCATGCCATTTCCTCAGTTAAGATCCTCAGGAAAGTGACCAGCGCTGGGAAATGAAACTGCTCATGTCTTCTCTTTTCCCTTGTGATCAATCAGCAGTTTGTTTATTGAGTCTTCAGTTTTGGAAGAGTGTCTTTTATTCCCACAGATCACAGAAAACCTGCCCAAGGGACTGTCGCACTACATGTAACCATGCGGAGCAGTTTATGTTCAACCAGTTCCTTGGATGACAATATGTGTAATAAGTGCCATCCCATATTTTACAGAAGTTTCAGCTTCCTGATGCTCAATACTGCACAGCCATATTTTACCGTGACGAGGAGCACATGCTTGCTAACTGCTCCCCAGGGGTGCACTATCTTACAGACATCAGTGACCTGTATGTAGGACTTGGGTCACACGTTCTGACCAGAGTTGTCTTGGAACAAGTACTTGGGGATTGGACTTTATGCACCCTCCTTTCAGGAGACCATGCCCCATAGACATCCATGACACAACAGTAGATGCGAGACAGCAAGCCTTCCATATCCTAGTGACTCCAAAGCAAAGGAACCATCGGTGTGGAGTGTGGCTAATCTGGGAGTCTTCTTGGGGTGGGGGGGGGGCAATACCAGGGTTTTCAGGAAGCTCCAGATTTCTCCTCTAGGACATGCTTTTCATGAACTCATTCATTCACCATCAGGTAGAGTTCCATCTTCAGGCTTGTTTCTCTAGCCCAGTGGTTCTCAACCTTCTGGCCCTTTAAATACAGTTCCTCATGTTGTGACCCAACCATAAAATGATTTTCGTTGCTACTTCATCACTGTCATGTTGCTACTGTGAGGAATCGTCATGTAAATATCTGATCTGCAGGATGGTCTTAGGCGACCCCTGTGAAAGGGGCGTTCGACCGCCAAAGGGGTCGCGACCCACAGGTTGAGAACCGCTGCTCTAGCTAGACTAGAAGCTCTCTGAAGGCAGAGCCATGTCTCCTAGGCTTTTGTTTCCCTCCAAGTGAATAGCACAGCGTGGGGGGCACAGCATGAGGATCTGTCAGCGCCCTCCACGGCCAGAGATCGGATAGAGCTTTTGGGTTGGTTCTGGGAGAACCCGGGAGCAATAAAGTACACAACTCCTCATTTTAAGGTGATCAGATTCAGAGTGGCGCTTATAAAACACGATTTCCATACTACACTGATTCTAGAGATAATAATAATAAAGATATTGCTCAAGGAAAGATTCATTTTGGGTGATGGGAGAATAAGGGTCACGTTGGGGGAACAGATATTGTCTGAAAAGGGGCATGAAGGAAGCAGGGTTCTATATCTTGACCTGACTGGTGGTTACATGATGTATACATAGTAAGAACCCACTTAATTGTACTTGTATACATTCATATTTATGCACATTATTCTCTCTCTCTCTCTCTCTCTCTCTCACACACACACACACACACACACACACACACACACACACACGATATGCTCACAAACATGAAGTTTTTGAAATATAAACTATAGAGCCCAAAGTGGTTTTGTGGGGTCTAAAAGCTCATGCAACTTTGGCTTCTTTTTTAGGAAATAAAATAAAATAAAAAAAATAAAAATAAAAAAAGAAAGTATTGCACAAGAGAGTTCCTTTTTTTTTAAAAAAAAAAAGAGAGTTCTTGATTATTTAACTTTTCAAAATACTTCAGTACCTATGATCTCTTCAGACTACGACTTCCCTATGACTCGGGCATATAGTAGTAATGAGAGCTTGTGTTTATTGAGCACGTACTATAAGCTAAATGCTTTGTATCTGTGACCCTTTTAAGTCCTCACTGAAGTTCTATGAAGCCCACACTATTCTTTATTCCTATTTTACAGGTGAGGAAACGGAGTTTAGAAGAAGTTCAGTGACTTGTCCAAGGGCAAAAGCTGGGAATTGGTAAATTCAGAACTTGCACTCAGGACTATCCAACAACAAAGCCGGTGCCTTAACTTCTACCTGAGCTGTCGTGAGGAAAACGTGCCTCTTTGAGGGCGTGACATTAAAGGCCAGATATATGGACCAACATGCTCAAGGTAATACAGAGAGAGGAGCCAGAAAGAAAAAGAGACAATATTAAGCTCTAAATAGTCACCAGAATTTGCATGAGTCATTCTTGCATCTATATTAACGAATACACATCAACATAAAGGGTGTCCCAAAATTAACGCAAGAAGTAATTTTGATAGAAAACACAGGTTCATAATTAAAAATTGTAAATTGTTTATTGACTCATAAAGTACACAGTATAGGGTTATGTATGGAATAGCACATCGGGTCAATGGCCTCCATGGCTTTGCTGGCACATATGCACTCTTTTGTTATTGCCAGAGCAGCCGCATTTTTTAAGAAGAATGGTCCGATAATGCCTCCAGCCCCAAATCCACACCAAACAGTGACACGTTGTAGATGCATTTGTTTCTCAACAATCATGCGTGGATTTTCTGAACCCCAAATGCGACAATTTTGTCAATTAACCAAGCCATCAAGATGAAAATGAGCCTCATCGAAATTCAGCCACATTTATGCAAAACGGTCATGGAAAATTTCAACAAAAGAGTTCGTATGTGCCAGCAAAGCCATGGAGGCCACTTACCCGATATGCTATTCCATACATAACCCTATACGGTATACTTTATGAATCAAGAAAAAATTTACAATTTTTAATTATAAACCTGTGTTTTCTATCAAAATTACTTCTTGCGTGAATTTTGGGACACCCTTTTCAATCTGAATAGCTTTCTGATGGACTCAACTGAAAAGCAGCACTAAAGCAAATGGTTCAAAACTCACAGGACTGGTCGTTGGTGGAGCTGGGATTCAAACCCAAATTCCAACTCTTTCAAAAGCCCAGCTCTGTCCTTTGAAAGAGGGGTGGCTAAGAGCCGATCCCAGATATCTGTGACGAGAAGCTGAAAAGCCTTTCTTTAGTCACTTTGCCCCTGCATCAGGAGAGAGATTCTGGAGGCGTTTGCAAACACAGTGGCTGCTCATCTGTGAGGGTCAGGCAGACTCTGCCCTCCCAGAAGGATGAGGGATGGACGAGAAGATGCTGAGGCCCATTGGGAGGCAGCCTCAGAGAATGGGCGCAGTCAGCCTCAATTCACAGGTGCACCTGGATATGGGACAGGGCGCCAACCTTTAAGCCCTTCACGTTGCAGAGCTCCGTAAAGATGACATTACTGGGAAGGAGAAGACATTGCCTGCACTGAGATATGAAATAAAGGAAAAGACTCCTTCCATGTCTTGTAAGGACAGTCTTCTTCTAATGCAGCGGTTCTCAACCTGTGGGTCGCGACCCCTTTGGCGGTCGAACGACCCTTTCACAGGGGTCGCCTAAGACCATCCTGCAGATCAGATATTTACATGACGATTCCTCACAGTAGCAACATGACAGTGATGAAGTAGCAACGAAAATCATTTTATGGTTGGGTCACAACATGAGGAACTGTATTTAAAGGGCCAGAAGGTTGAGAACCACTGAAACTAGAATCTAATGTATCTACAGACACAGGCAAAACACTAGCCTGGTGGGTGCAAAATAACCCTGTCCATTCCCCCTGCTATTCGGGTGGTGTTTAGCCCACGCAGTGGTTTCTAAAAACTTGAGCTCGAATGCAAAATCTTGGTAAGTTCACAGACACGTCTGGCTTTCTCCCTCCCGAGGAAGATGGAGAAGCTGGCAGTGTAGGTCTCACGCTCTTCTCATTCTCCCAGGCCCGCAGAGACCCTGAGCCTGCACCACTGCACACCTGGGCAGCCTTGGCGTTTGCAACTCCCTCCCAGCCTAAAAGGAAGGTTCTCGCTTCTTTCAAACCTTCAAAAAATCCCTGCGGAGGAAAGTTGGAAGGAATGCTTTCTGGCATGACCTCCCCTGCTTTTCTCAACCACAGCTGTCTCATTATTTATTTGGACCAGAAAAATCGACTCTCAGAGAATGCAAACCAAAGGAATTCATAGACAGTGAGGGGAGCTCAGTCCAAAAGTGAGGAAAATGCTAGACAAGAGACACCTCAGTGGTAGAATGGGAAGGAGCCCTTTAGATACTGCATATAGCCCTAACTCAGCGGTTCTCAACCTGTGGGTCGCGACCCCTTTGGCGGTCGAACGACCCTTTCACAGGGGTTGCCTAAGACCATCCTGCATATGAGATATTTACATGACGATTCATAACAGTAGCAACATGACAGTTATAAAGTAGCAACGAAAATAATTTTATGGTTGGGTCACAACATGAGGAACTGTATTTAAAGGGCCAGAAGGTTGAGAACCACTGACTATCTTTCTACCAAATTCCTAACTACAAGTAGGAAAATAAAGCAAGTTCCTAGAGTAAACAGCCTTCTATTTCCTTGTATGAAGTGTTGTTTCTCCTTTAGGGGGGCCAGGTCAGGTGTGGAAAAGCATCCAATGCTGAACAGTTATGTGAATAGATGTACTGGGATGAGTGGAGAGTCTTTATGCAGGAAAGACTCAGGGGCCACCGTAGTTCTTTTTAGTTTTTAAAGGACTAAACATGGTGGATAAAGAGACTTATTGGTCAGCCTTCCATTGGACAAAGATTCAGAAGGAAATTATACAAAGACAGTTTTGTCAGCAAATGAACCTTTTTAGCAATAGAATAAGCTGCCTCAAAAAAAAAAAAAAGCACTGTACACTGTGGCTTCCATCTGGTTGCTCTCTGTCTTGCTTTCCTCACTCTGGGACAGTGGTTGTCAAACTCATTAGTCAACAAAGCCAAATATCAACAGTACAACGACTGAAATTTCTTTTGAGAGCCAAATTCTTTAAACTTAAACTGTAGAGGTAGGTACATTGTTATGAACTTAATTAGGGTACTCCTAAGGCTTAGGAAGAGCCACACTCAAGGGGCCAAAGAGCCGCATGTGGCTCACGAGCCGCAGTTTGCCGACCACGGCTCTGGGGGAAACTATGTCATGAGAAACCCTATGCAAAGGGCTATGGAGTAAGAAACTGGAGTCTCCAGCCTGCAGCCACCTGAGTGAGCCTGGACATTGATCCTCCAGCCCCACTCAAGCTTTCAGATGACTGCGGTCCCAGTTGAACTTGATGCAACTTCATGAATCAGAACAACAAGGCTAATAAGACATTCCCAGATAGTCCCAAGTTAAGGTATTCTCCCAAATTGTGTGAGATAATAAAAAGGGTTGTTTTTTTTAAGTAAAAAGAAAAGATGCCTAGCTAAATGCATGTGGTACGCTGGATGGGATTCTGGAACAGAAGATATTAGCGGGGACACTGGTAAAATCTGAACAAAGTACTTTGTTTGGTTGCTTGCAATGTGCAAATGTTGGTTTCTTAGTTGTGATAAGTGTACTTAGGTTATATAAGATGTTATCATTAGGGGAAGCTGGGTGAGGTGTGTAAGGGAACTCCATATTATCTTTATAACTTTTCTGTAAATCTAAAATGATTCCAGAATAACAATTATTTTTTAAAAGGCCCTTTCTTCCAGGCACTGGATGTATTCAAGCAAAGGCTGAAAACTCATCCGTCAAGCATGTGAGAAGGTGGAGGCTTGTGCTGCTCACTGAAGTACTTCTGGAACACAGAGATTGGAGAGCTCAACTTTATGGCAAGAAGGCGACTCACAAGCCAAAGCTGTAACCTGGCTGAAACTACTGAAATAATCTTCCTGCTCACATCTCCCTGTGAAAGAAAACATGCGTCTAGGCCTGTGGTCGGCAAACTGCGGCTCGTGAGCCACATGCGGCTCTTTGGCCCCTTGAGTGTGGCTCTTTCTAAGCCTTAGGAGTCCCCTAATTAGGTGAATAACAATGTACCTACCTATATAGTTTAAGTTTAAAGAATTTGGCTCTCAAAAGAAATTTCAATCGTTGTACTGTTGATATTTGGCTCTGTTGACTAATGAGTTTGCCGACCACTGGGACTCTAGGCCAGCCGTGGGCAAACTACGGCCCGCGGGCCAGATCCGGCCCGTTTGAAATGAATAAAACCAAAAAAAAAAAAGAAGACCGTACCCTTTTATGTAATGATGTTTACTTTGAATTTATATTAGTTCACACAAACACTCCATCCATGCTTTTGTTCCGGCCCTCCGGTCCAGTTTAAGAACCCATGGTGGCCCTCGAGTCAAAAAGTTTGCCCACCCCTGGTCTAGGCCAATAGAAGGCATGCACTATGCCGGCTATTCTGGTGCAGCATGCTTTCTGGAAAGGGAGTGGACACATGAGAGTCTTGAGCAGATTTATTTGTATGGCCCTAGTGATGTTTTTCACACATGGTTGATTAGATGGTCTCAAGATACCTCCTATTACATAGGTTCTCTAAATCCCTTTTCTGCATAAGTTATTAAGGCTTGGTACTTATTACTCACATTAAAGAACACTGATTAGTACAAAACTCTGTTTATCATTCAAGTTCTCATGCCTATCTTGCTAAATCAAAAACAAACAAAAAAACAGAAAAAAACAGTCTTTAAATCATATGTATGAATGTGGATTAGGTGAGTTATACAATCTGTGGATGTCTTACAAAAGTGTTTACTAAAAAGATATTTTATCCTTACCTAAAACGGAAATTCATCCTGTAGTCTCATCTACTTCCCCTTTTGAGGGCTCTCAGGCCACAAACCTCCCAAAAGTAAGACAAGAAAAAGACTAAACCAGATCTTTTATTTCTACTTTGGAAAAGGAGGTTTGTCAAAGAAGTAATAATATTATTTATGGTCCCCGGCATTTGAGGGCCATTCATTGTGCCTATACGCTACTTCTAGTGTTTTCCAATGATTAATCTCTTCAATGTAAGTTAATTTGACCCAACACGTCCACCTCGGAAAACAGACAGGGACGAAGGAGAGTCGGACAACCAAAAGCCCAGTCAAAAACGTATCTCAGGAAAAGTCGGGATGGACATTGGAGCCAGTTACTGCCAACACCATCCTCAGTGGAATGAATTAATTGCCTCTGCTAGTTTGAGCTGCCTGCTCCATATTCAAGAAGAGGAAGAGAGAGCAGCCCTGACAGAAAGGGGGAAGTAACTACCAGGGAAACGGCCACCTCTGCTTCTTAGCAGGAAGCATGGCAGCAAGCCCAGGAGAGTGGAACCAATGTGACTAGTGCCATACTCTGACGTAAGACTTGAGCTGGGATTAATCCCAGAGATTTAGGCAAGGAGCCGAAACAGGGATCTCGTCCCCGTTCTAAACGTGCCCAGGGATGTTGGACCACAAAACATGATCCATCTCCTTGGCTTGGGAATATTCTCTACATTGTAATAGTTATCTGTTTACATGACACCTTCCCCTACAAAATGGCCTCATCACCCATACATTGATCCATCCTTCCCTCCATCCAACATTGCTTAAGCACGTGTCTAAGGTGAGACAGAAGTAGGTTCTATGAATCCAGATGAAATACTATCTCTGCCTTTGAGAAACTCAGTGTCATGCTCAAGACAGATACATGAGTACCTCATTAAAGAGAAATGAAGACCTGCTTCAGTGGAGACATTTTACTAAGTCTGTGGTCGGCAAACAGTGGCTCGCGAGCCACATGCAGCTCTTTGGCCCCTTGAGTGTGGCTCTTCCACAAAATACTGACTTCTGCACATGGGCCCCGAAGTTTCAATCGCACTGTATGTGCGCGCCCGCACGTGGTATTTTGTGGAAGAGCCGGTATTTTGTGGAAGAGCCGGTATTTTGTGGAAGAGCCGGTATTTTGTGGAAGAGCCGGTATTTTGTGGAAGAGCCGGTATTTTGTGGAAGAGCCGGTATTTTGTGGAAGAGCCGGTATTTTGTGGAAGAGCCGGTATTTTGTGGAAGAGCCGGTATTTTGTGGAAGAGCCGGTATTTTGTGGAAGAGCCGGTATTTTGTGGAAGAGCCGGTATTTTGTGGAAGAGCCGGTATTTTGTGGAAGAGCCGGTATTTTGTGGAAGAGCCGGTATTTTGTGGAAGAGCCGGTATTTTGTGGAAGAGCCGGTATTTTGTGGAAGAGCCGGTATTTTGTGGAAGAGCCGGTATTTTGTGGAAGAGCCGGTATTTTGTGGAAGAGCCGGTATTTTGTGGAAGAGCCGGTATTTTGTGGAAGAGCCGGTATTTTGTGGAAGAGCCGGTATTTTGTGGAAGAGCCGGTATTTTGTGGAAGAGCCGGTATTTTGTGGAAGAGCCGGTATTTTGTGGAAGAGCCGGTATTTTGTGGAAGAGCCGGTATTTTGTGGAAGAGCCGGTATTTTGTGGAAGAGCCGGTATTTTGTGGAAGAGCCGGTATTTTGTGGAAGAGCCGGTATTTTGTGGAAGAGCCGGTATTTTGTGGAAGAGCCGGTATTTTGTGGAAGAGCCGGTATTTTGTGGAAGAGCCGGTATTTTGTGGAAGAGCCGGTATTTTGTGGAAGAGCCGGTATTTTGTGGAAGAGCCGGTATTTTGTGGAAGAGCCGGTATTTTGTGGAAGAGCCGGTATTTTGTGGAAGAGCCGGTATTTTGTGGAAGAGCCGGTATTTTGTGGAAGAGCCGGTATTTTGTGGAAGAGCCGGTATTTTGTGGAAGAGCCGGTATTTTGTGGAAGAGCCGGTATTTTGTGGAAGAGCCGGTATTTTGTGGAAGAGCCGGTATTTTGTGGAAGAGCCGGTATTTTGTGGAAGAGCCGGTATTTTGTGGAAGAGCCGGTATTTTGTGGAAGAGCCGGTATTTTGTGGAAGAGCCGGTATTTTGTGGAAGAGCCGGTATTTTGTGGAAGAGCCGGTATTTTGTGGAAGAGCCGGTATTTTGTGGAAGAGCCGGTATTTTGTGGAAGAGCCGGTATTTTGTGGAAGAGCCGGTATTTTGTGGAAGAGCCGGTATTTTGTGGAAGAGCCGGTATTTTGTGGAAGAGCCGGTATTTTGTGGAAGAGCCGGTATTTTGTGGAAGAGCCGGTATTTTGTGGAAGAGCCGGTATTTTGTGGAAGAGCCGGTATTTTGTGGAAGAGCCGGTATTTTGTGGAAGAGCCGGTATTTTGTGGAAGAGCCGGTATTTTGTGGAAGAGCCGGTATTTTGTGGAAGAGCCGGTATTTTGTGGAAGAGCCGGTATTTTGTGGAAGAGCCGGTATTTTGTGGAAGAGCCGGTATTTTGTGGAAGAGCCGGTATTTTGTGGAAGAGCCGGTATTTTGTGGAAGAGCCGGTATTTTGTGGAAGAGCCGGTATTTTGTGGAAGAGCCGGTATTTTGTGGAAGAGCCGGTATTTTGTGGAAGAGCCGGTATTTTGTGGAAGAGCCGGTATTTTGTGGAAGAGCCGGTATTTTGTGGAAGAGCCGGTATTTTGTGGAAGAGCCGGTATTTTGTGGAAGAGCCGGTATTTTGTGGAAGAGCCGGTATTTTGTGGAAGAGCCGGTATTTTGTGGAAGAGCCGGTATTTTGTGGAAGAGCCGGTATTTTGTGGAAGAGCCGGTATTTTGTGGAAGAGCCGGTATTTTGTGGAAGAGCCGGTATTTTGTGGAAGAGCCGGTATTTTGTGGAAGAGCCGGTATTTTGTGGAAGAGCCGGTATTTTGTGGAAGAGCCGGTATTTTGTGGAAGAGCCGGTATTTTGTGGAAGAGCCGGTATTTTGTGGAAGAGCCGGTATTTTGTGGAAGAGCCGGTATTTTGTGGAAGAGCCGGTATTTTGTGGAAGAGCCGGTATTTTGTGGAAGAGCCGGTATTTTGTGGAAGAGCCGGTATTTTGTGGAAGAGCCGGTATTTTGTGGAAGAGCCGGTATTTTGTGGAAGAGCCGGTATTTTGTGGAAGAGCCGGTATTTTGTGGAAGAGCCGGTATTTTGTGGAAGAGCCGGTATTTTGTGGAAGAGCCGGTATTTTGTGGAAGAGCCGGTATTTTGTGGAAGAGCCGGTATTTTGTGGAAGAGCCGGTATTTTGTGGAAGAGCCGGTATTTTGTGGAAGAGCCGGTATTTTGTGGAAGAGCCGGTATTTTGTGGAAGAGCCGGTATTTTGTGGAAGAGCCGGTATTTTGTGGAAGAGCCGGTATTTTGTGGAAGAGCCGGTATTTTGTGGAAGAGCCGGTATTTTGTGGAAGAGCCGGTATTTTGTGGAAGAGCCGGTATTTTGTGGAAGAGCCGGTATTTTGTGGAAGAGCCGGTATTTTGTGGAAGAGCCGGTATTTTGTGGAAGAGCCGGTATTTTGTGGAAGAGCCGGTATTTTGTGGAAGAGCCGGTATTTTGTGGAAGAGCCGGTATTTTGTGGAAGAGCCGGTATTTTGTGGAAGAGCCGGTATTTTGTGGAAGAGCCGGTATTTTGTGGAAGAGCCGGTATTTTGTGGAAGAGCCGGTATTTTGTGGAAGAGCCGGTATTTTGTGGAAGAGCCGGTATTTTGTGGAAGAGCCGGTATTTTGTGGAAGAGCCGGTATTTTGTGGAAGAGCCGGTATTTTGTGGAAGAGCCGGTATTTTGTGGAAGAGCCGGTATTTTGTGGAAGAGCCGGTATTTTGTGGAAGAGCCGGTATTTTGTGGAAGAGCCGGTATTTTGTGGAAGAGCCGGTATTTTGTGGAAGAGCCGGTATTTTGTGGAAGAGCCGGTATTTTGTGGAAGAGCCGGTATTTTGTGGAAGAGCCGGTATTTTGTGGAAGAGCCGGTATTTTGTGGAAGAGCCGGTATTTTGTGGAAGAGCCGGTATTTTGTGGAAGAGCCGGTATTTTGTGGAAGAGCCGGTATTTTGTGGAAGAGCCGGTATTTTGTGGAAGAGCCGGTATTTTGTGGAAGAGCCGGTATTTTGTGGAAGAGCCGGTATTTTGTGGAAGAGCCGGTATTTTGTGGAAGAGCCGGTATTTTGTGGAAGAGCCGGTATTTTGTGGAAGAGCCGGTATTTTGTGGAAGAGCCGGTATTTTGTGGAAGAGCCGGTATTTTGTGGAAGAGCCGGTATTTTGTGGAAGAGCCGGTATTTTGTGGAAGAGCCGGTATTTTGTGGAAGAGCCGGTATTTTGTGGAAGAGCCGGTATTTTGTGGAAGAGCCGGTATTTTGTGGAAGAGCCGGTATTTTGTGGAAGAGCCGGTATTTTGTGGAAGAGCCGGTATTTTGTGGAAGAGCCGGTATTTTGTGGAAGAGCCGGTATTTTGTGGAAGAGCCGGTATTTTGTGGAAGAGCCGGTATTTTGTGGAAGAGCCGGTATTTTGTGGAAGAGCCGGTATTTTGTGGAAGAGCCGGTATTTTGTGGAAGAGCCGGTATTTTGTGGAAGAGCCGGTATTTTGTGGAAGAGCCGGTATTTTGTGGAAGAGCCGGTATTTTGTGGAAGAGCCGGTATTTTGTGGAAGAGCCGGTATTTTGTGGAAGAGCCGGTATTTTGTGGAAGAGCCGGTATTTTGTGGAAGAGCCGGTATTTTGTGGAAGAGCCGGTATTTTGTGGAAGAGCCGGTATTTTGTGGAAGAGCCGGTATTTTGTGGAAGAGCCGGTATTTTGTGGAAGAGCCGGTATTTTGTGGAAGAGCCGGTATTTTGTGGAAGAGCCGGTATTTTGTGGAAGAGCCGGTATTTTGTGGAAGAGCCGGTATTTTGTGGAAGAGCCGGTATTTTGTGGAAGAGCCGGTATTTTGTGGAAGAGCCGGTATTTTGTGGAAGAGCCGGTATTTTGTGGAAGAGCCGGTATTTTGTGGAAGAGCCGGTATTTTGTGGAAGAGCCGGTATTTTGTGGAAGAGCCGGTATTTTGTGGAAGAGCCGGTATTTTGTGGAAGAGCCGGTATTTTGTGGAAGAGCCGGTATTTTGTGGAAGAGCCGGTATTTTGTGGAAGAGCCACACTCAAGGGGCCAAAGAGCTGCATGTGGCTCGCGAGCCATGGTTTGCCGAGCCGCAGTTTGCTGACCACTGTACTAAGTGGTAGGTCAGAAGTGAGAAGACTGTCCCCAGCTCTGCTTGGGAAGGCTAACGTTTGAGTTCAGTCTTAAAGGACGAAGTGTTAGCCTTCTTGGGACCTTTGGATTTTGATTGGGGTTTTCCCCAGTAAAGCACGTGGTGACTGCTTAGTCTAGGAAATCCTTTCTCATCCTAAGCCTCTTAATATATTATATTATTCTCAGTAAGCATCTAATTGGTTTGTTTAAAAGAAGGTGAGAAAATTGCAAATTTGGGAGTGGAGTGACAGCTTATTTAGTGGGAACTAGGGTTCAAGAGGGTGACAAATAAGAATTCTGGAAGAAAATAACCTACATGGAAAAAGTAGAAAACAATGTATTAAAGCCCAAATTGGCTCTACCATTCAGTCAACATTGGAAATCTATCTATCTATCTATCTATCTATCATCTATCATCTATCTATCTCCTTTAAAGAAATATTCCATGCTATAGACTTGGTTATTTAATCAAATCCATAGGTCAAATATTTTTATTTATATATCACCTTATCTTTAGCAATTCTTTCATTAACCTTGATTGAGATAGAAGGCAGGTAGACATACAGTCATCAAATCATTTCCCTTGGTGTAAACCCCAATGAATTAAACACTGTTTCTTTATCCTGCCACCACCTTGTGGGTTAGACTTTTTTCAAAATGTGTTTCCTAAGTGTCTGTTTCTCAGGGAAGAAAATATTCATGGTATTCTTAAGCAACACAGATGCCTTTCCTTAGAGTTGAGGCTCCCCAAAGTACTTGTGAAATGTACTAATCCCCACAGTTCACTTGTTGAAGTGGTGGTGAAATTATCAAAGCTGTGGTCAGAAAATAAGAACATTCTGTGAGCCTCTTACTGTTGCAAAGGGAGTCCGTTCTTGGAGGTCACCATGCTTCCAGCTAAATCAAACACGAAGAAACTTTTTCTGTTTTGTATAAATTATTTTGGCAAGGTAATTAGTTCTGAAATGTTTCCTCAAGAGAGAAACCTTGTAGAATCTCGAACCTCAAAGCAAGTATGTTTCTATGAACAGAAAATCAGTGAGATATTTGATTTGTAGACCTTGTCTCATTATTCTATCAACATGTGAGATAGGGAAGCGGATCACATGGCCTGGATGCCATGGGCTTAAAAGCTCAACGATGGTTTTTCCATAACTAGGCGTTCTTTGTAATCACTGCTTGCTGTAATAACTGGCCATGATCAAATTATGCCCTAGAAGGATCTTTTACTTGCTGTCATTTTTTCCACATTCAATTGCTATGAGTAAAAAAAACAACCCAACAACTATAACTATAAAGTCATATTCTAGGGGGGCAAACCTGTTGTTATCTTTTCCTAAGTGAGGAGCTCGTCGGTCCTTCCAGGCTCCTGAATTTGCTTCTCTCTCTCTCTCTCTGTCTCTCTCTCTCTCTCTCTCTCTCTTTTTAAAAAACATATATCTTATTGATTTCAGAGAGGAAGTAAGAAGGAGAGAGAGAGATAGAAACACCAATGATGAGAGTGAACCACTGACTAGTTGCCTCCTGCATGCCCACCACTGGGGATCGAGCTCCCAACCTGGGCATGTGCCCTTGACCGGAATCAAACCCAGGACCCTTCAGTCCGCAGGCTGATGCTCTATCCACCAAGCCAAACCAGCTAGGGCCTGAATTTGCATCTCTTATTGCACATCCCTTAAATTGAAAATGGTATTTTTCACTTAGTCTAGGTAGACATTGTATTTGCAGAGACAAAATTTTCCAAATACCAGAGCAAGAAAAATGGTTTGTGGCCAGTTATTTCCTTAAGCTCTATTTCTTTCCTGGAGTATAAAGGAAAGAGAGCAGGTAGGAGAACAAAAGGACAGAAATCATATATCCCAAAGAAATACCCTGGATTATTAACTCAAGGAAATTCAATTCCAAATTATGGGAACTTCTTCATGATTCATTTTAAAGCCAAAACTTGTACCTCAAGTTGAAAAGATAGTCAGGCAAAGTGTACACGTGATGTGATTTTTAACCCAGGTAAGGGGCTAATTTTATCAGCTTTCTTTTGACACATATTGTTTTACACTGAACAAATATGAGGGAATGATATATCTTTAAGTCAGAGACTTACGCCTTGGGAACTCCTCCAAATTTCTGCCAGTTGCTCCCATAAAAAGAGCTCTCACCAATTCAGTAACTGAACAGATGATGCAATTAGATGAAAACTATTAGGCTCCTCATTCTTTCCTTTTCCATTCTCATTTTTGGTGATTCTTTGAGCTATGACTGTCTGAGCTAGGATTGAATTTTCAATCCATTCATTCGATTTCTCAAATATTTCCTGAGCAGCACATTCGAAACACTGTACTAGACACTAAATCAAATAAATATGATATAAAAATAGCCCCCCCCCCATTGCTTATTGGCAATGGCAGAAGACGATATTGCTATTATGTACATGGAGAGTTTCTCATCTAAATCCATCTTTATTCTACTACACCCGCTCCCTCCCAATTTGTTCCTTCCCTATTTTGTCACCCCAGTTCAGGAAAAGAATCTTAGGTGAAGCCAATCCCAGTGATGTCTTCCTGTATGCCAGTATTAATTTGGGGACTGGCCGGAAGGGATGGAAGTCTGCTGGGAGGCAGCAGGACAATCCTCCGTTACTGAAGATGCTTGCTGAAGAGTTACTACCCTTCGTTGCCTCTTCATGCTGCACAGGGACAGTGATGCCAGAGGCAGCGGGAGCCATTCTGTGACAATGAAGGAAGGCAACCAGAGAACAAAGTGGACCTCTGATGAGAGCAGGGAAGAAAGATGGAAGGACACTGGATGAATGAGTTCTGGATGAGTCTAGCTGTATGGCGGCAACTCATAAAAATATTAACTCTTCTTACTTCTTTGGTGCCACCAGGGACTTTATTATCCACTTTGAAAAAATATTTGGTCACATAATATAAACGCTAAAACATCTAAGAGCAGCCCTAACCGGTTTGGCTCAGTGGATAGAGCGTTGGCCTGCGGACTCAAGGGTCCCAGGTTCGATTCCAGTCAAGGGCATGTACCTTGGTTGCGGGCACATCCCCAGTAGGGGGTGTGCAGGAGGCAGCTGATCGATGTTTCTCTCTCATCGATGTTTCTAACTCTCTATCCCTCTCCCTTCCTCTCTGTAAAAAATCAATAAAATATATTTTAAAAAAATAAAACATCTGAGAGTAACAAAGTCTGACCATTAAAAATAACACCCAATTATTACAAAATAAAATTAAGATAGTAAAGACATTGAAATGACTAGAAAGGTATAATTGATCAATTACACAAGTAATAATTACAAATTACTATATTGGATTAATAGTAATCTCTTAAATCAGAAGTCAGCAAGTTTTTCCTATAAAGGTCCAGATAGTAAATATTTTTGGCTCTGTGGGTGATATGGTCTGTGTCAAAACTACTCTACTCAGAGGCTGTAGCACTTAGACAATACAGAAACAAATGAGAAATGAGTATGGCTGTGTTTTAATAAAACTTTATTTACAAAAATGGGCAGTGGGCTGGATTTGGCCTTTGGGCTGTAGTTTGCCCACTCCTATCTTTTAAAAAAATAAATATATTTTTTATTGATTTCAGAGAGAGAAAGTGAAAGGGAGAAACATGAATGATGAGAGAGATTCATGGATTGGCTGCCTCCTGCACACCCCCTACTGAGGATCGAGCCCACAACCTGGGCATGCGCCCTCACTGGGTATTGAACTGTGACCTCCTGGTTCATAGGTTGATGCTCAATCACTGAGCCACACTGGCCAGGCTGCTCACTCCTATTTTAAGTGAAGACTCCTTAAACTACTTTTCCAGAGCTTCTTCATTTGTAAACATTTTATAAATACCCACTAACTGAATTTTTCATAACTTTGAAGGCTCCATTTCAAGTTATCTAGAAAGCCTGATAGGTTTAAAAACAACAACGCTTGATAATTAATTTCAATGAATACTTATTTGTCTTCGTTTCACCTGTGGGGAAACAAAGAAAAAGAGGTAGGATGGAAGTCCCTGTTTATATTTCATATTTTAAGGATGGAACATTCTTTGTAACGATCAAATTTCTTTTGGGCCATAATCCCAACAGAGGGAATGGTGTAGTCTTGGAATCTTCGAAAGGTGCCAGAATATTTCAGAAATGGCAGTGACAAAAGTTTCGTTCAGGATGCCAAAGCCTTGTGCAATACTAGTTGCTGCTCCAACAAAGATCTATAAATGTGACCAATCCAGACAAGATCTTGGATGGAAACCTATTTTGTCTGAGAACATATAGGGAGCTAGTTTGTGAATATGAAGGCACAAAGCCTATGGCTTAAAGAGCCACACACGCTTGTCTTGGCCTGCCTGCTTGGCACCAGAATAGAATCATTCACAGCACACGCTTGAGACCTTGACATTATAAAGCCCTGGGGCGCAGAGGAGAGCATCCAAGGAGAAAATTACAAAGGAACCTGCAGGGAAACCTCTGTCATTCCCGGCTTTTACTGGAATAAGTAGATGAGGCAGTTTCTTTTATCTATAAGCAGGTAACTCGGCTAGGTGATAGCCACAGCTCTTGTAATAGAATTCATTTATTTGTGTTTTCTCTATTGACTGACTAGGAACTCCTTGAGGATGTGTACAACTTTTCTTTTTTTAAAATCCTCACCTGAGGATATTTTTCCATTGATTTTTAGAGAGTGGAAGAGAGAGGGAGAGACAGAGAGAAATATCGATGTGAGAGAAACACAAAGGATGTGCGCTACTCTTGACATGACACTGAAGCCGCCATTAGAGGCTTCTAGCGCTTGAGATCCTCAAGCCCACGTGTCCCTCTCCACGCTGCTTGGCGACAGGGGAGACAGCAGGGCAGCAGCACAGGAAGCCCTGTGGGTGGCATCTCATAGTCAGTCTCTAGATCAGTGGTTCTCAACCTGTGGGTCGCGACCCCTTTGGGGTCGAATGACCCTTTCACAGGGGTCACCTAAGACCATCAGAAAACACATATAGAATTACATATTGTTTTTGTGATGAATCACTATGCTTTCATGATGTTCAATTTGTCACAATGAAATTGGGGGTCACCACAACATGAGCAACTGTATGAAAGGGTCGCGGCATTAGGAAGGTTGAGAACCGCTGCTCTAGATAGAGGAGGCACGAGATGTTTAGGCCAGGGGTCCAGCCTCAGCTCAGTTCTGTGGCCCTCTGAAACAACGCCCTATTCACCTTTCCAAGGTCCCGAGAGCCACAGCAAAGAACCACCGCAGGGCTTCCAGACTGACATTTTTGTCCTTTTCTTCTTGATTGCCACTTCTCCATTCCAGCTGCCTTCTAACACTGTGTTAGTCAAACTGTGGGTCATGACAAGTGTATTTTAGAAAATGATAGAGAATCAAATAGAAGATGACAGGAGAGAAATGATGGAAAATATCCAAGTGCATCACTGATAAAGAAAAGCAGCATTTGGGCCCTGGCCAGTTGGGCTCCGTGGATAGAGCATCAGTCTGAGGACTGAAGGGTCCCGGGTTCGATTCTGGTCAAGGGCATGTACCGTGGTTGTGGGCTCGATCCCCAGTAAGGGAGCATGTAGGAGGCAGCTGATCAATGTTTCTCTCTCATCAATGTTTCTGATTCTATCCCTCTCCCTTCCTCTCTGTAAAATCAATAAAATATATTTTGTTTTGTTTTTTAAAATAAGCACCATTTGGTTCTTGTGTTTCCTGGGCTGAGATGTCAAATGTATTTCTTACCTTAGATTGTGGACAGGGAGTTTGAAACCTACTGCTCTAAGGTAAATAAACTTAAATCTGTAGTGCACTCTCAGAACAAGTGCAAACAAAATGGATTTCTTCTTTGATATGGAATCCTACTGTAAATGGCCTTGATAGTGACATCAGCAGGCAACAGAGGGCCTTGGGAGTTTTTAGTTTCTTGACATTTTTCCAACAAAGGAGTAGATTGTGTGGTGGGCAGAATGAGGGCGAACCTGTGAATTGAGCAAAGCAGGTGAGAATCTATGGCTTTCTATAGTTAAGGTGAGACATAATGATGAAATGCCCAGCTTTGGAGAAAGATATAAGACAAAGTGATATGGTGATGGTGATGATGATAATATTAATGATAATGGTGATAGATAACTTTTATTGAGAGTATTTAAGATGTTGGGAGATGTTTTAAGGTCATTGTGGACACATAGAAGATACAACTAGTTCTGCAGCTCACACAATAGAATCATTTGTTGAGGACCTCTAAGCCCAGTGGTCTAACCTTTTTTTGATCACCCTATTTTCTTCCTACCAGCATTTCTACATGCATTTGAGTTGCGGATTTTAATCCAGGTTTCAACTTCATTTTTTAAAACTGATTTCAGAGAGGAAGGGAGGGGGAGAGAGAGAGAGACATCAATGATGAGAGAGAATCATGGATCGGCTGCCTCCTGCATGCCTCAGACTGGGGATCGAGTCCGCAATTTGGGCATGTGCCCTTGACCGGAATCGAACTGTGACCTCCTGGTTCATAGGTCGATGCTCAACCACGGAGCCATGCCGGCCTGGCTCAACTTCAGTTTTATGTGTACAGAAAAGCTTTAACACACATTGTAGCACATCACCTCTTCAACTGAACATTGCCAGCAAGAAGAACATAGAAAAAAGTTAGTTCTATTTTCTCTCTAGGGCTGTTACACAAATATCCAAGCTCGATTTCCATGCCCACCAGGTGGTCCTTATTTTTAAAATCAACACTTAAATCACAAACCAAAGACAGCTGCAGCGTTAGCTCATCATGAATATCATTTTCTTGATTTCCCTGAGTTGTTTACTTGGGTCTACACCGCCTAAGGGACAATGGAGAGGGACCGTTTTATCAGGAAGCCATATAATTGAGCAATTTTGAGGGGTCAGGGTACTCTTTTATTAGGCAGGCTATTGCCCACATTTTCTGAAACGATCAGCTATTACTCATTCTGTGATACTGTTTTCAAAATACATAAACAAAGCCTTTCTCAATTGTGATATCAGAAATTAACTGAAAGCAAGAGAGAAAAAGAGCATTAAAAACATGAATATGCATTTCCCTCCCAGGGAACCACTGGGCTTTACATACTTAGTTTACAGTATAATGAGCTTCAGCCACACTGCGTACACTAACCTGCTTTGCTGATTGTGGCCGAAATATGCCACTTTCTTTCATTTGACTTTAGAACAGAGGTCAGCAAATGTTTCCTATAAAGGGCCAGATCCTAAACATCTGAGGCTCTGTGAGACATATGGGCTGTCACAACTCTTAAACTCTCCCACTGTCAAGTGAAAGCAGCCACGGACCACATGTCAATGGATGAGCATGGCTGTAGTTCATCAAGACTTTATTTACTAAAACAGATGGGACCTGGGTTTGGCCAGGAGGCCCGTTTGCTATCCCCTGCCTTACACCATTTGTATTAAAATGCTATCAAAGTAATAGTAATTGAGCCTAAACATCCTACCTGACACATAAAGAGTGCTCTGTTCATGCGTTTTGAATAAATCAAGAGTTCATACAAGCCATGAGGTGCTGCTTAATCTCTTGACCATGCTCTCCGCATTTGTTTCTCGGTTCCACTGTTAAAGATCAGGCCATTTACAGACAGAAAGACTGATCCAAGAGCCTCTGCCAAGAGCAGCCTTTGACCAGGCAGAAACATTCCATGGTTGCCCAAGGAATGCTCTATTGTTAGATACGACCCCTCCCACCAAGGGCCTCCTGATTTCTACCACTAAAAATGTATCTAGAGCCCTAATCGGTT
This sequence comes from Myotis brandtii, assembly GCF_000412655.1. Classification (NCBI taxonomy): domain Eukaryota; kingdom Metazoa; phylum Chordata; class Mammalia; order Chiroptera; family Vespertilionidae; genus Myotis; species Myotis brandtii. Next base: position 1,843,061 of record NW_005370542.1, read on the forward strand.
TGGCTCAGTGGATAGAGCATCGGCCTGAGGACTGAAGGGTCCCAGGTTCGATTCCGGTCAAGGGCATGTACCTTGGTTGCGGGCACATCCCCAGTAGGGTGTGTGCAGGAGGCAGCTGATCAATGTTTCTTGCTCATCGATGTTTCTAACTCTCTATCCCTCTCCCTTCCTCTCTGTAAAACATCAATAAAATATATTTTAAAAAATGTCTCTAGATTCTCTGTAGCATCTTCAAAAGCCCCTTTTCAAAATATCTTAAGTTTAGCAGGAGTAACCTATCAACCTCATCAGTCATCTTCTAAGGTTTATGGAAATGTTGTCAGTTTTTAGTTTGTGTGTCTCCTGGCTGAATGTAATAGAGGAGGGAGGAGCCACAGGTCCCTGAATAACTGCGAAAAGCAGGGTCTACTCTTCTGCCCCCCACGGCCAACCTGTTCTGGATGGTGCCTGAGTAAGAAAGAAATGATTATAATGTTAAGGCACAAAGTGGTTAGCCTACCTCAACTAATACAAATACGTATCTGTGAGATACATTCTTACTAGTAGCATTGTTGGGCCATTTAACAGTTATATGTTGCCAAACTGCCTTATTGCTGCCACAAGTATATGAGACTCCTACCAACAGTATATGAGTGTTTGTTTTCCCATAAAGTATATTATCCTACTTTTATAATAACTTTTTAAATATATTTTTATTGATTTCAGAGAGGAAGGGAGAGGGAGAGAGAGATAGAAACATCAATGATGAGAGAGAATCATTGATTGGCTGCCTCCTGCACGCCCCCCACTGGGGATCAAGCCCGCAACCTGGGCATATGCCCTGACCGGGAATCGAACTGGTGACCTCTTGGTTCCTAGGTCAACGCTCTAGCGCTGAGCTACACCTGGCTGGGCTATTATCCTACTTTTGAAGCCATTCTAATATAAAAGAAAAAATTCCCTTGTTGTTTAGCTTGCATTTCTCTAATGAATGAGGGTGGGCATCTTTTCAAATATTCATAAATTAATGGCACATCGTTTTCTGTGAGCTGCCTGTAATTTGTCTATATTTTAATTGTTTTTTCTCATATTAATTTGTAACAAAGCTTTTTTACAGTAGAGAAGTTAGCCTTTAGTTTGTCACATGTGCTGTACATTTCTATTTATTGATTTATTTGTTGGCAACAAAGATGGTTCTTTTTTTTTAATGTAGTAAAATGTCTCACTCTATGTTTTCTAGATGGTGACTTCCCCAATGTAAAAATATTTAAATATCCAGCTATGTTTGGCTTTGGTGCATTTATAGTTTCATTTTTTAAATCTTCAATTCTTTCTTCTATATCAATTTCCTTAGATGTAAGGAGTAAAGGCAGAATCCAGCCTTTTCTCCTCAATGTTTGTCTCATTGTTGCAAATACAATAAAATCCATCATTTTCCTGACAAGAAATGCAATATTTATCATGTCAGAGTTCTCACAGCAATTTTAGTTCATTTCGGAACTGTTGTCTCCCATGAATCTGCCTATGATGAAGCAGTACAATACTCTTTTAATTGCTTTCGTTTTATGACATTTTAACAAATGGAAAGAGTTCGTTTTCATTTGACCTTTTTCATATTTTTGCCTTCCTACTCTCACAGAATTATTTGCCCAGATGATGTTTAGATCAAGTTAGTGATATTACAAAAACAAATTCTGTTGGTATGTGTTTTGGAATCACAGTTTAAAGATGATTAATGACATAATTGACATATTTATTTTATAGATTCTTTTTATTCAAGAAAAATATGTCTTTTACATTTATTCCCAACTTCTCTTCTTTATCCAACTTGGATTCCATGGTCTGAGTTTACAATCATTTCCTTGGACACTGTATTAGTTTCCTATCACTGCTATAACGAATGACCACAAATTTAGTGACATGAGCAACTCAAGTTTACTAGTATTATCTGATATTTCTGGAGGTCAGAAGTCTGAGATGGGTCTCACTGGGCTAAAACCAAGGTGTCACCGGGGTTGCAGTCCTTTCTAGAAGCTCTAGGAGAATCTGTTTCCTCGCCTTTTCTAGCAGCGGTTCTCAACCTGTGGGTCGTGACCCCTTTGGGGGTCAAACAACCCTTTCACAGGGGTCACCTAAGACCATCGGAAAACACATATAGCATATCAGATATTTACATTACGATTCATAACAGTAGCAACATTACAGTTATGAAGTAGCAACGAAAATAATTTTATGGTTGGGGGTCACCACAACATGAGGAACTGTATGAAAGGGTCGCGGCATTAGGAAGGTTGAAAACCACTGATCTAGAGGCTGCTTTCATTTTCTAGCTTGTGGCCCCTCCTCCATCTTCAAAGCCAGCAACACTGCTTTTAGTCATCTCTCTGGCTGACTACAGCTGGGGCAGTTTCACTTCTTTTAAGCACCCACGTGATCAGGGTGGGCCCTCCCAGATCATCCAGCATAGTCTCACTATTTCAGGGGCGTTAACTGATCACATCTGCAAAGTTCCCTTTGGCCTGTGAGGTAACATGTTCACAGGTTCCAGGGACAAGGCCATGGCCATCATTGGGCCACTGCCAGGTGCTTCTCTACCTATCACTGAACTCAACTAGAAAATCCCAACTCTAATAGGCATTTGATTAACCAGGTCTGGGGAACTCGAATTGCAAAAAGGTGTATTTGGCTTTAGTTGCCAGGATGCTCATTTTGCAATTTAAATTCCCAGACACTCACCTAAATGAGCCTTTTGGACCGCCCTGCAACCCTGCAACATCGCTGGGCCATCGGCTCCCCTCTCTTCCTCTCCTCTTTCCTCAAACGTCCAGTACCTCCTGTCCATCCTCACTGCTAGCAGGTGAAATTGCTGCCTACTTCACCGAGAGCGGAGAGGCAATCTGGAGTGAAATTATACTCCCATCTTCTCATTTACTTGCATCGGTACCATATAACTGATGTGCACCTATTACTACAGCTTGAGAGGAAGTCAAAGTCCCTACTTGTGCTCTGGATCCCATCCCTGCAGTCCAAGCTAGGCAATCACCCCAGTCATTCCCCAATCCCTCCACCTCCCATTCCTCCCTCTCTATGGGGAAGCCCAGAAGCCGGTGAACATATTAGAATATCATTTATCTGAGCGCTAGAGACACCAGTCTCACGGAGGGAGGAGTTCTTCAAACAGATACCCGTAAACAAATCCCTATACTCATCCTAAAGTGGCAAAGAGCTGAAATGTGAGCTTAGGTATATTTCCATTTTCATTACACCCGTTGTCTCATTGGGCTTGGTATCATTTCTTTCGGTTCTAGGTCCAGTGTATTTAAAAAGATATTTTATTGATTTTTTACAGAGAGGAAGGGAGAGGGATAGAGAGTTAGAAACATCGATGAGAGAGAAACATCGATCAGCTGCCTCCTGCACACCCCCCACTGGGGATGTGCCTGCAACCAAGGTACACGCCCTTGACTGGAATCGAACCCGGGACCCTTCAGTCCGCAGGCTGACGCTCTATCCACTGAGCCACACCGGTCAGGGCAAGGTCGACTGTATTTATTTTCCTGAGTAAATAATTCACACAGTGAATCTGACCCTACTTAGAACCTCCACTTGGGGGTTTGCATGGAACCAAGTGGCCACCCTCCAATCAAAGCTGCCACCATAGCACTCCATGCATTTGGAGGATCTTGGTAAATAATGTCTAGAATCATTTGCGCAAAACAATCGCCTCAGTAATCCTGGGTGACTCTGTTCATTTCCATCCCACCATACAACCCTTTTCTCCTCCATAAGAAAGTATTTATACAACATTAGTTCCCGCCCTGGCTGGTTTGGCTCAGTGGATAGAACATCGGCCTGCAGACTGAAGGGTCCTGGGTTCGATTCCAGTCAAGGGCACATGCCCGGGTTGCAGACTCCATCCCCAATAGGGGGTGTGCAGGAGGCAGCCGATCAATGATTCTCTCTCATCATTGATATTTCTCTCTCTCTCTCCCTCTCCCTTCCTCTCTGAAATCCATAGAAATATTTTTAAAAACCACAAAAAAACCCCAAACACATTAGTTCTCATTTTGATAGAAAACTAAAAAAATGGGAAGTAATTTTGTGTGTGTGTGTGTGTGTGTGTGTGTGTGTGTGTGTGTGGTTTCTATAGGAGCTATAGCATGAACATTTTTGGGCATCTGGATAGAATGAATCTTTTCCTGAGTGTGAAGTACATAATCTCAGAAATGAGCAATGCGGATAGAACTTCAAGCAGGCACGTTTAATAAAGTTGTCTGTTTGGTAAAGGTTATTTATTTAGTAGACTCTTTAAAAGCAGGGACAAAGAGGAACACCAAATTAACTGGGTTTAAAAAAAAAGCTACAAATAATACTTGTTCCCTGATATCTTATCTGGTGTGCATCCAATGTAGGTTTCACATAACTTTGTAGAGTCATCATTCCCTCCACTACAAATTGGGTTTGCCAACAACATTTCTTTCTTTCTTTATTTCTTTTTTTTTTTTTAAGGAACTGAAAGAACATCTGTGCTTGTGAAGGGGAGCTAAAGGGTGTCCCAAAATTCACGCGAGAAGTAATTTTGATAGAAAACACAGGTTTATAATTAAAATTGTAAATTTTTTATTGATTCATAAATCAGACAGTATAGGGTTATGTATGGAATAGCACATCGGGTCAATGGCCTCCACGGCTTTGCTGGCACATACGCAAAGCCGTGGTCCTCATTGGTCTTCATTGTCCCTGCTCCTGGGCCAGCATTGGTACTTGGTGATGCTTATCAAATTGAAGGGATTGACATCAAAGGGCAACAGATATTAGAATCTGATTCAATACACCAAGTCAAATTGGGCTTTTATTTTTTGTTGTTGTTGTTAATGCTCACGCAAAATTCAAATCTTGCGTGAATTTTGGGACACCCTTTAGGACTCTTCAGGCCTCACTTGGGCCACCTTGTGAGTTAACGGGGAGGAGAAGACAGGCCTCATTTCCACCTGCCACCAACCAAGGCAAGGGGAGGCAGGATGAGTCTGCCCTCGGGAGAAGCAGTAACCATCCGCACAGTGATGAGTTCTCATTCGCCATCAATTGTCCAAGTGCTTTATTTCTTCATTGAGCTGAGGATCTCTTCGTTAGATGAACATGAAAAGATCTAACAGGGGCAGGGGTTCCTCCTGGAAGGAGCTGGCTGTGGGTGCGGTGGCAAACAGCACGTGCCGGGGAAGCCCAGGGGGCAGGGCGGGAGTCCGTGAGATGTGCGTCCCCCCAGCACCTTGCCCTCATCTACCTCCTCCTTCTCCTGAACTCTCAGACCTCCAGCGGGGTCCCCGATTCCAGCTTGAAGAATAAAAGTGGCCGTAGGAGTCCCCATCCAGTGAAAACTGTGGGGTCAGTGTTTCTGTGCTACTCTTTCTAGTCCAGTGGTCGGCAAACTGCGGCTCGCGAGCCACATGCGGCTCTTTGGCCCCTTGAGTGTGGCTCCTCCACAAAATACCGACTTCTGCGCATGGGCCACAAAGTTTCAATCGCACTGGACGTGCGCACCCGCACGTGGTATTTTGTGGAAGAGCCACATTCAAGGGGACAAAGAGCCACATGTGGCTCGCGAGCCGCAGTTTGCGGACCACGGTTCTAGTCAACAAAACGGAGCCTTTTACTGCAGAGGTGCACTGACCAAGCTCACAGTTGGAGGGAGTGAGGGGACAACCCTCAAATCCTATTTTTAAGATATCTAAGCCAGTGCCCTTTCCGTGAGCCACAGATGAGCCAAGAAAACCGTACTGCCAGCTTGGTTATTTTTAAAAATACATTGTTATTGATTTCAGAGAGGAAGGGAGAGGGAGAGAGAGATAGAAGCATCAATGATGAGAGAGAACCATTGATCGACTGCCTCCTGCAGGCCCCCCACTGAGGATTGAGCCCACAACCCAGGCATGTGCCCTGACCGGAAATCAAACCCGGGACCCTTCAGTCTGCCGGCCAATGCTCTATCCACTGAGCCACACCGGCTAGGGCTGCCAGCATGGTTACTGACAGACTGTAAGTACATATCCCTGTATATAGCCAGGCTGCTCAACAACTGCACTTGGGCACTTGGGTCTGACAGTGCTTGTGGTGGGGGACTGGCCTGTGTACTGTAGGATGTTTGACAGCATCCTGGCTTCTACCCAGTACATGTCAGTGGCATCCTTCTCCAAGCTGTGACAACTAAGTTTTGCCAGATCTCTCTCTCTCTCTCTCTCTCTCTCTCTCTCTCTCTCTGATATGAATTATTTTATAAATAAATATTCATGATTCATCCCCTCAAGCCCTAGTAAAAGAAAACAAAGTAATTTCTGAAGACACTGAAACCCTCCAAAGCCATCTTGTAGCTTTCAGATGCTTGTTGTCCCTTTAAATTTCAGGCACCCAGCCAATGTTGCTTGTTATGATGGGTTTACTCTATTTGTACAACACCATAGCTTTTCATTCTACCTCAGATTAAATTTCTACTACACACTAATATAAATCGTAAAGTAGCCTTATAGAGGATAGTAAACATTCAGTACAGACTTTTATAGATGAAAAGATTTCACATATATGCTTTTTCATCTTTACCAGAATCAGGATCTGTATTTGTAAGAACATCATACAACCAAGCCCGACCTTGCTCCAGTGTCACAGTTGTGAACCCCAACACAGACCTGCCAAGTGAAGGACTGGATAAAAATGAGTGAACGTTGGCATAATCCCTGATTCGGGGTTTGCATAAGGTCAGACGACAAGTTCAATAGATTGTTAAAATATTCTTTTCAACTGGTTATTTTGAAATCATGTTGAGATAGACATGATTTTTCTTCTAACCCAGCGGTTCTCAACATGTGGGTCGCGACCCCTTTGGCGGTCGAACGACCCTTTCACAGGGGTCGCCTAAGACCATCCTGCAGATCAGATATTTACATGACGATTCCTAACAGTAGCAACATTACAGTTAGGAAGTAGCAACAAAAATAATTTTATGGTTGGGTCACAACATGAGGAACTGTATTTAAAGGGCCAGAAGGTTGAGAACCATTCTAACCCTTTAAGCAGACCTTTCTGAAACTTCTAATTGCTTGTTCTGAAGCCATGTGGACTGTTGAGATATGCATGGCTTTCCTTTTTTTAAAAAAAAATATTTTTATTGATTTCAGAGAGGAAGGGACAGGGAGAGAGAGACAGAAACATCAATGATGAGAGAACGCCCCTGACTGGGGATGGAGCCTACAACCTGGGCACGTGCCCTGACCCGTAATCGAACCATGACCTCCTGGTCCATAGGTCAACGTTCAATCACTGAACTACGCCGGCCAGGCCACAGCTTTCCTTTTGAATGCCCCATGTTGACCTTCCCTTTAAGTCAACATATTAGTTGCCTTGTAAATTGCCCCTCTTGAACATGGCTTTTAACGTGGACACGAATGCCAGCCAAGGACTAAGAAGCTGCGGTTTCCTTCCTGTGTGACAGCAGCTGTGAGCTGACTTTGCACGCTGTGGCTCTGGCCGAGCGGATGTTGGACTCGCAGTGTCCCGGATGGAAGAACAGACAGGGCCTTACCTTTGGGAATGGTGATCTGACAGCTCAGGTCACAGTCCTGCTGCAACTGATAAAAAGCCACTTCCTGCAACCTGGCTCGCTCCAGCTCCGAGAGGCTCTGGATGGGAACTGACCTTAGCCGAACGCTGCGGCCCGACATGCTGTTCCAGGTGAAGTCACCCTGCAGACCCAGGGGAGAAACAGCAAGAGTTACACAGGCCACCTACATCTCACAGGTTTTACTTATTTATCGTATTTTGTAAATAGATTCTTCTTGATTTCAGAGCGGAAGGGAGAGGGAGAGAGAGACAGAAACATCCATGATGAGAGAGAATCATGGATCGGCTGCCTCCTGCACACCCCTACTCGGGATCAATCCCCAAACCCAGGCATGTGCCCTTGACCGGAATCGAACCTGCGACCCTTCAGATCGCAGGAAGATGCTCTATCCACTGAGCCACACCAGCTAGGGCTTTAAATCTTTATTGTTTAAAGTATTACATATGTCCCCTTATTTCCTCTCTTTTATTGGATCACATGGGAACTTTTTGGTTTTTCATCTCAGTAACAGGAAAAACTGCTGCTAATTGCCATCATGTCCACTAAGATATAGGGCAGTGGTTCTCAACCTTCTGGCCCTTTAAATACAGTTCCTCATGTTGTGACCCAACCATAAAATTATTTTCGTTGCGACTTCATAACTGTAATGTTGCTACTGTTGTGAATCGTCATGTAAATATCTCATATGCAGGATGGTCTTAGGCGAACCCTGTGAAAGGGTCGTTCGACCGCCAAAGGGGTCGCGACCCACAGGTTGAGAACCGCTGATATAGAAGGGTCAATATGTACTGGTAGCCTACTGTGTCCCAGCGACTGTGCCAACGGCTTTTTAGTTAGTCCCTCCACCAACCTCATGATCTTATCTGATATAATAAGAGTAATATAATAACATTATATAATAATATAATCTAGCCCTAACCGGTTTGGCTCAGTGGATAGAGTGTCAGCCTGTGGACTGAAGGGTCCCAGGTTCAATTCTGGTCAAGGGCATGTACCTTTGTTGTGGGCACATCCCCAGTAGGGAGTGTGCAGGAGGCAGCTGATCAATGTTTCTCTCTCATCGATGTTTCTAACTCTCTATCCCTCTCCCTTCCTCTCTGTAAAAAATCAATAAAAAATACATTAAAAAATAAAAATAAAAGTCATCATTAAAAAAGTTTCCTTTAAAAAATATAATCTAGTATATTTATAAAATACAATATATACTTGTGATACATTATAATAAATACAGATGCTCCTCAACTTACAATGGGGTTACATCCCAATAAACTCATTTTAAGTTGAAAAATATCACAAGCTAAAGATGCATTTAATACATCTAAGCTACTGAACATCATAGCTTTGTCTAGCCTGCCTTAAACATGCTCAAAACACAATATGCATAAAACACTGACAACATAGTACAATGTAGAGTATCGGCTGTTTACCGTCCCGATTGCGTGGCTCACTGGGAGCAGTGGCTGCCACTACCCAGCACCATGCACTGCATATCAGTAGCCCAGGAAAAGATCAAAATTCAAAATGTGAGCCCTAGCCGGTTTGGCTCAGTAGATAGAGTGTCGACCTGTGGACTGCAGGGTCCCGCGTTCAATTCTGGTCAAGGACACATGCCTGGGTTGCAGGCTCAATCCCCAGTAGGGGGTGTGCAGAAGGCAGCTGATCAATTATTCTCTCTCATCATTGATGTTTCTCTCTCACTCCCTCTCCTTTCCTCTCTGAAATCAAAACAAATGTATTTTTTGTAAAAAACAGAAAACAAAACCAAACCACAAAAAGCCCAGAAAATTCTTTAAAAAGTGAAGTATGGTTTCTACTTTAACACCATCATAAAGTCGAAAAATCTTAAGTCCAACTATTATTAAGTCCGGCATTATCTGTACTTATTACACATTATATTAATATTATAGAAATATATAGTATATGTAAATATATTATAGATGAAATTGAGGCTTGGGGACATTAAGTAATTTCCTCCAGGTCATAAAACTTACAAAATTTGGAACCAACCAGGACTCAAGTCAAAACATCTTATGCCTTTAAACTCTATGCTAAATTATAACTTCTGACTTTCTATTTATAACACTCTAATGAGGTATTTTGGTCACAATAAGTACAGAGATATGATAAATAAGAACTACACATATTTTTAGAGACATGAGACATTTGATGATAAACTACTCCACATCAAAGCATCAAAGCTGTTCTGGTCAAGATGGTAGCATAGAGTCAACAGTTTGGATATTCCAGTAGGATAACAACAAAAACAAAACAAAAACAGAATGAAATAAAAACCTATTCTGAAATTTCAAAAAAAAAGAATCAAAGCAAAGATTCCCACAATCCTGACTACATTTGTGCGTGCGCACACACACCCTTGACGTTCATTGGGAGTGAATGGCTCTACCACTGGTTCATTGAGAAAATGATGGCCTATGAAACAATACTTCACAATCCTCTGAAGATGACTTCTTTACTTAAGACGACTTCCTGTGAATTACAGAGGTCAACTGAGGCACAACAGCTTTGAGGAGGTGCCTGTTTTTTTCAGCAACAATCAAGGAAAGTTCCAGAGCAAAGGAACAGTGCTGCCCCCTACAGGCACTGCCACGGCTTTGCTGTGGATGTGTAGAACACTTACGGAGCCCATAAGACTTCACTATCCTCATCACTCCTTTTAAAGGAGGGAGACAGAGACCGGCACTCGCAACTATGAAAATACCTTTGTTCCCTCCTGGCAGCAAATCCCTGCTTTGAATGTGCATTTCAAAGAGTGAATGGCACTATGTTAAAGCTTTGATATTTTCCCTCTTTATTTGGGATTTCATTTATTTATGTATTCATCTATTTTTAAAATGGAGATATTATACTCTATTAGGGACAGAAAATAGACAAAGTAAGTAAAGGGTATAGTGCCATGGTCGGCAAACTGCAGCTCGCGAGCCACAGGCGGCTCTTTGGCCCCTTGAGTGTGGCTCTTCCTAAGCCTTAGGAGTACCCTAATGAAGTGAATAACAATGTACCTACCTATATAGTTTAAGTTTAAAGAATTTGGCTCTCCAAAGAAATTTCAATCGTTGTACTGTTGGTATTTGGCTCTGGTGACTAATGAGATTGCCGACCACCGGACTAGAGTGTATTAAAGAATGATAACTGCTAGGGAGGGAACAGAACGCCAGGAAGGGGCAATGAGTGTGAGCAGAAAACAGGGATGCACAGCTTCAGAGAGAGTGGCCAGGAAAGACCCCGCAGAGAAGGCCATGTCTGAGCAGGAGTGAAAGGAAGCGAGGGTTTTTTGTTTGTTTGTCTTCACATGTATGAATCTGCATCAGAGGATAATGATGAAAACCAACAGGAGTTCAGGAGGGGCTCAGAGAGCATGATGTGAGAGTGAGTCTGGGGAGAGGAGCAAGTCTAGGCGAAGTGGGCAGGCTGCAGGCACATTTGGTGAACTGAATACAATTCTCCCAGGTCCAGAGTATTTGGAAGTCCTTCCGTCCGTCCTTCCTTCCTTCCTTCCTTCCTTCCTTCCTTCCTCCCTCCCTTCTTTCCTCCCTCCTTTCCTTCCTTCCTTCCTTCCTTCCTTCCTTCCTTCCTTCCTTCCTTCCTTCCTTCCTTCCTTCCTTCCTTCCTTCTCTGGTATAACTGGACTAAGCACATGTCAGTTAGGAGTTAGGGATTCAGGCCCTGGTTGGACCCTTCACTCACACCCTTAATGCATCATGAGGTACAAGATCAGTGGGTTGCTTCCCCCCACAAGTGGGAAGTTCCAGACGACTCAGTGACTTTTAAGTGGGAAGATTAGGTATCTAAAGGAGCCAATTGCTATTTGAAGTGTCAAAATGGAATCACATACCTGTTTTTTTTAAAGCATTTAAAAATGTGAGCTCCAATGGGCTACTTATCTCGATTCAGCATGGGTTGGCTACCTCTTTCTAGAAAAGGCCAGGTACTAAATATTTCAGGCTTTATAGGCCTGTGGTCTCTGTCAAAACTACTCAACTTTGCCTCTGTGGCATGAGAGCAGCCATAGACAATTCATCAATGAGTGTGGCAATGTTCCAATGAAACTTCGCTTACAAAAGCAGGTGGAAAGCTGAATTGGGCCAGTGGGCTGTAGTTTGCCAACCTCTGAATCATAGCTTATGACTGAAATAAATTAAGCCCCAGAAAAGACAGTTTATTTTTATTGACTATGTCCACCTGGTTAATTAACTCAAACAAAATTTCATAAGCACCTAATCCAGTACTAGGCTTGGAATGATCAAAATGACAACACAGTCCTGTCCTTAAGGAGTTCAACTTCAGTAAAAAGGACACATGCAATCCATAACATACAGAGATTGTGACACTAGAAGTAAGTACCAAATACAATGGGTACCTGAGAGAAAAGACTTTGACATCTGTCTGGGGGATCAAGAGAGGCTTAATAGAGAAGGCAGTGTTTCAATGGGGACTTGAGAATTGAATAAGAGGAGGAAGGCTTTGCCCGGTGGAAATGCAACAGCGGAAAAAAACAGTGGTTGCCAAGGCAAATGAGTTTGAGAGAACAGGCTTGTTTGGGGAAATGACAAGGTGGAAAGGAGGAAAAGAGCAGGAGGCAAAGCCATGTGGAAGTCAGGGCCAGATCCTGGAGGGCTTTCTCCGCAGGCATTGCAATGGAGGTTGGATTTGACTCGCCATCAAGGAACCTCCAGGAATAGAGAAACATGCTCCGATTGACATACGGGAAGGAAGACTGCAAACAAATCCCCATAGGAATTGAGGAAAAGGCCAAGTTGAAGATGTAGAAATCAGAAACGATGCTGGGCTGGGTGAGATGATGATTCCAATTGGGAGACACTCGGAACCACACAGAGGCTTGGGGATAAACTGGATGCAGCCGCGGGGTGGGAAAGAAGTAACTGAGTGTGACTCTCAAGTTTCTATCTTGAGCAACTGGGAGAAGAGTACACTAATCACCAAGGTAAGAAAGAGCAGGAGGGAATTATGTGTTGTGGGGAAAGAAGAAAATATTCAAGCTTTGACATTCTTAAAATGATAATCTTATTTTTTAAAATAAATAAATAAATAAATAAATAAATAAATAAATAAATACAATGCATTCCCAAATCCGGCAAAACAGAACCTGGCCAGTGTACATCTTTCCTGAGCCTTCATTTTCTTCTCCCAATTAAGACCGTTCCAAATGCAATCAAGTATTACATAGTTTTGAAACTTCACAAATGACTACATACTTAGCATAACAAAAGGTGAAGTATGATGCTTTAACCCTTTGCGGTCGTATCAAATTTGGACATGGGTGTCGTACTGGTCGGAATTAATTTCCATTGAAAGAGCAGTGATACATAACATGCAAGATTATGAAGGATAAACAAGATTTATTAATTCATTTTTGGAACTACGTCACTACTAGTAGAATCACTACAAACGTTATCACTTTCTACGTCAGAGTCAGTATTCAAGGTGCCAAAATAAAACTCTTCATCGTTACTTTCAGATTCGCAGTACACTTCTTTCGGTAACTTTCTTTTTGCCATTTTGGAGTATTATTTTGAAATATCTTAACAAGCGAGAATGCCTAATTACAGTTAAACGTAATTTGTAAAGCTTTATTTGAAATTCTGCGAAGTATCTCCGAAGCTTGTCGATTTCTTCACTCTCAAAAGGCGACTGACTCGCCACGGTGTTTTGCATGGCGAGTGTGGAACGACCGCGTTTGTTTATATTGAGTTTCGATATCTCCGATTTGTCGGGGCAATGTTTTGGTTCGTGACAAGGTCGCTTAGACACTTAAGAGCTTTCAGAGAAATTATGAACTGATACATGAATGAATAGAGTTAAGATTCGTACGGTTCCTTGCTGTGGTGGCTGAGAGCAGACAAACGACCTCAAAGGGTTAAATTTCTCTTAGTTCATTATCTATCACAGCGTGTGATTCTTCTTGGATTTTTAAACTTCTTTAGTGAATTTGGAGTTCTTAGCCAAAAGAGAGAAAAACCTTGATCTATTTGCAATGACTTGAATGGATGGAGCTATTTTCTCCTAAGACTAGTTCTTGTAGCAGCTGATGGCTCAGTAGAAGGCTACAGGCAAATCCCAGGAAGAGAAATGACTGTGGTGCTTTCCTGAAAGCACAGCAGCTGCATTAGGCCCTGAAAGAGTCATTTCAAAAAGAAGGTAATACTGTCTCTAGAGCCAACTGGTTCTTAAACCCATGCTTAGCCCATGGCTGAAAAAAACAACACAATTTTCCTAGGAGAGAAGGTTATCGAATAGTAAACAAAGAGGGACTTCAGAGGTGTCTCCAAAGGTACCTATGATCAAGTGGGCAGCATCTATATATATAAAAGCCTAAGCAGCCATTACAACCAGATGACCAGACAACCGGATGACCAGCTGGTAGCTGTGACACACACTGACCACCAGGGGGCAGACGCTCAACATAGGAGCTGCCCCCTGGTGATCAGTGTGCTCCCACAGCCAACCTCCTGCAGTCGGCCAACCTCCCGCGGTCCTTCCCCCCGGCTGGCCGGCCCTGATAGGCCCCAATTGCCGGCCAGGCTGAGGGACCCCACCAGTGCACAAATTCGTGCACTGGGCTTCTAGTATTAAATAACAATGATATAATTCAGTTACAGTTTTGATTATAGGTAATGGACTAAGTTGTCTCCTAATCCATTATATACCACAAACTTGAAAAACTAAAAGCTAAGGAATTTGTATAGACCTGGAAGAGTCTGTATGGGCTGCTCCAGTTTGTCAACCTCCCATCCCTCCGCCCTCTGTCTCTCCACCCTCCAGCATCTCATTCTTCTATCTGCCACTCAACAGTAATGAGCACATCAAATACTCCGCATCTTCCTCTATGTCCCAGTTCTTTCATTACTCCCAATCTATATTTCTACCACTCTGAATTTTAATAGGATTTTTTTTTCAAATGAAGTACATGAAATTTCAACAGGTTTTTAAAAGCCAGAATATGTTAGGTCCATTACTGGGAAATTATAGAATTAGCGCAATTAACACACAGGCTAAAACCATATTCATTCAGAGCTAAGTACAGTGTCAAGTAAACATCACAACACAATCACTAGAAAACACTGGAACATTAAGTCTTAAAACTACAGTTCTGTTGCTTTTAAAACATATGATGATTTAGTGTTGGTTCACAATGAGTTACTTGGTCTACTGCATTCACCTTCCTAATTTCAATCCACATCATCTTTGAAGATTCATTTGTTTAAAGAGCCTTTCCTGAAAACATTCACCCAAAGTCTATCCGAATTATCACAGGGTTTGAATCTGGGTGCTCACAATTGAGAACATAGAGGTCTAAAGTAAGCCCCTTTCTTTCTCGGCCTCATCAGCTCTCTACTCAGGTTACTATAGCTGAGAATGTAGTCTGCAGACATGGCTCCCATGGGAACTACATAGATGGGTGTTGGGAGAGTCACTGAGCAAATCCATGAAGTTTCACATCTCCTCAGTTGCCTCTTCTGAGATTTCCAAGGGGCACATTGTTTATGTGCTCCAAGTATATTTGTCTTTATGTATGAAAATGATCAAATATATTCAAAAAGAATAGACTCATAATCCAGAGGTTCTGATTCAGTTTTCAGGGATGCAGTTGGGCATCTATATATTTTAGTTTCCCGACTGATGGTCCCAGGCAGCCAGGATTGAGAACCACCAAGCTCCAGGGTTGATCGGACTCAGGTTTGAGGTTCCACCCCATTGGTCAGTTTGTTAGTAGTAAGTCTGCTGATCTGAAAAAAATTTAAGAAATTCTCCACCACCAAAGAAAGGTGCAAACCCACCACAAGAAATAAGGTTATTTCTGCCCTGACCAGTTTGGCTCAGTGGATAGAGCATCGGACTACGGACTGAAGGGTCCCAAGTTCGATTCCGGTCAAGGGCATGTACCTTGGTTGCGGGCACATCCCCAGTAGGGGGTGTGCAGGAGGCAGCTGATCAATGTTTCTCTCTCGTTGATGTTTCTAACTCTCTATCCCTCTCCCTTCTTCTCTGTAAAAAATCAATAAAATATTTAAAAAAAGAAATCAGGTTATTTCTATGATAATCATATGGTCAAGATGCTACATTTTGAAAGAAAAGGTTCACTTTAACCCAACCAGGAGTAGCACGTCTCGCTTTCTTTTATTGAACAAATGTAGTAATGACATCCTCCTTATTCATTCCCTCAACAACAAAAATGTTTGAACCCGACACTCAGAATCTAAAGCCTATCCTCTCAGCCTACCATATCCTGGCTGGTGGTTACGAGCTTGAGAGATGCCCTTCAGCCTGCCTTTCGTTCTGCAGAGGTAGAGAAAAGTACAGCATGGATTTACCGGATAGGAGATCTGGCAAACAGGACAATACTCCCTGTTCCCCAAATGGACCAGTCCTAATCCACACCACCTTCCAACATGCTACCTTCCCTAGCAAAACGATCTTTGTAGATATGATTAAGTGAATGGATCCTGAGACAGGAAGACCATTCGGGATTATTCAGATGAGTGCAAGCTAATCACAAGAGTCCTTACAAGACTGCCGAAACCGGTTTGGCTCAGTGGATAGAGCGTCGGCCTGCGGACTGAAAGGTCCCAGGTTCGATTCCGGTCAAGGGCATGTACCTGGGTTGTGGGCATATCCCCAGTAGGAGATGTGTAGGAGGCAGCTGATCGATGTTTCTCTCTCATCGATGTTTCTAACTCTCTATCCCTCTCCCTTCCTCTCTGTAAAAAATCAATAAAATATATTTAAAAAAAAGAGTCCTTACAAGAGAAAGGCAGGTTTGGTAGAGTCAGAGAAGAAAATGTGATAAGAGAAGCAGGTGTGTGTGTGTGTGTGTGTGTGTGTGTGTGTGTGCACGTGCATGCACGCACACCTACACACATGTGCTCATGTGTGTTTTTAATGAGTGCTAGGCTTAAACATGGACAAAGGAGCCATGAGAAAAGAAATTAAGGCACCTTCTAGAACAGTGGTTCTCAACATTCTGGCCCTTAATACAGTTCCAATTACTTCCGTTGCTACTTCATAACTGTAATGTTGCTACTGTTATGAATCGTAATGTAAATATCTGATATGCAGGATGGTCTTAGGCGACCCCTGTGAAAGGGTCGTTCAAGCGCCAAAGGGGTCGCAACCCACAGGTGGAGAACCGTTGTTCTAGAAGCTGGAAAAGGTAAGGGACAGATTCACCCCCCAGAGCCTCCAGAAGGAATGCAGCCTTTGATTTTATCCCAGTAAGACCTATGTCAGACTTTTGACCTCCAGAACTGCTAGATATTAAACCTGTGATGGTTTAAGTTTGTGGTAACTTATTGCGTCAACAATAGGAAATTAATACAGGAGAAGTAGGAGGGAGCATTAGAAGAGGAGGTTGGGGGGTGAAGGGGATTGAGTTGAGAAGAGGGTACACTCCCAGACACTTCAACAAGTAAGTCTTGACCTCCTATCAGATTCTCATCTCTGTTGGAACTACTCAGCTCTGCCAATAAAGCAAACCAGGAGCCATAAATCATACGCAAATAAAAGTTCCAATAAAACTTTACTCCTGGGCACTAAAATTCAAATCTCATATACTTTTCATGTCACATGTATTGTTATTCTTTGATTGTCTTCAATCATTTAAAAAGGCAGAAACCATTCTTAGCTTGCAGGTCAAGCAAAAACAGGCAGCAGGCTGGATTTGCCCCACTGGCCATAGTTTTGTTGACTCCCGATATAGATATTAGGGTCATTGAGTACCCTACACGTTTCTTTAGCATCTACTATCATGTGCCAGAAACCCAGTCCTAGGACCCTGCGTCATGACCTATATTTACCAGCTAGATTCATGAGGGCAAGAACCTTGTCTGGTTTATTTGCATTGGTGTTTCCAGTATCTCAGACAGTATCTGGTACTTAATTGTCACTGAATAAATATTTGTCAGTCAAGGGACTAAATGAATTAGGTACATCGAGTTCAATAAGAAGCTGGAAACGAACCAAGCCATGTAATGTTGCATCTATGAGGGAGAAATGTCTTCTGGATTGGAATAAAATGCTAAGAAACAGTCTTTTGAAACAGACTGTGCTGAGCCAACAAAGGCCTGTATGTGAGGGCAGAAAATAAACTTAATAATATCAGACCTGAGGAGAATGAATCCATGACACCCGCACTCACCCATCAGACCTCGCATGAGCAGGAAGGCATGAATGCAAAGGTCAATGCTGCCTCATCGCCTTCATGACCTTGGCCACGGGTTAATAAAGAAGCACCCAGGGAGTGCCAAAGCCCACTGGCACGGCCTACACTGTGTTTCTGGCTGTTTCTCAACTCCCAAATGCGTGCTCCAGGTCAGCATTTTTCTTTGGTGACTGTTAATCTCATAAATCGATGACTCATTTTAAGACTCTCTGGATCCAGTCTTAGGGGTGGTCGTCATAGAATTTTTTTTAAAGACTGAAAGTGGATGATTTCAACTTTGTTTCAATTTCATAAATGTAAGTGAAGTTGAAACTGACCCAATGTTTCTGAATAGACTAAGGGCTCTTGCAAAGATAAAAATGTCCTTTCATTCCGGGGAACCATGAAACTACACTAATAAAAGGTAGCAATACGATACCAAACGATATAGCACAGTGGTTCTTGGGAGTGATTTTGCCCCCTCAAGGAACATTTGGCAATGTCTGCAAACAGTTTTTACTATAATGACTCTGGGAAGGGTGCTACGGGCATCTAGTGGGTAGAGGTCATGGTTCTGCTCAACATCTTACAATGCATAGGCCAGCCCCCCACAATAAAGAACTATCTGGCCCCCAATTTCCACAGTGCAGAGGTTGAGAAACCCTGGCCCAAATTACATAGAATCACTTAAAATGATGGTGTCAGGAGATATTAACAATCATGTATGAGTTTTGTTTACCATTAAAGGCATGCACTATATATTCTTATGTATGTTGTGCATTAGTATGTATATTATACATGTATTATTCTGTATATCTATATATAAAAGCCTAAGTGACCATTATGACCGAATGATTGGAATGACCGAAACAACCAGAATGACTGCTCGACTGGTGGCTATGACACACACTGACCACCAGGAGGCTAATACTCAATGCAGGAGCTGCCCCCTGGTGGTCAGTGCGCTCCTGCAGTGGGAGCACCCCTCAGCCAGAAGCCGGGCTCATGGCTGGAGCCTCTCCTGCCTCGTGGCAGCGCTACTGGTGGCGGCGGTGGCAGACGTAGTGGGGCCGGGATGAGCGGAGAGGAGCTGCACCTGTCCCGGCCTGGGGCTCCTCCTCAGCTGCCTGCTGCTTTGGCACCGCTACATCCCTCGGATTCATGCACCAGTGGGGTCCCTCGGCCTGGCCTGTGGGGATCAGGCCGAGACTGGCTCTCCAACATCCCCTGAGGGGCCCCGGATTGCGAGAGGATGCAGGCCAGGCTGAGGGACCCCACCCATGCATGAATCTGTGTACCGGGCCTCTAGGAATGTAAATAAGTAATCATACAAGTAAAACTAAATGAAAATTCTCAATATGATAGACTCTACATTAACTGGAGAACAACTCACCAGAAGTATTAACTAAAGAGGTTTTCTTCCCACCAGAAGTATATGTCTCCATATTCAGAAAAAAAGAAACAAACGACAAACGAAAAAAAATCAACAACCTAATATCTGTGATTTATTCAGAGGGGTCATTCTTTTGAGCTGAATTGCATCTTTCCAAACAGACTTGATTTTCCCATGAACTAAAATTGATGAAAATAATTTTGGTTTTGGTCTCTCCCACATTGTTTTCTTATGTCCTTGAGTCTAGTCTCTAATTGCAGCATCTCTTTAACCTCAACTGACTGTAAACTTTCCAAGGTCAAGGAAGCCAGCCAGGCATGAGGCAGGGCTGCTCAGAATACGGCCTGTGGACCTAGGGCCATAGAATTCCCTGGGTAGATGATACTTCTTAAATATGCAGGTTTCTGGGCTCTAAGGCAGATGTATAAAATCAGGGTCATAAGAAACAGAGCTTAAGCACCTTTATCAAAAGCCAGCATTGCTAGATGACTCTTATTTTGCACAATGAAGGTTGAGACCCACTGGCATGATGGTGAGGACTTGGGTTTAAATAGATTCAGAATATCTCTAAGCCTCAGTTTCCTCATCAATGAGATGGAGCAAAGAACAACACAACTTTCAGGTTTGTAGTGATCATAGGAGACCATGCAAGTGAATTTCCTGTAGAGTGCTTATGAGCTTCCAGCAAGCCCTGAAGACATGGTAATTTCAGTTACAATGAATATTAATCGTCATTACTCTACATTTGCATCCCCCGTTTAAACCTGGCAGTTTTAGTGACACCAACAACTCTTCAGAAGTGTGTGTTGAATTATTCATCATTAAACGGCTCCACTGTGTGTAAGATGTCTTTTTTAGGTGCTTATAAGTCAGCTGCTAAATTGTGGTTCCATATGGGTGAGAAGCAGAAGAACAGATCAGTAACTTAAGGCCTGAAAAATGGCATGCCATTTAGCTCAACCATGCCAGGGGCTGGATTTCTTTCAATGGTTTTCTACTGTGGCCCACTGTCATTGATGGCTAATTAGCACAGCCAAGGTTCCCAGATAATGACAATGTGGTGCCCATGCATGGCGTAAGTTTCAATACCAGGCTCGCAAACCGACACTTCTGAAGGGCTGCCGAGCTCTCCAAAATAAACACATTGCCATTGACAAGACACTTTTCATGAGGTCCGGGCAAAGCCAAGGGTATCCGGGTAGCTGTCACACCCCTGTTTAGACTCTTAAAAGAGGTTATTCCTTCCTGAATGCAACGGAATAACATTAGCTAATTCTTCCTTTCTTGATTCGTCAGCCACTTCTTCTCAACAGATCTTTAAGAAGCTTTAACACATATATCCTGCATAACTGTTACCTTGTATGTATCTATTCTGGTCTGTTTTTTAAAGCAGACATTTTTTAAAAATTCTCAACAGTTGGTAGGTATGGCAGTCCATTTTTTACCTTTTGCCTTGGTATATTAGTTACTTATTGCTACATGAAGAGTCAACATATGTTACAGTAGCATGATGTAAAAGCACTCCACATTCATTCAACAAATGCTGAAAGAGCACCTGCTATAGGCCAATCACTGTTCTAGGTCCGGGGGAAGTCTTTGTGGACAAAACAAAGAGCCCTGGCCCTGGCCAGTGTGGCTCAGTTGGTTGAGCATCGTCCCGTGCACCAAAAGGTTGCTGGTTTGATTCTGGGCCAGGGCACATGCCCGGGTTGCAGGCTTGATCCCCGGTAGGGGTCATGCAGGAGGCAGTTGATTGATGTTTCACTCTCACATCAATGTTTCTCTCCCTCTCCTATAAAAATCAATAAAAATTCAAAACAAAGCAAAGAGCCCTGCCCTCATAGAGTTTCCAGGCTGGTGGAGGAACATGATAAGAAACAAACATATTAGAAGTGTAAATTACCTAGTAAGTACAAGGTGATAACTCCCAGAGAAAAGGAGGAGGTACAGTGGAGTGAGGGGAACCAGGAGTGTGGGAGGGTTCCCAGGGCACCCTTACTGAGAATATGATATTTGAGCCAATCCTTGTGGAGGGGAGGGAATGAGCCCGGCAGATTTCAGGAGATGAGCATCCTAGGCAGGGATGAGTGAACACAAGGACAGCGTGGGGGAGTGGCTAAAGGCAAGGTTTGGCAAGCTAGGCTGCCTGGGTTTGAATCCTAGTTCTGCCACTTGCTAGCCAAGCTGTTTTCCATCCCCATGTTTTGCTTTCCTAATTGATGAAATGGGGAATGACGACAAGCCAGGGTTTGGCAAACTCCTGTGTGTGAGCCGAATTCTGCCTACTAATTGTTTTTATAGATAAAGTTTTATTGCAACATAGCCACATTCATTTAGGCATTGACTGCTTTCATGCTACAACAGCAGAGTTGAAATTGGCAGAGACTTCTTGGCCTTCAAAGCTGAAAATATTTACTATCTTATCTTTTACACAAAAAGTTTGCTGATCCTTAGACTTGAAAGTAAAGGCACAACATCTATGATTAGGATTTGTCTTGTGAGATCAACGCTTTCCTTCTCTCCTAAGATTTTGTTTCTCTGGGCAACATCCCAAAGAGCCTGTAAAAAATCATACAATATAGTAAGACTTGCGGATATTGGAAAGAATGTAAAAGCTCGGGTAAAATAAAAGTGGCTGGATTACTGATAAATCAAAGAAGTAGAAATGAACATTGTCAAACCCAGTGCTGTGCTAACACCATTAAACAACAATAACAAACATCACTCACATCTTATTTCCAGTGGAAGAATCTTTCCAGTGATTCACATAGAGGGGACATAACCACAGAGTGGAAATTCCCAAAGGTAAAAACGTCAGAACAAAAGGCCAATTTCACTTCTGTGTATCCCTAGTTGAATTGTGTGGACTTGTGTAGCAGCCACCAATTTAATCCTGAGTGTTAAGCTTCACTTGCACGTTGGATGGGGAAGAGGTAAAGCAGCCTGCACAAATCTAAGGGGCGTGGAAAATGGAAACACTTGCAAGAATTATGCCCTAACCGGTTTGGCTCAGTCGATAGAGCGTCAGCCTACGGACTGAAAGGTCCCAGGTTCGATTCCGGTCAAGGGCATGTACCTTGGTTGCGGGTACATCCCCAGTGGGAGGTGTGCAGGAGGCAGCTGATGGATGTTTCTCTCTCATCGATGTTTCTCTCTATCCCTCTTCCTTCTTCTATGTAAAAAATCAATAAAATATATTTAAAAAAAGAATAAGAAAATTCTCAATGACAGACAAGCTGAAGGCTTTGCTTGTCTTACTGTAATTACAGTGAGTTCACTGAAATCAGAATGACAGCCCTCCAGAAATGGATTAGACCTCGAAGATACTGCTAACACTTACAGATGGCCCACTCTCTACAAGTTACTGTTCTAAGTCCTTTATTTGTATTCACTCGTTTAATTCTTACAAGGACTCTGAGGAATGTGTTATAATTATTATCCCCATATTTTAGGTGAGGAAACCTAGGCACGGATCTTAAATAACTTGTTAAGATCACACACCTAGCCCGGCCGGAGTGGCTCCATGGTTGAGCATCGACCTATGAACCAGGAGGTTGCGGTTCGATTCCCAGGGTTGTGGGCTCGATCCCCAGTGGGGGACATACAGGAGGCAGCTGATCCATGATTCTCTCTCATCATGGATGTTTCTCTCTCTCTCTCTCTCTCTCTCTCTCTTTCTCCCTCACCCTTTCTCTCTGAAATCAATAAAAATATATATATATATTTTTTAAAAAGATCACACACCTAGTAAATGCCAGAGTTGAGATGTGCAGGCTGCAGAATCTAGACCCATAGTCGTTATTTGTATTTCATCACTTCTCATGATTGGTCAACACAAACCCCTACCTTTACAAAGGCGCAAAGCCAGGTCTAAAGGAGTTAGGTGATTCCTGCAGTAGCCCAGGGGGACCTGGGAAATAAGAGTCACACTCTGCCTCTTTCTACCAGGGAGGCTTTTCATCAGGAGACAAAACCTTAAAATTAGGTAAGCCCGACAATGTCTACAAATCCAGAGGCTTAAGATTGTCCTCTTTCGTAAAACAGATCACACTAGATTTATCAGTAGTCTTACCTGATATGATATCTAAGTTGTTCTCCAAAGCCCATAGTTATCAGAGCTATAGCAACTAAAATGTAAGTCCAGAGGGGAAGATAAGCCATCATACCCTTTCGGACCTCAAACAGCCAGTGCGAATCTTTTGCAAAAATCAGCCCCATTCTGCTATTCCATTTCAAGCATGACATGCTCCTTCCTGCTCAAGTTTGCTCATTTCAATGTTATTAATCAATCTACAAAGAATGTTCTCGTAAATCTGCATTGGCACACCCAGCACTTAGCTGTCACACATCTCAGACGCTGCTCAATCTGCATTTCTTCAAAATCACAAGATAGATGGGGAAGCATCACAACATTTTATCACAATAATCTCTTGGAAAGAAGTACAAGTAGAGCTATTTACATGACTTACCCATGGATTCTACTCAGCTGTGTCGTTGCTGTCCTCTCTCATTGAACTGAACGAGACTTGGAGGGGGAATTTGAATCTGTTTAAAAATTGTTTTGGTGAAAAACGCATCCTGAAATGGCAGATTATATCAAGCGTCTGAGAAATGGCCCAGCTGGCATAGCTGTGACTCCCACGATACCTTTCGTTGCCAGAGACCTCGTCTACTGTGAATCCTGGGACCCCAACATGCAATCTTGTCATCAGACCATTGAAAAGTTCTCGTCCCTTCAGACAGAGGCAGGCTGTGTCACTGAGAGAGAGTGTGTGTGAGTGAGTGTGTGTGTGTGTGTGTGTGTGTGTGTGTGTGTAAGAAATAGTGTTGGGGGGGGGGCAAGCACGCAGAGAAATTGAAACTGGACTTCCTGCCTTTTATTTGAATAAGACTATTTAGAAGAGATATTCTGGAGTTAGGAAAGGATTCCTCTATTATAAAAACAAAGTTCCCCTTTCCACAGGGATTTGCAAATGGTAATTGGATTGTAACTGTGCAAACTGTCCTTATAAGGAATCAACCAAAGAATGTTGGGAACCTCGGGTAAAACCCCCGAGAGCAGGACAGAGCACACGGGTGAGTTCTTTGTTAAGGACACATTCTTGATGCTTAAATATATTTTAAAACCTCTGACTTCTTCATTTTTCTAAGACTAGTAAAAAAACATCACAAAAACAAAAAGGTCTCATTCTATTTTATACCGAAACACAACACATGCTCTGAATTTTCTGCTCCTTGTGGGACAACAGCCTTTGAGGAGTTGTTTCACTTCCTGAGCAGAGGGTGTGGGGGTCAGAGTGGATACAACCACGAGGCCATGTTTAAAAGTGTGCAGGTGGGGGTAAGGGTGGAGGGAGAGATCCATGAAGAGCAGAGAGAAAAGGAAAGATTAAAAACATCTCCCGATCACCAGTGACCTTGATCTCCATGAATTCCACATGGCACCGAACCAAAACAACTCAAAAAGACAACTTTGTTTGCCAGTTGATCTGAAGTTAGAGTTTGTGGTCTGAAGTGAATTCCAGCAAAAGAATCACTGCCGTTCTCATTGACGAACTGAGAAATGATTTCGTGGAAGATCTTACTGACTCACAATTTAGGGACTCTGTGTTTTTTTACTAGGATTCTGCAAGGTTAATCATCACTTGATGTAAGCCACACAGCTTCTCTTGCTGCTAGTATTTATTTAGCAAGAAGAAGGAATTTAAACACAATCAAATACATCAGATGATTTTCTTTACTATAATAATTACACTTTAAGAAATTCAGACTACGCCCTAGCCAGTTTTGCTTAGTGGATAGAGCGTCAGCCTGTGGACTGAAAAGTCTGGGGTTTGATTCTGGTCAAGGGCACATGCCTGGGTTGTGGGCTCCATCCCCAGTAGGGGGTGTGCAGGAGGCAGCCGATCAATGATTCTCTCTCATCATTGATGTTTTCATCTTTGTCTCCCTCTCCCTTCCTCTCTGAAATCAATAAAAATATATTTAAAGAAAAAGAAATTCAACTAAACATTTACCGTTACTACATATACCTCTACTTCTACTACCCCCAAAATCTGGATGTTGAAAATAGTCATGATTACAGCAGATAGTGAATATGGTTCATGTAATATGGATACTCATTAATGGAATCTAGGCCTATTTTTTAAGGTGACTTAATATAATATTTCACATGAAATTGGTAAGTATGCAGTTCATTTGTCATTGTTAAGCAAATGATCTTTTAGTGCATGAATAGATGAAATGTACATGTAGTGTTCATTGAGTACTTACAAAGTGTCAGACAGTGTTCTAAGCATCTTATGGGCATTGATTCATTTAACCACTAAAACAATTATTAAAAGTAGGTTACGTTATTATCCCCATCATTACAGATAAGGAAACAGAAGCTTAGAGAGATTAAGTAACTTGCCCAAAGGTTCACAGCTTGTAATGCAGCCATGGTCCCAACAACTATGAGGCTTACACATGAACTGGAAGACAGAGCCATAGCCCAAAGTGAGCCCTAGTTGGGGCCATGTCATAAGGGTCCAATGGGAAATAGATACAGTGATTTAGTAAGAATGATTACCTAAGTAAGACTGGTAAATCAATTATTTGATGGAGACATATATTCTCAGGTCAATTAATGTTTCATAAGAAGGTGACTATTTTTTCCTTTTTTTTGCTTTTACATTCAATATTATTTTGTATTAGTTTCAGGTGTACAACAGAGTGGTTAGACAATCATATACTTTTCCAAAAATATTTTTGTTGATTTCAGAGAGGAATGGAGAGGAAGAGATAGAAACATCAATGATGAGAGAGAACCATTGATCAGCTGCCTCCTGCACACCCCACACTGGGGATTGAGCCCACAACCCCGGCATGTGCCCTGACAGGGAATTGAACTGTGACCACCTGGTTCATAGGTCGACACTCAACCACTGAACCATGCCTGCCGGGCAACAATCATATACTTTACAAAGTGTTCCCTCTGATATTTCCAGTACCCAACTGGCACCATATATAGTTATTACAATATTATGGACTATATTTCCCATGCTATGCTTAACATCCCAATGTCTATTTTGAAACTACAAATATGTACTCAATTCAGATGGTGACTATTTCTTTAAGTGAACAATCTCAAATAACCTCAAGAGACAATATCTTGTGAAATTCCTAGTCAGTTTTATGAGTGGAATGAAGTCAGGCCTCACAAGGAAATGCAGAAATAATAAAGATGTTGTGTATCTTTGGGATTCTTTGGAAAAAATGCATTCAATCTGGAAAAACAAAGGGCGAAGATAAGGAATCTTTAAAATTCAAATATCAACTCAAATAGTACCAATAAGAGGCCAAAAAGTCACCCAAATATCCTTAGAAAGAACTATTAGGAAGCAATTAGAAGGTCCGGTCTGTTGAAAAATTTTTGATAACCAGAAAAAATGCCAACAACACAATAGTCATCTTTTATCTATTTAACTCTTCATCAGCCAAGGATACCAGGCAACAATTTCCAGTCTCAGAATCTACGACATTAGTCACTCACTGTACCTTTTTCTTGATTCTTATTCTGCATTATTTCTGTTTATGTCACTGGAGCACAGCTATCCCACCAATCGTGACAATATGAGTAAGAAATAAACTTGTATGGTGAGATTTTGGGATGGACGTGATATAGCAGCTGACTTCACCTTCCTTAATGTCCTTTGTATCCACAGATAACAAATCTAAACAGTCTGAACCTGGAGCCCTAGCCCCTAGAACCTCTCCTCTACTTCTCCCCACTGAACACATAGCAGCTCATTCCTTCACTTTCCACAGTTTCACATGGAAAGAGAATACCTGATCAACTGGATGGTGAGATAAAAACTATTCTTTAGCCCAGCCATGGGCATGGCTCAGTGGTTGAGCGTTGACCTATGAACCGGGAGGTCATGTGTTCGATTCCCGGTCAAGGGCACATGCCTGGGTTGCAGGCTGGATCCCCAGTAGGGGGCGTGCAGGAGGCAGCCAATCCATGATTCTCTCTCATCATTGATGTTTTCATCTTCCTCTCCCTTCCTCTCTGAAATCAATAAAAATATATTTAAGAAAAAACTACTCTTTATAACTCACTTTGCAGAACATGTGGGAAGTCTTTTAGGAACAAGAAGATAAATACATGTTTAATGACGTCTTCCAGGGTGTCATATTTAGAAACAGGCGATGCTCTTACGTTTTAGAATCATGGCTTACTCTGATGAATTGGCACAGAGACATTTCATTTAGATTGCATTCACCACTGATACACCTTTTGTTGGTCCAATCAACTTCTTTTGGCCAGTCCCATAGAAGTGGCACTTAAGGTCTTAATATTTTTTGACTGTACATAAAAAATACTCATTGTAAAGGGCGTTTCAATCCTTCAGCTACCCTAAAGAGTACACTGGAAATGTGGTATCTTTTTGTTTAATTGCCACACTCAACCTTTGGATGCTCAGAACTTCAAGAGGAAAGGTCACAAGTGCAAGCACAGAAGAAATATTCTGCATTCCCTTGTTGGTGTTACTTGCTTTCTTTTTAAAAACATTTTTATTGATTTTTAGAGAGAGAGAGAGAAAGGGAGAAGGAAAGAGAGGAAAACATCGATGCAAGAGCGAACATAGATCAGCTGCCTCCTGCATGCCCCCTACCGGGGATCGAGCCCACAACCCAGGCATGTGCCCTGACTTGGAACTGAGCCAGCAACCTTTATGTGCATGGGACAACACTTAACCAAACTAGCCACACCGGCCAGGGCTGTCATTTGCTTTCTTAACCGTAATTCTCTGTCCCCTCCCCACCCTAGCACTTGACCTTGGTCTAAGTTTTAGCACCCTCCTGCTGCTACTGTGACATATTTGCAGGGAAAGTAACTTTTAGATCATTTAGATCTAAAAATCTACCATCAAAGCAAAGTATTAGGGCCCTGACCGGTTTGGCTCAGTGGATAGAGCATCGGCCTGTGGACTGAAGGGTCTCAGGTTCGATTCTGGTCAAGGGCATATACCTTGGTTGCGGGCACATCCCCAGTGGAGGGTGTGCAGGAGGCAGCTGATCGATGTTTCTCTCTCATTGATGTTTCTAACTCTCTATCCCTCTCCCTTCCTCTCTGTAAAAAATCAATAAAATATATTAAAAAAATAAAAGAAGGCAACCAATCAATATTTTTTTAAAAAGCAAAGTATTAGGTAGCTGAAAAGTTACTTAAGGCCACAAATCTGAACTAGTCAAAGACATAATAAACAACATCTAATATTTAGTTAGTGCTTACTGCCTCCATGAATAGTTGCTATATTGGAGGAGGCAGGTACTAAGATGATCCTCATTTTGCAGACAAGAAAACTAAGACAAAGGGAGCTTAGATAATCTGCCGGAAGCCACACAACTAGGGAAGAAGAAGTTCAAACCCAGGCAGTCTGCTTCCAAATGCAACGGGTTAAATCCTTAGGCTCCATCACAGCATGCCCGTGACCTTTTCTCTAATGAGTCCTTTGGGGGACGCGTGTGCAAAGTGAGTATGACACAGAGACCGGAAGGCCTCTCTGCAAGGGGGAGAAATCAATGAATGGAGGGCAGCGGAGGGTCCAAAGCCCTTATGGAATCAATGCACAAATGTGCACGAACAGAGGCAGGACAGCAGCGGGAAACAGAACGGAAAGCAATTACCTCTGAGAGGAAAGGGAGGAACTGGAGCTCGTTTTCAGGAAGGAGGAGCAGGCATTTCAGAAACGCTCCTGAATGTCATATCCTTTACAAGTAGGAATATGCACCCTAAGTTTTCTTGAAAAATATATACATATGTATATATATATACATATGTGTGTGTGTGTGTGTGTGTGTGTGTATATATATATATTA
>NW_005370542.1:1872384-1884320 GCF_000412655.1 Myotis brandtii
TATAAGATAGATAGACAGATTCACATTTCTTCACACATTGAAGGAAATTGTTATTGTGCTTAAAATTCAACCTGGTATATAAAGGCTCAATAATTTATAAACATTTTTATATTGTTCTGTTTTTCTAAAAGTATTTTTATTGATTTCAGAGAGGAAGGGAGAGGGAGAGAGAGAGAGAAAAACATCGATGATGAGAGAGAATCATTGATCATCTGCCTCCTGCACATCCCCTACTGGGTATCAAGCCCGCAACCCGGGGACATGCCCTGACCAGGAATCAAAATGTGACTTCCTGGTTCATAGGTCGACATTCAACCACTGAGCCACACCTGGCTGGGCTGTACCCTAAGTTTTCGAGCAGAGGTGTAACATGATGAAAGGGGTGTTTTAGGAAAGATGAATGAGGCAGAGTGGTGCAGAACAGATAGGAAGGGGATAGACACAGGAAACAAACATTGAGGTCTACAATATGTGTGGGAGAGGGAGGCCCCATGGGTGACATCCACTGACAAAAAAGGACTTTCAGCAGCAATAGAACAAGCGGCCCTTAGGGGTGCTTTTTTATGGGTCCCTCAATTTTTCAATAAATCTCAATCCTCAGAGAATCGGGTCTAATATTATATTTGGAGAAATAACTTCAGGGGTAGAGTGAGAAACTCACATCTCATTGTATATGTCAGGAAGGGCAGACCTAGAAAAGAGCATTCTCTTCCGGTTCTCATGGAGATATGCGGAAATGACGTCACTGGTTCTGATCTACTGCACCGGATGGCATTTACTTCATAGGCTGCTCCTTCTACCCACATCCTGAGGAGAGCTGAGTTACAAGGATGGATGTTGGAGGTTTCATCCAACAAGGACACTCAGGTAAGAGGACACTCATTATGGGTAAGATGTCCTGTGAACTCTCTGCAGAGCAAGTCATTATTCAGATATGGGCAGATTCAAAGCTCACCAAACAAGATGATCGGCAGCAGGAATGCTGAAGAAATGTGATCTCAAACTGAAGAACTCCATTCCAAATCAGATATTTACAACTCAGCAGGAAATAAAGCCTTAAGGATAGATGACTATCATATGCAGGAGATGGAAAACTCTATGCTGAAAACCAATAGGCAAAACAAAGTAGGCAACAGCAACAAAAAACACCAAAGTGAATTCCACTTTCTCATTTCAATACTACATTTTACAACATTTTGTTCATCGATTGCACTTAACACTACAAACACCTCCTCTCAATGAGGTTCTTCTCTGCAGGAAAGAAAAACAACTCCCTAAAAATTACATTCAACTTAATTAACGTACTACCTTAATGAGCTCATTTCGAGTGTCACCAAATATTCATCACCTCTAATCTGTTGCCCAAAATGTGGGCTGTTGACATAAGCCTCTCAGTTTCAGTTTAAGACAATTTATCGTATTAAACTCTTTCAATAGGCCATTCAAATCGGCACCAATTGTTGTAATACTTCAAACTAAGTGGGAAAGGCAACTTACACATTTCCAATCAAAGGCTGGTAGCTAACTCATCTAAATCTTTACTTGGGGAGCAAATGAGAAATCAATGTGTTTTAAAGAAAAATATATGCATCCATGTTATTAGGCTGCAGAAAAAGTCTAGCTTTAACAATATTCTTGGAATATTTGCTTCAAAAGCAAAATTAGTTCTGATGCCAGTAGAGATAAATTTTAGAACAAACTATAAGGAGCAACAGTTCTCAGACCTGCCTGCACATTAGAATTCTTGGTCCATACCTCAATTTATGCCCTAACCGGTTTGGCTCAGAGGAGAGAGCCTCGGCCTGCGGACTGAAAGGTCCCAGGTTCGTTTCCGGTCAAGGGCATGTACCTTGCTTGCGGGCACATCCCCAGTAGGAGGTGTGCAGGAGGCAGCTGATCGATGTTTCTCTCTCATCGATGTTTCTAACTCTCTATCCCTCTCCCATCCTCTCTGTAAAAAATCAATAAAATATATTTTTTAAAAGAGCCAGACCAGCATGACTCAGTGGTTGAGCATCAACCTATGAACCAGGAGGTCACTGGTTTGATTCCCCGTCAGGGCACATGCCTGGTTTGCAGGCTCAGGCCCCAGTGTGGGGTGTGCAGGAGGCAACTGATCAATGATTCTCTCTCCCGGAACCCAGGCATGTGCCCTTGACTTGAATTGAAGCCGGGACCCTTCAGTCCCCAGGCCGACGCTCTATCCACTGAGCCAAACCAGCTAGGGCTTCATCTATATTTTTAATGAATGTACCAACTAAGAAAAACTAGTTCTGTGGGGAGGATGGAACTATGTAATATGCGTGCTGAATGAGACATGTGCTCCACACACTCATTCTTACCCAGATTTTACTCCCCTCACCCTCATACACAATTTTGTGGTGAGTAAAGCAAATAAGCAGGGCAAACCTTTCGGGAGGAAGTCATGGAATTCACCAAAGTGTGTTCCAAGCAAATGATTAATTCACGTGGCACTATGAACCTTTGGAAAATGGTCACAAGGAAAAAAAACATGCTAATGTGATTTTTAAAATATTAAACTTATTTATTTTAACGAGTCTACCTTTCTATTGACTTCCAAACCACCAGTTAATATTAATGGAATAAGGAAGTGTGTGCTGATAAACATAGATACACATCACTTGATTCTTAAAAATGGTAAGACCCAGAATTCCAGAGTTCAGTGATATCAGCATAAAGAGCACACTGTACAATTTTCAGGCGCATAATCACTTTGCTGATGTTTTGGTCATCTCAATGCCGTAGCCTAACAATATGCTCCAATGTTGTTTTTACTCACGGGTGCTACTGATTTATGCTCAGATTTTCTACACGGAGTTTTGGCTAAATATCCATCGAGGGGTAGAACATTTTTTAATGTAAGAAAAGGTAACATTACAATCTATTAGCACCATGAGGATTTGTGGTCAACTGGTAAGGATTGCTTATCGGTGACTCACAACACAGGTAAGATAAGCTGGGAGCTATGCTCCATCGCCAGGGGATTTCAGTATGTGAGGAACAGCTAACATGTCTGTGAATGTCAATATGTACTAATTCTTATTCCTCGCCCTGATTATGTATTCCCTACTGTAATCATGAAACAATTGAATGAGGTAAGGTCTATTCATATGTACCCATTTCACAGATGAAGAAATCAAGCATCAGGAGGTTAAGTGACTTGTCCGAGGAAACAGACAGCAAGTGACAGACCTGAGATTCAAATTCACGGGCCTTCACCCCCCCAGAGTTTGGGGTCTTAAGCACCACCTTATGCTACCTCCCCGTACGGCAAGGTGTGACTCAGGATCGCACAGCAGACGGACTGGAAGTGTGAGGTGGCTCTAGGCTCACCTCAAACCATCTCTCATGTAGTTTCCTACAAAGGAAAATGCTTAAGTTTGTGAATGATGTCGGATCTGTAAGAAGTTATATCTAACACCTCAATGAAGGCTTGACTTGACCTTGAGGTGACAACTGTTGGTCCGGAGCAGGTGTGGCCAAACCACAGCCCAGCCACATGCAGCCCCGCCTGTTTCTGGGAACTGGAGCCCAGCCAGGTCCAGCCCAGGGCTGGATCCCGGTACAGCAGCAGAGTTGAGTGGTTGCAGTATGACGGCCAACGTCTATCATATTTACCATCTGGCCCTTCACCAAAAAAAGTTTCCTGAGTCTGTTCTGGACCCACAGAAATCACCAGACATGTAGCACAGGAAATGACAGTTTCATGGGGCATTTCACAATTGCAAACAGCAAAGAAGCTCATCTTTTTATAACTATCATTACAACATGTATGTATGTATGTATGTATGTATGAGCTCAATAGCTTATTTTTCCTTTATTCTTCTTTTAAGGTCCCAAATGGCCTAGACCAGTGGTTCTCAACCTTCTGGCCCTTTAAATACAGTTCCTCATGTTGTGACCCAACCAGAAAATTATTTTCGTTGCTACTTCATCACTGTAATATTGCTACTGTTAGGAATTGTCATGGAAATATCTGATATGCAGGATGGTCTTAGGCGACCCCTGTGAAAAGGTCGTTTGACCGCCAAAGGGGTCGCGACCCACAGGTTGAGAACCGCTGACCTAGACTCTTGAGATGTGTAGGGAATCACTTGTGATGTCTCACTGAGGAAGGGTAGAGGAAGGTTGGGAATGTTTAAATGTCAATTATTTTCTCAGAAAACTTTAACTTCATATGATACCTCCCTCCGATAGCATCAAACTCACCTTCCCACCACTCACATTTCAGCAATTTTCTTGATTCTTATTTCAACGTTGGAAATCTATTTTATTCTTAAATATATTTTATTGATTTTTTTACAGAGAGGAAGGGAGAGGGATAGAGAGTTAGAAACATCAATGAGAGGGAAACATTGACCAGCTGCCTCCTGCACACCCCCTACTGGGGATGTGCACGCAACCAAGGTACATGCCCTTGACCGGAATCGAACCCTGGACCTTTCAGTCCGCAGGCCGACGCTCTATCCACTGAGCCAAACCGGTTAGGGCTGGAAATCTATTTGATTCCCTACATCTGTGCCTTTTCTCCCTGGCTAGACTGTACGTTCCGGGAGGACACAGCACTTAGAAGAAATAGCACTTGCATTTTTGTTGGTTGAAAGAAAGCTTTGGGGAAAGTACACTCTATGTCTATACAGAAAACCATTTGTATCTATTAGCATGGAAACAAGACCAGCGGGTAATATTTATATTTAGGACATTTGTTCTAAAGTAGCTAAAATCACTTCCAGTAAAAACGAAAAAAAAAATATCGCTTCCTGGCTTTTACTATTAAGTGTCAAAACATGTAAAAGGGGCAACTGAACAGAGAGAATCAAATTTGTAGGCTGACACAAAATTCCAGGTATGACACAAAAACAAAGCATCTGCACTTGCTGGCACAGATCTGATTTTTTTTAGTTCCATGTTTCAGACATTTTTTCCCCCCCGAAATGTTTTCTCCTCGATATGCTACTTTAAAAATGATAAATTAAAGTGTTTCAGAGACTCGGCTAAATACTTTTGCTTTGATCTAAGGCAAACAATGCTTCCTCTGAGCAATGACATACAAAAACGGATTTAAAAAATAAATTATGGTAAAATATGACAGGGGCTTGGAGAGTTATAACTAATGGGTGAATTTTTAGCAGACTTTATTTTTTGAGCGCTTTCAATTTTGCAGCAAACTTGAGCCGAAGGTACAGAGATCTCCCATAAGCCCCCGCCCTTACACATGCAGTTTCCTCCATTATCAACACCCGCCACCAGGAGCGGTGAATTTGTTATCATTGATGAACCTGCATTGATTAGCAAGTTCTAAAAACTCCTAATTCTGCTTTCAAAGTCCATTTCCCACCAACTCCGGTCTCTGTAAATGCTAATTTGAGAAGGAAGAAGGTACAACCAAATGGCATTGTTTGCCTTTGTAGAACCTAAGTAATGCTTTCCCACTGCCTGTTCCCAGAGCTGGGAGCCCACTGTCCTTTTATGTTTTTCCTTATCCACATCTGTCTCTAGAAACTGACTACCCACCACCTCAGCCTTAAAATAATAATAATAATAATGACTAATGAAGCTAACAACTTTGAATACTTATTTTGTGCCACAGACTGCTACGTGTTTCACATGAGGAATCTCATTTAATCTTTACAACCAGTTAAAGCAGTGGTTCTCAACCTGTGGGTCGAGACCCCTTTGGCGGTCGAGCGACCCTTTCACAGGGGTCGCCTAAGACCATCCTGCAGATCAGATATTTACATGACGATTCATCACAGTAGCAACATGACAGTTATGAAGTAGCAACGAAAATAATTTTATGGTTGGGTCACAACGTGAGGAACTGTATTTAAAGGGCCAGAAGGTTGAGAACCACTGGGTTAAAGTATTAGTATTAACATCTGTATTTTACAGATGAGCCAACTGAGGCACAGTGAGTTCAGATACTTTGCCCAAGGTCACGCAGTAAGAAGTGGTCGAGCCAGAATCTGAACATAATTTGACTTAGAGCGAGGTTCTCTGTAACCAGTAGCCCAATGGTTGGTCCTCAATGGGAGTGATTCTACCTCCCAGGAGACACTTGGCAATGCTGGAGGCATTTTTGGTTGTCACAGCTGAGGAGTGAAGTGCTAGAGACCAGGGATGCTGCTACACATCCTACAGTGCACAGGACAGCTCCCCTCCCCCAAACATGCACAAAGAATGGTCCTACCCTAAACGTCAAGAGCTCCAAGGTTAGAAAACCATGCCCTACCAGTGGTCGGCAAACTCATTAGTCAACAGAGCCAAATATCAATAGTACAACGATTGAAATTTCTTTTGAGAGCCAAATTTTTTAAACTTAAACTATATAGGTAGGTACATTGTGATTAACTTAATTAGGGTACTCCTAAGGCTTAGGAAGAGCCACACTCAAGGGGCCAAAGAGCCGCATGTGGCTCGCGAGCTGCAGTTTGCCGACCACGGCCCTAGCCTCATGCTCCCAATGACAGGACATTTTGAATGGACCACTTGTTGGTAAAATATATGATTGTCATTCCCAGATTAGAAACTCCTATCTCCACCTGGTAAATGAGATTATTTTAGCCTGGAGTGGGGAGCACTTAGAGCCGTGGGGGCCATTTGGTACATCTTCTCATAGCATCCATTTATTCCGTTTCTGCAGGCCAGGCCCCTGGCATCCTGGGACACCAGGTCATTTTAATTTTTGTCCTTCAGTGGACACAGGAGAGAGGAACTAGCCCACTAGGGAGTGTCTGAAAAGGGCCAGAAAGAAGATTCTGGTTTTCATTAGCTTTGCCTTGTAGTCCAGAAGACACAAGAGCAGCGTCTGCGTCACAGATAATGGCAACAGCAAAGGGATGCAGGCACAATGGGTTGCTTGGGGTGCAGACCGAGTTTAAAAGTCAACTGAAGGACTTGTATGCATGCAGATAAGCATAACCAATGGACACAAGACACTGGGGGGTAAGGGAGGCCGGGGGAAGGTCAAGGGGGGAAAAAAGGAGACATACTCTTTATAATACTTTAAGCAATAAAACAAAATATAAAAAAATAAATAAAAATAAATAAAATTTTTTAAAAAGTCAAAATATTTTCAGAGAAGAGTTCTGCAATATCTACTCAAAATGTAATTGTGCATACCCCCTGACCCAGCAATTCTACTTCTAAAAATGGATTTAATAGAAATATTATAAAAAGTGCAAGATACATGTACAAACATACTTCAACACCATCTCTGATAATAAAAAATAAACCACCGGCAATAAAAACAATAGAAACACAGGCTTATGTTCACCAAAATAATGTGTGCTAGCATGATCACAGCAACATTATTTGCAATAAAACTTAACTACCCAATGCCTATTAAAGTAGAAAGAACAACTTGTGATATATCTACACAATGGAATGCTACATAGTAATAAGAATAAATAAATGCCAACCACCTTCAACAACATGGAGGAATCCCACAGACACCATGTTGAGCAAAAGAAGTCTGACACAGAAGATAATACACTTTATGAAACCATTAATGCAAAGTGTGCAAAGAGGCAAAACCAAACTGTGCTATGAAAAGACAGATTAAGAGTAACTCTTGGGGAGCCCGGCTGGCATGGCTCCATGGTTGAGCATCAACCTATGAACCAGGAGGTCATGGTTCGATTCCCGGTCAAGGGCACATGTCCAGGTCGTGGGCTCCATCCCCAGTGTGGGGCGTGCAGGAGGCAGCTGATCAATGATTTTCCCTCATCATTGATGTTCCTATCTCTCTCTCCCTCTCCCATCCTCTCTGAAATCAATAAAAATATATTTAAAACAAACAACAACCAAGAGTAATTCTTGGGGAGAAGTAACTGGAAGGAAGTCCAAGGGGCCTCCGTGTCCTGGTCATGAATAGCTATCGCTTGTGGGTGGGATTCTCAGGGACTTTAACATTCTGCCTAATGCATTTCTATGTTGTTTGAATTTATTTACAAACATATATTATGTTCATACTCAGAAAAAAAAGACACGGAAAATTAAGATGAAGAAAATATGCCTTCAATTTGACATTGTTATTATTTCACCATTCAGGAAGATAAAGGTTTTTGATGGATGAAGGAAATGATAATGGAATAAACTTAGTGCCTTGCCTGCAGGGTTGCTAATTGAACCCAGTGTTGGAGGTCACTTTGGTTTGTTGCTGGCAATCTTAACAATTGATTCAAATTAGCACTTGTTTGCTGGGCTGCTCCACATTCAAATGGAGTCGTGGTGTGGTCACCGCAAACAGAATTCTTGGCCACACAAAGAATGTGTCTACAGAACAGCAAAACAACTGGATTTGTTTGATTAAATGAACAAAACCATATATTCAGAGGAAGGAAAAATCAAAACAGCTACACCCAAAGTAACCCACTCAGATGGGTGGTTCATGAAATGCACCCATTCATTGAGTCAACACTTGAGCAGCCTCATGCAGAGGCTGAGAAATAGTCAGTTTGAAATGAAATACTCGTGGATAAACCAAGAGACCATGAAAAACACTCCTTTGTCCATCATCAGCACTTGTTTTCTGAGTGCCCACGGTGGGTCTGCCATCATGCGAAAAGTCTGTGGGTCTGATATCACTATTTTATAAACAATGGCAAATGTCATTGTATTGAGTATTCTTAATTCGACCCATGGCATGGAACAGAAATTCACTTAAAATAAAAATAAGCCCTAGCTGGTTTGGCTCAGTGGATAGAGTGTCAGGCCCCAGACTGAAGGGTTGCATGTTCGATTCTGGTCAGGGGCATGTACCTCGGTTGCAGGCTCAATCCCGGCCCTGGTCAGACGTGTGTGGGAGACAACCAATAGCGGTGTGCCTCTCACATTGATGTTTCTCTCTCTGTCTCTCCCTCTCCCTCCCTCTCTCTCTAAGAAAAAAAAAGGCAATGGAAAAATTATCCTTTGGGTGAGGATTAACAAAAAATTTAAAAAATACATTTTAGATGAATAAAACAACACACTGATTTGGGTAGAGTTGATAAACTACAATTTTTTATATACAGTTAAGGTCTTCAAGACAAATATAACAATTAATTCATAAAATGAAATGGATTGCAGCCCATGCATCGCCACCCTGGCTGTACATTACTATATTGAACTGAAACGGAATTTCTGAAGGTGGCACCTGGCCATCAATATTTTTAAAAGCTCCCCAGGTGATTAAAAAAATACAATGAGTTGGACTCATTGCTCAGACCCATTAAATCAGAAGCTAAGTGGAGTGCGACCCAGACATGAGTATGACTGAAAAACTGCACCAGTGGTTCGTATAGTCTGAATTGAGACCATTTAGAACAGCGGTCGCCAACCAGTGGTCCACAGACCAATGGTGGTCCGTGAGGTCGTAAGGGTGGGCGACCGCTGATTTCGGACACCAAACTTCTTCTAAATTCATATTGTAAAAAAGTCAGAGGTGGCTGATCAAGAACCAGTTCGTGAAGAGACCCAATATTACTAGGCCTCCGCTTATATAGTTTCACCAAAACATGATCACAAGGTGATATTCTACCACGGTATGACTTCAGCTGTTTCGACTAATGTATCATATGGATTAATCATCCAATATAGATGGATTAGCTCCCATTTTTTTGTTTTGTTTTATTTTAACCCTCACCTGAGGATATTTTTCCATTGATTTTTTTTTTAGAGAGAGTGGAAGAGAGAGGGAAAGACAGAGAGAAATACTGATGTGAGAGAAACACATCGATTGGTTGCCTCCTGCAATAGCCCAGACCAGAGCCTGGGCCGGGGAGGAGCCTGCAACCAAGTACATGCCCTTGACCAGAATGGAACCTGGGACCCTTTAATCTGCAGGCTGATGCTCTATCCACTGAGCCAAACCGGCTAGGGCTAGCTCCCACTTTGTTAAGTGCTTACTATGGTTAAACAGTGCTCATCTGCTGCTTTAGAACATTTCATCTGGTCCTCACAACAATGCTATAAAGAACCGAGTGGGAACAGGTATTTCCAGCGATCCGCTACACAGGTAGGTTTTCCCCCCAAAGTACTGCTCTCACTCAGTGTGACAGCGGATCTATTAGACCCAGCCTCGTCCAGACGCTCTATCTAGCCCACAAACTAAATGTCAGGGTCGGGGAATAGGTTAAGGCAGTGGTCGGCAAACTCATTAGTCAACAGAACCAAATACCAACAGTACAAAGATGGAAATTTCTTTGGAGAGCCACATTTTTTAAACTGAAACTATATAGGTAGGGACATGGTGATTAACTTCATTAGCGGACTCCTAAGCTGGCCTTTGCTAAAAACGTCCTCAATCTGATGGAGGTACGTTTGCTGAGGTCGCCCCCTTCCAACTCTCCCATCCACACTCGTCTTGTATACTTCTTTCGTCCATCTCCTTTCGTTCATCCTCTCTGTATGTCCAAACCATCTCAACATACCTTTCTCCATCCTCGACACTACATCTTCTTTCCCTCCACAACGTTCCCTAAAATTAACTTAATAAACTTTCCTTAAAGTTTTAAGTCAACTTCGCACTGTACGTGCGCGCCCGCACGTGGTATTTTGTGGAAGAGCCACACTCAAGGGGCCAAAGAGCCGCATGTGGCTCGCGAGCCATGGTTTGCCGACCCCTGGGTTAAGGGAAAGGTCTTATAAATACGCACACTTAAAATCTCGAAAACATCCTCAAAACATGTTTTGTTAAAATACATTTCGGTCAGCACGAGTCTAATGCGTCCTGTGATATCCGTGATAAAAAACAAGAGCTAAAAGCAACCTTCTGTCATTGCTGGAGTCCACGAGAATCAGGACTATTTACGTTCTGGATTGACAGAGAAGCCACTGTGTCGTGGCAGCCTATTTATAAACACAATTCTCGCCCACTGGCTTCAGTGTGATCACACCGCTATGCAAAGGGTATCAAGTCCTAGACTGTCCAAGCTACACAGACCAAGGCCGTTTGAAAACCATTTCCTCAACAATGAGCGCAGGAAACCTGCCAGTTGTCACCTCAATCATTGTCAGATCCCCACTCGGAGCGGGACAGAAGCTGAGAACTAGAAAAGACCAGAGACACAATTTCCACCCCCTTCATTCATATGGGTTACCAGGGAGGACGGGGGCCTCCCACTCATGCATTTCTGAACAGAAAAGAGGTCACGCTTCAAATCTGACTTTCTGGTATTTCTGTCTTTCTAAAGCCCACGCGCTTCCTCTCTTTCTTCCATTCCTTAGCCCAAGTTAGATTAGTAGGATTTGATTAAACTCTGATTGCTCACTTGATTTTGTTAGTCATGGTATAAATCAAATCTCATGCTTTTTTTCTCTGCCTAATGGGTGTTTATAGTCCGCAGAATAATTTTAAAGCTGAGTTAAGCAAAACTCTTTGGGAACCATTAATATACTTTTACGGTTGTGGCATAGAACATTCCAAATCCCAACTTATATACTTTCTGAATGATTGGCATCATGGTTCCAAGCCTTTACAATAAAACTAAAGACCACTGACATATACCATTTTATTTATTTTTTTAAAATATATTTTATTGATTTTTTACAGAGAGGAAGGGAGAGAGATAGAGAGTTAGAAACATCGATGAGAGAGAACCATCGATCAGCTGCCTCCTGCACATCTCCCACGGGGGATATGCCCGCAACCCAGGTACATGCCCTTGACCGGAATCGAACCTGGGACCTTTCAGTCCACAGGCCGACGCTCTATCCACTGAGCCAAACCGGTTTCGGCATACCATTTTATTTTTAAATAACAATTTCAATCTTTTTTAATGACCTGAAAAATGGGTGATTTTTCCCACTGGATATTTTTTGAACGATAATTTCATCTAAATCTTCTTTTCCTTATTCAATTCTTTCTTTCTTTTTTATTTTTAAGAAATCACAGATTTGCCCTGGCTGGTTTTGCTCAGTGGATAGAGTGTCGG
>NW_005370542.1:1884425-1892513 GCF_000412655.1 Myotis brandtii
CTCTCTGAAATCAATAAAAATATATTCAAAAATTTAAAAAGATCACAGATTTTAGAATTCAGGCTTCAATGTTTGGATATTCAAGGTCTTTCCACAACTGCATGCCGGCTCCGGGCACCCACCCACTTCCTACAACTCTACACCCAGCTCCATTCTTAGGTAACTATAGATCTGTGGTTCTTACCTGGGACCAATTTTGTCCTCCCTTGTCCCCAGGGAACATATGGCCATGTCTGGAGATAGTTTTGGTTGCTACACTAGGGTAGCGGTTCTCAACCTGTGGGTCGCGTCCCCTTTGGGGGTCGAACGACCCTTTCACAGGGGTCGCCTAAGACCATCAGAAAACACATCTATAATTACATATTGTTTTTGCGATGAATCACTATGCTTTCATTATGTTCAATGTGTAACAATGAAATTGGGGGTCACCACAACATGAGGAACTGTATGAAAGGGTCGCGGCATTGGGAAGGTTGAGAACCACTGCACTAGGGGATGAGGTGCTGCTGGAATCTACTGGGTAGGAACCAGGGATGCTGCTAAACATCCCACAGGGCACAGGACAGCCCTCCATAGAGAATTCTCCAGCCCGGAATGCCAAGAACGCCAATGGTGGGAAACCCTGCTGTGGAGATTCTCAGAAATCCATTTTCCAACCACATTTCCATCCCCCCACCTAAAAAGCCTGAACCTGTTAGCAGTCACTCCCTATTCCTCTCTCCCCCCCAGCCCATGGTAACCAGGAATCTACTTTCTGTCCTGGGATTTGCCTATTCTGGGATTTCCTAGGAATGAAGTCATACAATATATGGTCTTTTGTGTCTGGCTTCTTTAACTGAGCATAATGTTTTCAAGGCTCATCCATGTTATAGCATGTATCAGTACACCATTCCTTTTTAATGACTGAATAATATTCCATTGTATGAATACCATGCTATATATTTATGTTTCCTATGCTTTGAATATTACTCAATAAATATTTTATTCTAATGATTTAAAAATTCCAGAGGTGTACAAAATGGCATAGCACACAACTATGATTGTCCTAAGAGCACAGTGATGATGAAGATGATGCACTAGGTAAGATTTTTAAAACTGGTGATTTTATGATTCTAAAGCGATGTTAGCAATGTCCCGGGGAAAATGTCATCTATAGTTAGAACAAAGATGCACTCCCTCCACAGAATTCTGTGACAGAATATTGCATCTGTTTAATTTCACTTCAAGTAAAAATTACCCAATAATAAAACATGTGAGGAGAATTATATTGACTTCTGGCCTTCTTCCTGATGTATCTCATTCCTCAGAATTATACCAGCTTCAGATCTAGTCCATACTCCAAGCAGACATACCACTTATGATGTGATTTTTTAAATGGAGGTTTAGAAATAATTCTTAACAGTTATCGCTGAATTTTGTATAATTTGGGGATGTGATCAAAGAAGATAATAACCGAAAAAGCTGTTCAGGGCTCTGTCCACATTCAAGGGGCCATGAGCTGAAACAAAAACTGGAATGGCTACCAGGAACGCCAGTCCCGCCGGAAGTGGTGACATCGCTGGTGCTAGGTCCTACCACCTATTTCTTGCTCCCTGTAGAATGAGCAGATCATATGAAAATATTATTCTGACATTTTACATGTATGACTGTGTGAGCATCTCCCTAAGAGATGAAGAGGAAAGGTATGCGACTAAAGTGTAAGAATAGAAGCATTTTCTGCCCAAGAATGAAAGAAAAACTCTGCACACCCAATATGTGAGAATAATAGTTTGCAACCTTTTCGGTGGCAAACTATTTCTTTTGTTCCTTTGAAGTTGCATAGTCCCTGGTTGAGCAACTATTAAAATTGCCATTCTTCATATTGGAAATCATGTTTCAGTAGACTAAAAGGTCTATTGCGTGGCATTACTAGCTTCCCCTTACTAATATTTCTCAATTTCCCAGGTAGGAAGGTAAGCGTACAGGAAGGTAAGCATACAGAAGAGTCTAGAACAGTGGTTCTCAACCTTCCTAATGCCGCGACCCTTTCATACAGTTCCTCGTGTTGTGGTGACCCCCAATTTCATTGTTACAAATTGAACATAATGAAAGCATAGCGATTCATCACAAAAACAGTATGAAATTATATATGTGTTTTCCGATGGTCTTAGGCAACCCCTGTGAAAGGTCGTTCGACCCCCAAAGGGGTCGCGACCCACAGATTGAGAACCGCGGGTCAAGAACATTGGCCAAGGTCTGGCACCATGGGTCAGTGGCCCAACCACAATTCTGACCTAGGCTGTCCTGCCAAAGCCAAGTTCTCTCCACCATAGCCTATTGCTTTTGTTCGGAAACTACCCATCTGTGTATGTGTACACTGAATCCCAGTAGGAAAGTGCAACTTACTTTTGGTGTATTTTGCTTAATAAGCAGAAATTTAATACCTTGATTTTACAT
The DNA here is from genome assembly GCF_000412655.1 of Myotis brandtii. NCBI lineage: Eukaryota > Metazoa > Chordata > Mammalia > Chiroptera > Vespertilionidae > Myotis > Myotis brandtii. The sequence goes on from NW_005370542.1 coordinate 1,886,862, forward strand.
GACTGTGATACCTCCATTAATGCAGATGTAACATTTTTCTCTCCCGACAGTTACCGGTTAATTATAATCCAAGCAACACACATCCCATCTGCATATAATTTCCCTTATTGAAAATTGCCCCACCAGATATTTAGCAAATGCTTACAGATCTTTCAAATTACAAGCTGTACAAACTCTTTCTGTGAATGCTTATATTATTAAGATATTTTCTACTAGTGTTGTAGTAGAAAAGGGACCCTACCACTTTAAATAAATCTATATTATTTTGATCTTTGATTTTATGTTCCAGCTTTTTTCCCCTTGAGAATGAGCATACAATAAACCCAGGGATAGGAGGGATCTGGTGCTATCATTTACTCATCACTTTTGCTGAACATGAAGGAGAAATGTTACACCCCAAACTTCTTGTACCTCCCTTGTATTGTATTTGTTCCATTCACAGATTATTTAAAAGAAATAAAAAATATTGACTTCCCAGAGACTTTCAAGACTGAGTCCCTTGCCCTAGCTGGTGTGGCTCAGTGGATAGAGCCTTGGCCTGAAGACTGAAGGATCCTGGGGTGGATCCTGGTCAGGGCACATGCCCGAGTTGTGGGCTCGATCCCCAGTGTGGGGCGTGCAGGAGGCAGCCGATCAATGATTTTCTCTCATCATTGATGTTCCTATCTCTCTCTCCCTCTCCCTTCTTCTCTGAAATCAATAAAAATAAATATTTTAAAATAATGATAATAAAGCAGCTTTACTATATTAAGCAAACAAACTCAGTCACAAATAAGAAAAAAATTACATATATACATCATAATATATTTGCTTGTAGTCTATTATAATTTGAACTAATAGGTCAGAGCCAAATATAATTAGAATAATGGCTTGAAAACCTTTAGAACAGTGGTTCTCAACCTTCTGGCCCTTTAAATACAGTTCCTCATGTTGTGACCCAAAGGGGTTGCGACCCACAGGTTGAGAACCGCTGCTTTAGAACAACTTCCTTTTTAGGTCTTTATCAGAGGCCATTTGCATTAAGTGTATAGGAGCAGTTGACAGCAATGCTGAGCTACCCGTCTTAGCTGTTTAAAAAGCCCACCTACATGACTGCATGATGTCTTTGTCTATGGCAGCGGTTCTCAACCTGTTCTTCACAGGGGTTGCCTAAGACCATCGGAAAACACATATATAATTACATATTGTTTTTGTGATGAATCACTATGCTTTCATTATGTTCAATTTGTAACAATGAAATTGGGGGTCACCACAACATGAGGAACTGTATGAAAGGGTCGTGGCATTAGGAAGGTTGAGAACCACTGGTCTATGGAGAAGCCACATAAATCAAAGACATTTTTTATATTTTCATAATGTCATAGACAATGTCTCTACATTTTTTCAATTGCTCAACACATTCATCTAGCACAGGGGTGGGCAAACTTTTTGACTCAAGGGCCACAATGGGTTCTTAAACTGGACCGGAGGGGGGGAACAAAAGCATGGATGGAGGGTTTGTGTGAACTAATATAAATTCAAAGTAAACATCATTACATAAAAGGGTACGGTCTTTTTTTTTTTTTAGTTTTATTCATTTCAAAGGGGCTGGATCCCGCCCGCGGGCCGTAGTTTGATCACGGCTGATCTAGCACCTACTTTGTAAAAGAGATTTTTCTAGGTACCAAAGGGCCCCCAAGAAATTAGAAGGCACAATATCTCATGTCCAAGGGTTGCAAAGGGAAGTCAGTGTGTTTATCAGAATTAATTAGTGGTGATTTATCTGAGTTCTGAAGAGAGTACAACTCCATTCCAGCAAAAATAAATAAAAACACACACAAAGAAACACAACAGCCTAGAGAATATCTTCTTATAAGTAAATGTCAACTGCAGCGGGAAGGCCGGCGAGGGTTGGGGGGCAGGGGAGGCCAGGGGATTGTCAAGGGCGGGGGGGGAAAAAAGGAGACATATGTAATACTCTTTGTAATACTTTAAGCAATTAAAAAAAAAGTTGACTTTGGCTTCCGTTATTTAAGAATATTCACTCTTGAAATTATACCAGAATATTGGACAACCGTGAATCTGCTTTAAAAGAAGATTCTAGAGTAGGGCCCCTATAGATAAGAAAGGCTTCTGGAACTCATAACACCGGACTTATCCAAAGATCAGCCATATATACCTCGACTACTGCTAAAAACCAGGAAGTTAATCAAAGGGGAAACCCCAAAACTAAGTAAAAAATTCTCCCAGCAGTCAAAAATCAATACCACAAGACTGAAATTTTTGAGCTTTTCTCACAGGTGAGCCTCCAGGGCCAACATCGCTTGGAGCATGGCTTTACTGGCAATTCACACATACTTCTAACAAGTCTGGGCGCAGAATTTTCCAGCACACTCTAAATTAAGCAGCAAATTAGAAGGGGAGAAGTTGCTACATAAGCAACATGGGCACAGCAAAATGTGATGAGCTGCAAGTCAAGGAAAATTATAACTACTGTAAAAATGGGCAAAATAACTTAAAAAAAATTATAAAGCAACATATACAAACATGTATAATGTGTTGTTGTTTCTGAATGCCTACTATATGCCTGAGTTCAGGCATCGTAGAAAGTGAAGACATTTAAGACATGCTTCCTCTCAGAGCTCAAGGCTGCTTCAGCTCTTGACTACCATGGGTTCTCTTTATCAAAATATTTGATTGGTCCAAAGCAAGGAGGTATAACGGCCGATTCTTGCTGCCTGGGATTCACCATGCTTTCCTCATCTCCAGCCACTGGCAGACAGGAACAGTGTGGCTCATGATTTGTGCCCAAAAGGGTAAAAGGTTTCCCAGCCTCAGGTCCTTGCACATGAACTGCGTGTTTTGCAGCCCTGTTTGATCCTACAAGGCCTCAGGAGGGACTGAGAGTAGGTATTTCTGGGCCAAAAGATGACCCGAATATGATATTTTTATAACCCTTTCTTGGACCCTCACAGCAAGAATGGTAACCTATAATTGATAAGGGCATTTATTCACTCATCATTTTGGATAAAAGCTTTTGAGAAACTAATAAATTCATGCATGTATTTTTCCCTTATAGCAGTGATGGCGAACCTATGACACGCGTGTCAGAGGTGACACGCGAACTCATTTTTTTGGTTGATTTTTCTTTGTTAAATGGCATTTAAATATATAAAATAAATATCAAAAATATAAGTCTTTGTTTTACTATGGTTGCAAATATCAAAAAATTTCTATATGTGACACGGCACCAGAGTTAAGTTAGGGTTTTGCAAAATGCTGACACGCCGAGCTCAAAAGGTTCGCCATCACGGTGCTGTCCTCTCCTCTGTTTTTACTCTTTTTACTTATGCTCTCCCCTCTGTCTGAAGTGCCATGTCCCCTGCATGTCACCAGACTGACTCTTGCTCCTTTAAAAAGACTCAGCTCAGCCCCTACCCTCATTCCATCCCATCCCAGGCTAGGAGACTTCCCTGGAATCCCGAGTCCCTGCCTGAGTCACCGTCCCAGTACTTAACCCTTTGACTGGACTTGGTGATTTCTCCCACTACCAGGGGTGGGCAAACTTTTTGACTCGAGGGCCACAATGGGTTCTTAAACTGGACCGGAGGGCCGGAACAAAAGCATGGATGGAGTGTTTGTGTGAACTAATATAAATTCAAAGTAAACATCATTACATAAAAGGGTACAGTCTTTTTTTTTTAGTTTTATTCATTTCAAACGGACCGGATCCAGCCCGCGGGCCGTAGTTTGCCCACGGCTGACCTAGGGCCAGGGGGAAGGGAACAATGGGGACATTATTGTTTAATAGGTATGGAATTTGAGTTTGAGATGATGAAACATTCTGGAGAATGGACAGTGTTCATGGTTGCACAGCAGTGTGAATGTATTTGATGCTGCTGAACTATACGCTTAAAAATGGTTAATAGGGAAAATTTTATGCTAGGTATATTTTACCAGGATTTAAAAAAGTAAAGTAAACCAGTGAGATGCACCTATGAAAAAACAGTGGTACAATCTGGATGTACAAGGCAGGATGATGTCTTTTTGCTGTTATTTTCTTTTCATTTTTACCTATTTATTTACTAGCTACTTATTTAAAATTTACTAGATAAATTGTATCTAATATAGTCATTCTTAAGTCTTAGAGTTATTTCTTAGAGTTACTGTAGATATTTATATGTTATAGATTACTACCATAGGCCAATTTGGAACAGAAGATTCTAAGTACACTTCCCTGTAGATTCTGTCTTAAGGAGGGGCATTCTTTATTAATTAATGTTTTTGGCCTTTTGTCTTACTTTAACCTTTGACATCTCCAATTCGTGCAGCAAATATTTATTGTGTGCCTACTATAATGTTGGGGGCATTGGGACTGTAGCAGTGAACAAAACACAAATAATCCTGTCTTAATGGAGCTTACATTCTAATGTTCTTCATTTCCTTATTGTAAAGAAGTTTTTGTTTCATGAAAATCATTTGAGAATTTTTCAGCAACTTTGATTAAACCATAGGCATGTAGTACCACACTCCCTAAATCAGGAGCTGATGTCCATACTCATTAGTCCTAATGTGTCTTTCTTCTTACAATTTCCATAGGTTAATATCATTCTCTACAGAACAGATTATTATCATTATTATTATTAAATGCCCAACAGACATTTTAAGTTAAAGTTCAGACTTACAATATAGAGCTTATTCGACTGATAGATTATACGTATTTATTTTTTTAAATGGTTAAGTTACCATGCTGTTTTAACTTCTTAGAGACTGTCCATGTTACACCGATATTTGATGCTGTTATTTCTGACTTTAATGAATCTTTTCTTTGCCATTTATGTAATAGAATATGATTTTGGAAAGTTATTTAAATTGTATATAAAATAGAGTGGTACTACTTCCTGTAAAACAACGAGTGCTTTTCCTTATACTAGCGTTAGTTCCCCTTTTCTTTTCTTTTCTTTTCTTTTCTTTTCTATCACATTCTAGTTGTTTCTTTATAAAAGAGGACCTTATGTTCTTTTGAATCCACAATAATATCCAACAGCTTGTTATAGTATTAGTACCATCTATTCCAGTGATGGCGAACCTATGACACGCGTGTCAGAGGTGACACGCGAACTCATTTTTTTGGTTGATTTTTCTTTGTTAAATGGCATTTAAATATATAAAATAAATATCAAAAATATAAGTCTTTGTTTTACTATGGTTGCAAATATCAAAAAATTTCTATATGTGACACGGCACCAGAGTTAAGTTAGGGTTTTTTAAAATGCTGACACGCCGAGCTCAAAAGGTTCGCCATCACTGCTGTATAGTAATACAAATGGTCTCAGGTTCATAGGTATTTAACGAATACATTTGGAACAAATGCTTAAGTGAATGAAGGCACATTTTAAGGTCATATTGTTGCATTTATTCCAGAGATACTGTCATAGAAGGAAATATTTTATGCTTATGATCCATTTTTAAAATAGTGATTTTTTTAAAAGAAAAAAAATGATGTCAAAGATACAGAAAAACAAGAACACAGATATTTTGGAAATGTTATCTACACTAATAAAAGAGAAACATGCAAATTGGTGTCACTCCACTACACCCACCAGCCAATTGGATGAGTATGCAAATTAACCCAACAAAGATGGCGGTTAATTTGCATATGCAGGCGCGGAG
>NW_005370542.1:1892555-1925147 GCF_000412655.1 Myotis brandtii
GGCCGGAGTGAGCCGGAGCGAAGGCCTGGGTCCCGGGTGCCGGAGGAAAACCGGTGCCAGCAGCCAGGGGAGGGGAAGGCCTATTGCACGAATCTCTTTGTGCAACGGGCATCTAGTAGTCTCTATATAACAAAATAAATAGTCAATCTAGTAAATTCTGTTTTCTTGTATAAAGTCACCTTATTCATAAGTAAAATAATTGCTTACAGGAAGGTTTTTTTCAATTGAAATTTTGTGTTTTTCCCCCAAACCATTGAACAACTTTTAAACTGCATATGTGGGACCTAAATTAGTGAAAGAAATTTCAAGCTGAGAGATCCATATTTTAATACCTTATGACAGGATATGCAGTAGGAGAAAATAAATAGAACCAAATAATTTCCATTGTATTTCTATGGTATTTGCCATCAAAACCTGAACAATGGTGCACAATGAATTGGCAATATCTCAATATCTAGTGGCCCAGAGCAATTAATGCCACAATAAGGGATCCTTGTTGACCTTTGTGGAAACAAGGTCACTCTCATTCTTGAAAGATGAGACAAAGTAATGAGACAAATTTTATAAAATTACAAGGCACACTCATTCTTGAAAGATGAGATGAAATAATGAGATCAATTATGTAAAACTACAAGACACTCTCATTCTTGAAAGATGACACAAAGTGGTGAGGTACATTTTGTCAAACTACAAGACCACTAGTAGTTCACCAATGACTGAATTGGTAGAAATTATATGTGCTTAATCTTTTTCAGCATTCTGATATATTTAATTAAATTAAATGGGAGAAAAGATTGAAAAAGAATTTAATGTGACCTGCATTTTCCTTCCTCTCCTTCCTATTCTCCTTTACACCTTACTGCTCACCCCCCAGTTACTCCCCTTCTGAGTAACCTGATGCCAATTCTCCTAAAGTCCATTTTGCAGCTTCCTTCTTGACTCTGATATATAATTTACCAACAAATATATTCATATGTAAATGCAAACCCTGGACATAATTGGCGTTTAAAACCCTATTCAGTGTTCACTTTCATTTCTACATTTTGCCTGTTATAACCTTCTCAAAGTCTACCTTCCTTCATGAGGGTTATTCACTTCCTATGAATTCAGTCCCAAAGACCATCCTAGAATCTTCTTTATCAGCATTTTCAAAACATTTACTGTATGCCAAGTGATGGTGCTGGGGAGGGTGATTACTTCCATTTCTCCCAGAGATGTCTCTCATTTTGTTTTCACACTAATCCTCTTAGGTAGGTTCTGTAATTACTTCATGTTACTAATGAGGAAACTGATCTCAGATAGACTAGGTATATTGTTAAAGGTCCCTCAACCCTTGGTGAAGATGGGGTCAGGATCTATGTAAGTCTAAGCTGTAGTTCTTAATAACATACATTGCCTTTCATGAATAATTTCTCCTTGAGTTTAATTCAGCCAATGTGGAGCACCTATATAAAAACATGTGTACATGTACAAACTCTATAAATATTATGTAAGTAGTCAAAGAAATCTGGCTATCCTGACAAAATTATCTGGGTATATAATCAGTATTTCTTTCACTGATCTACTATTGATAGACAACTCAGGAGCTGCCTCTTATCATTAGTTACAAATGTGCTTTTTAATTGATCCAAATCTAGGATAAAAGAAAAAATCCGTATGCTTTACTAAAGTAGAAGAGTAAAAGACATGAATTTTTAAATATTTTTATTGAGTTCAGAGAGGAAGGAAGAGGGAGAGAGAGAGATAGAAACATCAGTGATGAGAGAGAATCATGGATCGGCTGCCTCCTGCATACCCCACACTGGGGATCAAGCCCGCAACCTGGGCACGTGCCCTGACCAGGAATCATGACCTGCCGGTTCATAGGTCGACGCTCAACCACTGAGCCATGCTGGCCGGGCAAAAGACATGGATTGGGCCATGGATGTGGGCCAACAAGGGCCAGCATACTGAGAAAGACTGACTTACTTTACTATGTGGGAGCCAAGGCACTGTTCCATCTGATACATACTTTTTTGCAAGGACCAAAATACATTTTAAAAAATATATTTTATTGATTTTTTACAGAGAGAAAGGGAGAAGGATAGAGAGAAACATCGATGAGAGAGAAACATCAATCAGCTGCCTCCTGCACACACCCCACTGGGTATGTGCCCGAAACCAAGGTACATGCCCTTGACCGAAATCGAACCTGGGACCTTTGCATCCGCAGGCCGACGCTCTATCCACTGAGCCAAACTGGTCAGGGCCCAAAATACATTTTTAAGTGTGAGGTCTGGTGTGTGATACATTTCTTGCCTTGCCTTTTAGATTATCAGTCAATGTTTTGCTACTGTGATAACCTCAAGTTCATGGTTGCTTGCATGGCAGATGGGTTGCAGGATGGGGCCAAGGAGAAGAGACTTTGTCCCCTCTTTTGGTGGCCACCAGAATGGTGTTAAAGGAATGACCACAGGCAACAGAGAAAACACTTTCAATGAGAATAGAAAATAGAACAGTAGTGATCCCTAAATTATACTAGTATTCCCTGAGAGAAATATTGGGGAGAGCTTTGGGGTTTTCCAGAACGGGAGCTTGAATCAATTTATTTTGATCAGAAAAGAATGGGGAACTCTAGGAGATATCTTGATTACACCATAAAAACTCAACCATCTAACACTTTTTTTTGGTAAAGAACAATGTTATGTTTGCTAGAACAGGGAACAGATAATGACATAGTTGCTTCTTGAAGGTAAATCTGAATATATCAGCATGTGCAGTCAACTTATTTGCTGACTTAAAAACAGTGTGATGAAATTTTTTTCCTGTAAACCCATTATTGCCCGTAATGAAAGACTCTATACGCTCTAATCACAACATTCAACCTTATGCTTGATCATAGCTTCTAAAAATTCGTGATACAGGGATTTTTCGTTATACTCGACACATTTTTCCTTCAGAGACCTGATTGGTTGTTCCAGATGCTGTGAATGATATAAATTGAGCTCTCAGTTGGAAGAAATCTATAGGATCAAGCATCCCGAGCTTCAGACAGAAACCTGCTCTGAATACAAATACCCAAAGGTATGTGAATTTCATTCATTATTTGGTATTATTTCTACTGTGATTATTTCTTTTTCTACATTTCACGTCCAAAAGCTACGATGTATTATGCATTTCTAATACTTTATGCTGTTACCATTCAGTTATGTCTTCAGTTGGACCATAATTGAGACTCTGATTATTAAATGAAGTGTGTTACTTCGTAATGCAGCAAAGTATCTGTATTTCTTTAAATTTTAGTTCCAAAATCTTAATGCACTTTTGGGGGCCAAATTTCAAAGCAAAATACTTACTTTAATTACTTCTCAGGTAAGATAAAAATAATTTCCACCCTCTGCCACCCACTACTTTAAAAAACATTTTACTTAATGACATCAAATAGAATCATCAACGGAAAGATTTTTCTCCTTAATTCAAACTTTCAAAAACAGATTTAGGAGCTAGAAAATGTCAGTGTACTTTCCATAGCCAGCATTCTGACACATGGTATTCACTTCCTATGCAAAATGGAAGGCCTTCCTTCTGAAAGCTTTAAAAGTGAGTGGATAATGTATACCACCAAGCCAATGTGCATGTCTTAGGGTAGCCTGTTGTGCTTCCTGTCTCAAGGGCTTTCTTTGTGGGATAAGCCCAGTGCAGTGTCAAACAAAAGGAAGATGTCAGTGATCAAATATGGAATCTTTTAAGTAGATGGCATTCGAAACTCATGGAATAATCACAGAATTCGAGTGCCATCCATAACCACATCTTTTGCTGCACACCTGGACCTCAGAGATGTTACCTGAGGGTCTTGCCTGAAGTCCTACTGGTGGGAACACCCGGAGCCAAATTCCACTCCTTCCTTATTCTGTTGGCAAGTTACTTAATGTCTTTTCTCAACGATGAGGCTTTGTTTTTTTTAAAATATATTTTATTGATTTTATACAGAGAGGAAGGGAGAGAGATAGAGAGTTAGAAACATCGATGAGAGAGAAACATCGACCAGCTGCCTCCTGCACACCTCCTACTGGGGATCTGCCCGCAACCCAGGTACATGCCCTTGACCGGAATCGAACCTGGGACCCTTCAGTCCGCAGGCCGATGCTCTATCCACTGAGCCAAACCGGCTTCGGCAAGGCTTTGTTTTGAACAGCAGAAATGCTCAGGCAAACTGTACAAAAAACACATTTCTCTACCGCCTGGTTCTCAAAGTATCAGATACTGTGTATCTTGACGCTCTTCTCAATTTTAGAGTCAACTCAATTCTTTTCAGCATTCATTATAAGCTACACTTAGCTTCTATGACTCTGAAGCTTATGGGTGTAGGGAAATGGCATGCAAAATACTGCAATGATAGATTATCCACGTCCCTGCAACGTGGTCAGCTCTCAACCTAAAGGAAAAGCATCTTTCTCACTATTGGGACCCTAGAAACAACAAAATGGGCTGAGAACTGGGAATCATACAGGAATGAAGTAACCTCAAACAGAACTGTCTTATCCTTCCCACTAACAACAGATCAATATGGATTATGTGGGTTTTGTGGGGCTTTAATGATGTCCATATGTGAGAAGAGATAAAGAGAGTGTGTGTTGACATGTTTCAGGACCATCAAGAAATGGGGACCTGGATTCTGTTTGCCTGCCTTTTGGGAGCAGCCTTTGCTATGCCCGTGAGTAAAACGACCCCGATGCATACGTCAATGTCCAATTGCACAAGCTTGGAAATAAAACTGCCCCATAGTTGGTAAACTCTGGGGTTTAGAACAGTATTAAGATAAGATGTCCTCGAACAGTTTTGTGTTTAAAAAATACTTTGAAGAGCTTGTTTTTTAAAAAATAGATTCTCAGATGTCTCCACCAAAGATTCTGATTTAGTACAGCCGAGATTGGGCCCAGGACTCTGCACTTGAACAAGCACGGAGGAGATTCTGATGAAACAATACGCTTGTAAAGATCATGGCTCATCTCTAGATGGAGGAAACTTCTGGAAGGGACCCTTGAAAGGCCTCCAGAGAAAGTGCCTAAGTCAGCCTGAGGCAAATTAAAAAACGCCAGTTTTCTCTAAAACCCAACTTCTCGCAAGTGTCCAAATCTCTTTCTGCTCTCCCCATCCCCGTGCTGTATCCTTCAGGGGTACAGTTTCTGTGATAGGAACTCCCTTCTTGAACCATCTTCCTGTTCTCAGAAGCCTCATCCCTTTGGGGGCTCCTGCTCAGCGCATGACTTCTGGGTGGAATCCTCCCGACCCCCAGTACATATGGATATATTTTACATTCAAAGGTATCAAGGCCCAGGAAGGTTGACCCATTCTCCCTGGACATGGGTACAAAAGCTCAAAGAGCCTAAATCACATGAAGGCACAGCAGGATCCGTCTGCTTCTCAGCGGCAGAGAGAGCAGTTGATACGACCAGAAGCCAGCAAAGCTTGCATATCTGCCTCCTCTCCTCCTCTCTCAAGCACACGCCCAAGGTTCTGCACTCTGCCTGCTTGAAATCCTGCCTTGTGGCAATTCCTGGTGCCCCTAGGAGCCTCTGCATTACAAACTCAGCCCCCTTCCCCCCCTCAACTCAACACCCCTACCCTCTGAGGGGCTCACATCAAGAAGGTATAGAAAAGGCAGTTACGTGACTCAAAGAATTCACACTCAGATGAGAGCAAATGAGCCCTCTTAGGAAATACGAGCATTTTAAAAGAACAGAGCCTTAGATAGCTTGACGTCTGAGGAAGATGTTCTGCATGATGCTCTCTCCCCTCCTTCTCACCCATCCCATGGCCGACCAAGCTTCAGAAGGCAGGCATCGGGCACTTGGTCCACACTTTGCACAGGACAAACAGTCCTGGTTTAGCTCAGGATTCCGGTTGTTTTTATTTTCAACTTTTAAATGTCTCTGCTACAAAAACATTGATAGAACAATAACAAAAATCGGCTTAAACTTCATCCACCCACCCTTTCTTTTTCCATGGGGATTTAGGTTTCCACTTCCCTGCGCCCAGCTTGTCCCCAGATTCAGCAATAATGCACTTGTTTGTTTTGTTGTTGTGTTATTTACTTTGCCTGTGAATGATGAGGAATCTCTTTGATGCTTAAGCACTCCCCCACCTCCTGATCTGTGAGGGAAGGTCTGGGAGATGATTCTTTCATTGGTATTTCATGTTGTGGCAGAGAAACGTGTCTCTTCCCAACATGGAATGAGTTTCAAGAGGAAGACGGTGGGTGGGATAGAGTAGGATTGATTGACAGCATGGATGGCGGGTCTCCGAAGGTCACTGGAGGACAAATGGGTGCTGGTTCCTGCTTCTAGGCCTCCCACCATAAGACTGCAGCTGTGGGGAAAGTCTTTCAACTAAGAGGGCTCCTCTCCCACACAGCATACATGTTCAACGAAAAGCAGACCTCAAATATATTCTGCATTATGTTGATTTTTTTAAAGTAGCTTCAGTCTCTCTTAATGTGAACAAATTGCATATTGACTTAATCTCTTCCTCTCTCTCTTCCTCTTCTCTCCCTCTCCCTCTTTCATTTTCTTCTCCTTCTCCCCTCCCTATAAAAGCTACCACCTCATCCTGGCCACCCTGGTTATATCAACTTCAGCTATGAGGTAATTTTTCTCTTTACTCATTTTGACCATTGTTTGAGTTAACCATGTCCTGGGATCTGTAAAGAAAAGTGTGTTGATTCTTCATTCAAGATGTTTATCAGTCCCACCTTGTTAGCTCCCCCTACTGCTTCCTGGTTTAAGCTCTGGTGAGTCGCTTCAAGTCTGAATTGCCCCAGCACGCTCCTGCCTGGCCCCTCTGCCTCAGTTTCTCCTGCTTTTATGGCATAAAAGTATTCGTCATGAGCTGTCACTCGGGGGGACCGCATGGTAGGGCAGAAAAGAAACTCCGGCCGAGCAGGTTTATTCTATCCCAGCCCCCAAAATGTGGGGAATCGGGTAAGATGTTAAGATCCTTTCCCGCTAGAAAACGCCTGATTCTAAGATGTTCATCCCCTGTGTGTATCCCTCACTTGTCTTTACGGAAAGATTCGTGACCAAGTAGTCTATGAGCCATTCTTCAGAGCAATACAAAGCTTGAGATTTCTGAAAATGGGGTTAGAGGCTCTCCTCAGCCCCATACTAACCATGTGACCTTGGGCAAGTCATTTTCATTCTCTGGGATTCTGGTTTCCTCATCTGTAGAAGGGAAATAATTACAGTATCCACACTTCAAATTACTGTTTGGGGAGCGAAATAGTCCAGCAACATAAAAGGTGCTTTGTCAAGTATAACTTGAGCAAGATTAATAATTGTTTGTTGTAGTGATATCCAATGCTGTAGCACTATATTAAGGAGTCCTTGCCCCTGAGGTTGCCTAGATATATACTGTTTAGAGAAGGAATGAAACTTCCTTCTTTCATAGGTTTAGATGACACTCTGTGAGTCTATCTATTCATACAGGCTGAGGAAAAATGTGAATAAGAATTTCAGGCAAGATTTTCTGGTAACCTTACAAGGCTGACATATTTGACCAGAAAACCTGTGTTTATAGAATGAGGAACATGGTTTCTGCCTCCTTTCTTTATTCATTGTGACATCAAATCAAAAAATAATGATTAATGTTGTGTCACATTAATTTTTCTGGTTTGTTTTGCTCTTGCAAAGAAGAGCAGAAGCTGAGGAATGAAACAGAATTGCTACATTTGTAACCTCAGCCAAGCTCATGAACCTCTTTAACTCTCCATGACCTTGTAGGAGTGAGGGTGATGCCAGGTCGGCGTGGCTCAGCGGTTGAACATCCACATATGAACCAGGAGGTCAGGGTTTGATTCCCGGTCAGGGCACATGCCTGGGTTGTGGGCTTGATCCCCAGTGTGGGGTGTGCAGGAGGCAGCCGATCAATGATTCTCTCTCATCATTGATGTTTCTCTCTCTCCCTCTCCATTCCTCTCTAAAATCAATAACAATATATTTTTAAAAAGAGTGATGATGATACTTGCCTCAGAGTATGTGAGAAAACACGAAAAATGTGTGTGATGGATACAGCATAGCACCTAACACACAAATGTTTATTCTTCCTTCCATAGAACTCATATTTTTAGGTTATCAATATTGACAGGACTGCATTTTTGAATGTATATTTCATGTAACCATAGTAAAACAAATGTATTTTAATGTCTCTTTCTCTTAAGGTGCTCACCCCTCTGAAGTGGTACCAGAGCATGATAAGGCAGCCGGTATGTAGATATTTTGTTCTTTATTCTCTCAAACCACGAAGTGTGCAGTTCGATTCCCTTTGCAGTGAAATGCCATAGCTCTGCCACATCTGACACTAACAGGAAGTCTAGTTTCTAAAGGTCCTCTCTGTGGACACAGTTAGAAATTCTTGCCCAGGAGGAATGAATAAGTATTCAGATTGTCATAGGGACCAAGAAAACATTGCTATTCTCCAGCTGGAAGCCAATGAGCCAATGGTAAACCTGCCTCTTTGTTTCTCACCAGTACACTTCCTATGGTTACGAACCCATGGGTGGATGGCTGCACCACCAAATCATTCCCGTGCTGTCCCAGCAGAACCCCCCGAATCACGCCCTACAGCCTCATCACCACATCCCCGTGGTGCCAGCTCAGCAGCCCGTGGCCCCCCAGCAGCCAATGATGCCAGTTCCTGGCCAACACTCCATGACTCCAACCCAACACCACCAGCCAAACCTCCTTCCGCCCGCCCAGCAGCCCTACCAGCCCCAGCCCGTCCAGCCGCAGCCTCACCAGCCCATCCAGCCCCAGCCACCCGTACACCCCATCCAGCCCCTGCCACCCCAGCCACCTCTGCCTCCGATGTTCCCCATGCAGCCCCTGCCCCCCATGCTTCCTGACCTGCCTCTGGAAGCTTGGCCAGCAACAGACAAGACCAAGCGGGAAGAAGTGGTGAGTATCTCCCGGAGCCACTACAACACCCGTGGGCATGGTGAAGCGAAGGCCCCCAGAGTTCTAAGTTCTCCAACCATCCAGCTTCTTCACGTTCAGTAGCGATAGGTCATGGACTCTATGAGTATAAGCATGTGCTGTAATTTGATATGATCAACAGGTTTATCTACATGGCTTCGTAATGAAGACCATAGCCTTTATGGTGGGTTTCAAAGCTTTAATTCCTACCAGAATATATAGTACTGAAACCTGTTAACTTTAAGAACAATGATATGAAACAATATCTGTTCTCCTTATCTTTCAAGTGTTAGACTAGCAGGAATAGGCTAGAAGTGCACTGAATATTATTTTAAAGGAGGGGATGCAAATATTTAAACAGGGAGGTGGGACATCTCTTTAAAGACCTACAGAAGATGACCTATTTAAAGTGGCTTTTAATTGAACTTGGAGGAAGCTAACCAGACAGAGGGTCAGGTTCCTTTTTGGTGAGGAGCCAGGATACCCGGGTTCCAATTCTGGCTTTGCTCCCAAAGAGGAGATGGTATTAAACAAGTTACTTCAAATTGATAGGTGTTTTTCCTTCTTCAAAATGAAAGAAAAGAACTAAATCAGAGAATGTTCAAGCCTCTGTCCAAGTACAAATACCATAGTTTCCCAGTAAAAATGAGAATATATTATAATATATGCCATATGTGTCTTCACAATGATGGAGAATCAGGGGCAGAATTTTTGAAAATTGATGGTATCACCAATACTCTGGTGCGTATATTTGATTATTCTAGTCTAAGGCATATGTTCCCTCTTTGTATAGAAAATATATTTATCTATCTCTTTGTTAATAACTAAGGCCATGAACTTCATAATGTGTTCATACCCTGCCAGAGCTATTTTTAAAGGGCTGCCTTCGAATAGGGAGCTTCAACTTTTGAAAACTCCCGTGTAAAAATAGAGTATAAATATTGATAGCTTCATAGACTTGTTTTATGGAAAGTAAAGTGGTGAGGTCAGATCCTGGCATACAGGAAGTGCTCAATAAAGATAGCAATTGTTCTTTTCTAATTAAATAATAGTTTTAAGTATCCTGAAGGCAGAAGCCTCCATCCTGGATACCTCATTTCTAATGTCAAGGAGCTAACGAAGAAACTTGGACAATTATAGAGCCAAACTTAAATGGTTGTACATTGTTTTGGCAAAACTGAAGCCCTACGTTTGTAAATGATACTTGCTAAGAATATTTGTAAACTATTTTAATTGTTCCTTTTGCTATTTTTTTTCAGGATTAAAAGATCAGAAAAAGAGAAGATAACTGAAGGAAATACTTCAGTTACTTTTAGAATGACAGTGATTCGTGCCTAGCATCACTTTCCTTAGCAAATTCTATAACTAAAAATGAGTTCCATTAGCAAACAATAAAAATGTTTTAAAAATAATTCATGTCTTTGTGTTGAATTCAATTTAAAATTTCACATCACTTGAGAGAACAATTTATAATGGCTATTCTTTTTTTAAAATATATTTTTATTGATTTCAGAGATGAAGGGAAAGAGAGAGAGAGAAACATCAATGATGAGAGAGAATCATTGATCGGCTGCCTCCTGCACGACCCTACTAGGGATTGAGCCCGCAATACGGGCATGTGCCCTTGACCAGAATTGAACCCAGGACTCTTCAGTTCTCAGACTGGCACTCTATCCACTGAGCCACACCAGCTAGGGCAATAATGGCTATTCTTGAATAAGGCAGGAACTTCTCATTTATACCTACAAAATGACCATTCTTCAGGCAAATGAGTACTATATTTCTTTTCAGAAAAACTTTAAAATATACTATCTCAAATATTTTTTAAAACAGGAGTTTTACTTTCTCAGAAAGTAAAAAATGATAAACATGTACTATCACTGAACCTGAACCAAATGAAGGGAAGTTTATATGAAGAATTCTTTACATTGAAAAAGATAAGCTCTTGAGCAATGCTTACATTACAAAACGAATTAAGACTTGGAACACTGGCTTTGTAACTCACACCACATTAGTAACTAAAATCTGCTCTTTTGATCTCATTTTACTGTAAAAGATTTTTTAAATGAAATTATGTGATAGGGATAATAATGTACTGAATTTTAAATCAGTGAGGTAATTAGTTTTTCTAAGAAAACTTTTATTGAATGGAGCTTCAAATCATCACAGTAATTTTATATATTTAATTTCTTTCACTTTCTAATCTTTATGATGATAAATTCTGCTGTATAGTCTTCAATAGGTTAACAGATTTATAAAATGGACTCAATACAAGATTGCTTTCCCACTCATATTTATATTTGAATCCTTTTTTCCTCCTACACCCACACAAAACTGTAAACACTTTTTTCAGGGCTTGTATTACACAGCACCCACAGTAACTTTATTCCAGTACTTTTCTGAGTAAGGCCTCTTCATCATTTTCTGGAATGAAGAAAAGTAACTTTACTAGGAGGGTGTCAATATTCAAACAAATAACTTGATTTTAAAGAATTTAGATTCAATTGAAAAAGTAAGAAAGCTTCTAATTAATTGGTATGGGCAATTCTAATCAATTTAGTAATATTTATTGATCACCCTCTAGGACAAGACACTATTCCATGTCTTAATGAATATTGTAAGTCCCCATCCTTAAATAATCGAGAATATACCAAAGGCATAAAATAAGCTCACAGATAATAAGAGAAGGCCTTACAGCGGTAACACTGACAGAAGTTAGTCAGATGCTCTGGTGAACATCACAGGCATCATTAGCGAGCTGTCCAGCAGCTCTCCTCACCACTCATTCCCTGTTGGCAGAGCCAGAACTAATCTGAGCATCTCCCTCCCACGAGCTCGGGAGACATGAGCCTCCTCCCCTGTCCCAGGGAATGAATGTTCACTCCTCCATGTCAATTATGGCATCCATTACCATAACATACCATATCCGTACCAAATATGGCATCTATTCCCCTTGCCAGTGATTGGTTTAAGGATAGCTGTGGTGGAGCCTGAACACTGAATGAAGCCAAAAAGGAAGTCTGCTAGGAGGAGCTTCTGGAAAAAAAGATGACCCTTTCATTACACACACACACACACACACACACACACACACACACACGCACGGAAAAAGTGTTCTGTCTTTGGCTCTATTTCTTTGAGGATGTGATGTGTGGAACTGTGTCTGCCATTCTGTGACAAGGGGGGGCACGTAGAAAGATGGAAAGTCCCTCGGTCCTTGGTGGCATCATTGTGTCCCTAAATTCACCAAACTCTGGGACCACCTACCTCTATCTAGGTGGATGACACACTCTATTTCTATGCTAGTGTTTTTCAATCATGGGTCATAACTGATTCACAAATGATATCACATCAGGCCCCCATCATTTATGTCATTAGAGCAAATTGTCTCTTCCAACGATGCAAAGCTTACCTGGCCAGGACTAAGGGGAATTATTTGAATGTCATCAAAAGTTAATGACTTTCCTGAAAAAAATCGGATAAATGGAGAAAATATATTTATATTTATCCTAGCATATTCTTTTTTTAATATATATTTTATTGATTTTTTACAGAGAGGGAGGGAGAGGGACAGAGAGTTAGAAACATTGATGAGAGAGAAACATCGACCAGCTGCCTCCTGCACACCCCCCACTGGGGATGTGTCCACAACTAAGGTACATGCCCTTGACCGGAATCGAACCTGGGACCCTTCAGTCTGCAGGCCGATGCTCTATCCACTGAGCCAAACTGCTACGGCTCCTAGCATATTCTTCAAAATATATGCCCCCACACATACTTTGTCTTCCACAGCTCATGAAAATATTATCATTATATTTATTCCCAATGAGAAAAACTTTAAAGGTGTAAGTGATGATGTCATTTGCAGACTGTGTGTGGCACTGGAAAGAACACAAACTTTGGAGTCAGACTGGATTGCTTTCAATTTTTCTGATCGAAGAGGATTCTCTGTTTGGGAAAGTATTTGAGAAAATAATTCTCCCTTTATAAGAATTCAAACTAGCCAAAACCGGTTTGGCTCAGTGGATGGAGCATCGGCCTGTGGACTGGAGGGTCCCGGGTTCGATTCCGGTCAGGGGCATGTGCCTTGGTTGCGGGCACATCTCCAGTAGGAGATGTGCAGGAGGCAGCTGATCGATGTTTCTCTCTCATCGATGTTTCTGGCTCTCTATCTCTCTCCCTTCCTCTCTGTAGAAAATCAATAAAATATATTTAAAAAAAAAGAATTCAAACTATATATATGTGTGTATATACACCTATTCGAGTCACATTCTAAATTACAGGAAAAAAGTCAGGCTTTGGACTCCAAAGACTAGCCACTATGGAATGAGATGTACTGCACAAGATAATTTTAACAAGAAACTGAAATGTGTGTATTCAATGTCCAAACATGTGCTTTAATATCATCATTCTCATGGTGGTCTTTTACGATCACGCTGTTCTACCACATTCAACGATGTATGTGAATCACAACATAGCATCTCTTTGATGGTCCAGAGTGAGGCTTCTAAACATCCATCAGTGAGGTGTGTGGCCCTGGAAATGCAAAGGTAATAAGGCTGTATGCTTCTCACACTGCCCCGTATTACTCCCTCTTTCTACCCTATTCCATTCTGCTCTTGGCTATCACTTCTTCTTCCTGTTTTTTGGTTAATGTGTATTGACATCTTCTAATATGTAGCTTTTTCCTATACACGTTCTCTCTGACAAAATAAAGGACATTGGCCTGGGGATTGTTATTCTCGAAGGTCCACAGTCACTCGGAGACTATTTTCTTTCCTGATTCCGCAACTGGGCCAGATGGCCACAACTGACAAAATTCTGACATGTAGATGTAACCACATACGTCACATAGCTGATGTAAGTTGAATAAAACTGAACGCTTCTAGTTCATTAAGACTCAGGCTTAGTGAGCTCTATATATTTGAATCAAATATGGAAAAAAAGTACTAGATACTTTGAATGACCAAGACTCAAAGTCCAGGCTGAAATAAATAGCAATACTGATCACCAATGCATTTATAAAACCAAACTTAAATCTAAAGAATTCTTAAATTAATAACAAAGCAAAACTAGATTATTTACAGAGCTGTGCTATGTCTTTGAAATTAAGTTAAAGAGAGAGATGAAGTTAAGTAAATCACCTCAAGGAAAAACTCATCTCACTAAAACCACTTCCATGTCACTAATAAATGTGAAATCTCTACACTCATTCACTCTTTGCTGGTGAGGGCTTCCATATGCATAATTTTTTCCAGAGGGCAAATATATGTCTAGGAATTACCCTAAGAGAGTCATTGAAATGCAAGGAAAGATATGTGCAAAGATGTTGATTACAGCATTATCTATATCGGTGAGAAATTAGATCTCACTTAATTTTACTATATCTATCTGAAGGAATACTGAAATCAGAAGTATGCTTTAGAAGAAAATTTATTAGGAGAGAAAATGCGACAAACTAAAATTTAAGACCAAAACTGTGTATCATTTGTGAATATTACACATGACCATAACATGTAAATAATTGATACACACACACACACACACACACACACACACAAATGTGTATAGAAAAAAACTAGGATGGAGATGCACCGTTTGTATTAAGATCCAATTTTCCCACAATAAACATAAATTACTTCTATAATCAAAAACAAATTTAATTTTTAAAAGTTCGTTCTCCCTTTCTTCTGCTTCAGCCCAGACATACCTCCTTCCTTCAGTTCCCTTTGATGTGAGTTTTGGATCTTGGTGGGTCCGCTTCAGATAAAGTCCAAGTAGAAACCAGTTTATATGTACTTGACTTTTCAGAGAAATATTTTGACCAAAGAAGGGTGAGGGAAAAGGAGCAATTGGCTTTAGCAGGAACAAAAACAAACAATACAACCAAACAACAAAGAAGAGATGAGAGTTATAAAGTGAAGAAGAATTCAAAGCAACACAAAAAAGACAAAATAAAGAAATGACTATCAAGGCAGCTCCTGCTTAAATTCTATCAGAGGTTAACTGGGTTCAAAGAGCAGGCAGGTCAAAGCTAAAATACAATGACTAAGCCCTAAACCCTTAAAGCCCGCAGGGTGTAGGGTGCCGTTTCACATTAAATGAGTTTTCTTTTGATTCAAATAATGCCTGAACTTCTGGCTGACTTAAAACTCATCAATAGTGTAATTTTATTTGGGGGCTGCAACGGGCTCTAATGTAATTTTTTCTCTCCTATGCTTAATCACATCAGGTCTGACTCATCTGAAGAGTTCCACCTCAATCAATAACAACTCCAATTAAGCCGAAAATGCTCACAATTCACTTATTAAAAAGGTCAAAGGAAAATAAAATCTAACAAGCTAATTTCCAGGCTGTATTTTCATAACCACCTAGCTTGATACATGCACTGAGGCTGGAGGTTCAAAGGGTGACTGAAAAGTAATCTTCACTCAGTCAGACACATGAATAGTCACCACATTTTCCAAATCAAAATTCAGATATGTAGGGAGATAATATGATGGAGACATATGCTTACCTGACAATTATACTCTACTTGCCCTCTTAATATATATCCCCATGTGGCTATTCCAAATGAAAAGAAAATTAAAGAAAATTTAACACCCAGTTTCTCAGTCACAATAAGCATAGTTTAAGTGCTAAAAGGCCCCAGGGGGCTAGTGGCCACCATGTTGGAGAGCATAGATTCAGACTATTTCTACCACCAGATGCATTAGACAGCACGGCTCTCTGCACGGCTGCCTGAGCTGGAGGAACGATTTCTACTAATTCAAACATTTAAACAAAAGATGAAACAAAACCAGAGTTGCTGGTTAAAACCAGACATCTCAGCTAACCCTAACAAGTCATCTCCCACGCATTCCAGGAATCAGGATCCTGTATGGGAATTGTCTACCAAGTGTAGCAGTGCCCTTCTCTTCCTCAGGTTGAATCACACACACCAACGTGATTTTCACTCTAGTTTTCATTTAAAACAGACAAGTCCAGAGTTCAACTAAATTAATTTGTTCTGCTTGTGAGAGAAACTATTTCAGTTCGAAAGGAATGGCCATGTATTTGCAGACAGCCACACTGGATGGAGGTAGGAGACTGGGGTGGCCCTTGACCTAGGGCCGTGGTCGGCAAACTGCAGCTCGCGAGCCACATGCGGCTCTTTGGCCCCTTGAGTGTGGCTCTTCCGAAGCCTTAGGAGTACCCTAATTAAGTTAATAACAATGTACCTACCTATATAGTTTAAGTTTAAAAAATTTGGCTCTCAAAAGAAATTTCAATCATTGTACTGTTGATATTTGGCTCTGTTGACTAATGAGTTTGCCGACCACTGCCCTAACATATTGTGCTCAAAAGCTATCTTGTGTTGAATGTGTTAGTAAATTTATGTCACCCAATCAATAGAAAAACTGACACAGGACAGTTTTTTGCTCTTGATACCTACTCTTGGTTAAAGACTCAATGCTCAGGTTCCAGCCTTTTGTCATGTTTTACTAGTAAATAGAGCTGTAAAGCTATTCCAAGTGAACAATGCTTTGCATACCTTGGTTTGTGCTGTCAGTATGAATTATGGAGGCAGAGCTTTAGTGCTATGAGTTCTACAGTTTTTGTTTTCCCCTATAGAAAGCAATGACACTTACGTTTGCTATTTCACTTGAACTTTGAAAGAACTTTGTGAGAAGTAGTGAGGACAGCTACTATTATGAAAAGAACATGCACTGAATCTCCAAAGAAATTTCAATCGTTGTACTGTTGATATTTGGCTCTGTTGACTAATGAGTTTGCCGACCACT
Organism: Myotis brandtii; assembly: GCF_000412655.1. NCBI lineage: Eukaryota > Metazoa > Chordata > Mammalia > Chiroptera > Vespertilionidae > Myotis > Myotis brandtii. Next base: position 1,909,288 of record NW_005370542.1, read on the forward strand.
GACCTAGGACTTCCTTGGGAATAAGCCAAAATCTAAGCTGACAGAAAGATTAAAGTAAGAAAAAAACACACGCACTCTTATCCATCCCCGAGGGTGGTTGACTGCCTGTAAACATCAGAAAATATTTACATTCTTTTCTATTTTGTGGTTCAAACCAACAGCGCAACATAGGACAAATGGGTACGCAACTTGAAATTTTCAATAAAACTTCCCTCCATTCTAATCATTCGGAAACGATATGCTTCTCATATCAGTTATCATCACCAAGGCACATTACACTTCTCCCAATATAAAAACTCTGTCAAGAGGAAAAGGTCAAGTTCCTCATTTTCTTCACAATGTTCTGTTGACCACTCTTCTCCCAACTCCACACAAAATGAAAACACGAACTTTTCCTCTAAAGTGGAAGTTTGCCCCTAGTAGGAAACAATTGCTGAAAACACCAAGATTGACTTTAAGGCCAACACTTTAAAAAGAATATAAAATAGCAAACTGTATTAATTTTTAAAAACACCAAACCTATCTGTGAACAGCTTAGCATGGTAATCAGAGGAGAAAAATGACTTCAACCAATTTCCTACATTTCCAGAACATAGTGGCCTCTAGTTGTGTTCCATGTTGCTTTAATAAAATAGTCATCAGCCGATGTTTGTTGTGAAATGCCTGTTAATTGGAGCTTTTACTTTTTGTTTTTTAATTTGGCTCATAATTCCTTTTGCCCCTATTTGATCTAGAGCTTTATCGGCAGGGGTCATTCGGTGACATTTGGTTATTCAAAAATACTTCCCTGCTGGGAAGAATTCATCCTGGCCTCATCTGAAACACCTGACTCGATAAATGATTTTTGAACAAGATTGGGCTGGGAGTGGTGAGGAGTCAAAAGGTTAAGGAAAGACAAGATAAATAGTTAGTTGGGTTCCAAAACATTTGCCCCAATAAATCAAGCCTGAATCACCTATCAAAAAAAAAATAAGATCAACAAAGTCCCTTTACAAATAACATTGCCTTATTGTCAACAAAAAATAGCCGAGGGCCAGAATTTTTGTTATTAATCAAAAAAAATGCTTTAACAAGGTTACATATCTTCCTCAGAATCGCCAAATCTTGTTTTCCTCTCCAAAGAATTTTCCATACTTCCAATTTGTCGGTGGCACGTGGGAGCTCCGCGGACAGAGAAGTGTCCACATACAGGCAAAGACGGCTTCCCAGTGTGGTGGTGGGGTGTGCAGGCTCCGCAACCAGACTCTTCGGGTTCACAATCGTGACCTCTGCTTATCTGCTGTGGAAACTTGGACAAGTTTCCTATCCTCTCTGTGCCTTCGTTTCCTCGTCTATAAAATGTACTAATATCCATCTCTGAGTCCTCTCCTGTCGACGATCCCCAAGCTCAATAAATGTTGGATATTGTTCTTATATGGGGTGTCCCAAAATTCACGCAAGATTTGAATTTTGCGTAAACATTAACAACAACAACAAAACAAATAAAAGCCTAATTTTACTTGGTTTATTGAATCAGATTCTAATATCTGTTGCCCTTTGATTTCAATCCCTTCAATTTGATAAGCATTACCAAGTACCAATGATGGCCCAGGAGCAGGGACAATGAAGACCAATGAAGACCATGGCTTTGCGTCTGTGCAAGCAAAGCTGTGGAGGCCATTTACTTGATGAGCTATTCCATACGTAACCCTATACTGTATACTTTATGAATCAATAAAACATTTACAATTTTTCATTATAAACCTGTGTTTTCTATCAAAATTACTTCTTGCGTGAATTTTGGGACACCCTATATGTAAAAATGGAGAAAGAAGAACGACATAGAATCTGAACATAACATGGCGGTTTTATGTGCCAAAAGCTCCCACTCCAACACATTTGTCATTTATCGTCATGCCATGTCTGACATGGAGCAACCTGGACCCCTCCTTCACTGATTGCTACCCTGCATTACCCCTGCCTTCTCCCACCCCATATCCCCAGAAGCTGTTCTTTACTACCTTCAAGATCACCTTAAGGATAATCCGAGAATAAATCATCCAGGAGGACGTCATGAACTGTACAAGGCTCATTGGACGCCTCTCCTCTCGAATGTCTTCCTTTAACCTTCTTTGTAAGGCCTGGTCCCATTTATAGTGACTTCCAAGTCTGACCATTCCCTGTCATTCTAGCATTGGTCACAGCTCAGCTCATTTGGCAAGGTGTAGAGTCACAATGGGGGGTGGAGTGGGGTGGGCGTGGAGGGGTACTACTGGTTATCAAGTAGGGAGAGACCAAGAATATGCTAATCACCCTACAATGCACAAGGCATACCCCACAATGAAGAATGAGCCAGCATGGAATGTCCACGCTGAAGATGAGAAACTCAACTCTAGAAAACAAGGCCAACATGGAATCAGGCTGTGTGTTCTGAACTTAACATATACAAAGAATGAACCTTTGGACAAATCTAGATGTCTGTGTGCATTTTAAAAACTGAATTGAGAAAGAAAAACCAAGAGTTCAAATCTTCAAGTTGGTCAACTTGATATGGGACCTCATACAAGGGGGTTTCCACTTCCTGCACCAACTGCATCAGCAAAATCTAAACAGCTTGGGGAGCCCTAACCGGTTTGGCTCAGTGGATAGAGCGTCGGCCTGCAGACTCAAGGGTCTGAGGTTCGATTCCTGTCAAGGGCATGTACCTTGGTTGCGGGCACATCCCCAGTAGGGTGTGTGCAGGAGGCAGCTGATCGATGTTTCTCTCTCATCGATGTTTCTAACTCTCTATCCCTCTCCTTTCCTCTCTGTAAAAAAATCAATAAAATATATTTTTAAAAAATAAAATAAACAGCTTGGGGAGTGGCCCGCGTGTTAAAGAAAATCTGCCAGGCGAAGAGATGGTGATTAAGTCAGCTGATGCCATTAATCAAAACCATTCCTCATACATTCAAATAGTTATTTGCTCTTTCAGAAGTTACTGAAAAGTGAGAGCGTCACTTGTTTCTTGGAAGCTTACTTAAAAGTGGTTGTGTTACCTGAGTAATGAAGAGGAGAAAGATAACCAGACCGTTAGCCATTACTGTAACTACTGAATTAGAGCTCATTTACTTTGTCCGGGAAAAGCCCTATTTTGGGATTTGCTTGAATTTGGCAGGATAACAAGAAATAAGTAGTTTTGTCCATAGAGTGCGTAGGGATTTAAAATGCCTTAATTCTCGCGATTTTCAGAACCATCACTCTCCAGCGGTATTATTTGATAAATATATATATGAAGGCTTTGGCTACAAAATTATTACCAAAAACCCTCCCACAGCCATGGAGGATATAAAGCGGTGTGCTAGCCCTAGCTGGTTTGGCTCAGTGGATAGAGTGTCTGCCTGCAGACCAAAGGGTCCTGGGTTTGATTCCGGTCAAGGGCATGTACCTTCATTGCCAGCTCCTCCCTGGCCCAGGTCCTGGTTGGGTCTCATGCAGGAGGCAACCAATCAGTGTGTTTCTCTCACATTGATGTTTCTCTCTGTCTTTCCCTCTCTCTTCCACTCTCCCTAAAAATCAATGGAAAAATATCCTTGGGTGAGGATTAACAACAACAACAACAAAACAACAACAGTATGCGATAAGTAGAGGAGATCCACTTTGATTGAGTGCAGACCTTGGGGAACCTATTTGGGGAACCCAAGACATGAAACATCCTATCTGTACAAATATCAAATGCAAGACACTCTTCCAAGTGCAATCAAACTGCTCCCCTCGGCCCCCGGACCTCACACACCAGGAAAACAGCTGTAAGTCCACATCAGCTCAAGGCCTCTCTGTCTAGGGACTTTCTCTTACTGTCTACCCGGGCTGAGTGCTCAGGCCTCCTTGTTTCCCAGGACGTTCGTGCATGCCTGCATTTCAAGCAACTACTTGTTTCTTCTTTGGACTCCCCACTAGCTGGCAAGGTCCTTGAGGCTGATTTAGAAAAATACCTGGGAATGGGTTGGTGAGCTTAATATCTGCTCACGGAACCATGATTAGCATTAAAAACCCATCATACTGTAATATAAAATTAACTAGAGGCCCGGTGCACAAAAATTTGTGCACTTGGGGGGGGGTCCCTCTCGCAGTCTGGGACCCCTCGGGGGATGTCCACCTGCTGGCAGTCAGACATCCCTCTGGCAGCCCAGGAGCCTTCAGGGGCTGTCCACTTGCCAGTGGGGAGCAGGCCTATGCTGCAGTCAGACATCCTTAGCACTGCTGAGGAGGCGGGAGAGGCTCCTGCCACCACCACTGTGCTGGCAGCCGTCAGCCTGGCTTGTGGCTGAGCAGAGCTCCCCCTGTGGGAGCACACTGACCACCAGGGGGCATCTCCTGCATTGAGCGTCTGCCCCCTGGTGGTCAGTGTGTGTCATAGTGACCAGTCATTCCCAGTCATTCTGCTGTTAGGGTCAATTTGCATATTACCCTTTTATTATATAGGATGATTACAACCACATCAAATATTTGCTCTTATTATATTCTAGGCATGTTATTTAAGCACATGACATATACCCCTCATTCAATTCTCACAACCTTAGAGAGTAAAAGTTGTCTCTATCCCAAATTCACAGATGAGGAGTTGTCTAAACTTTAAACTTTAAAAAGAAATGAGGTACTTCTCAAAACACACGCCAAGCACTGAGCCAAGACTGGCGTGGCTCAGTCCTGTTTTTTACGAGTGCCATTTGAAAGGTAAACTAATTTGTCATCTGCCTCTAGGCTCCTAACTAAAACAACCTGTATCTATTTTTAACAGCAAATATGAATTCAATTGGATCAGAGTAGTGAAACTTGTCTCCTTTTGTTACTTCAGTTTTCTGGCCCATTTGACCTCCCAAGGATGCGCTAAGAAGCTAATTGTAAAAAAAGATCCTCAAGAACCCCTAACCCAGTGGTTCTCAACCTTCTGGCCCTTTAAATACACTTCCTCATGTTGTGACCCAACCATAAAATTATTTTCGTTGCTACTTCATAACTGTAATGTTGCTACTGTGATGAATCGTCATGTGAATATCTGATATGCAGGATGGTCTTAGGCGACCCCTGTGAAAGGGGCGTTCGACCGCCAAAGGGGTCGTGACCCACAGGTTGAGAACCGCTGCCCTAACCGAATAGCTCCTCTGCAGTTGTGATGAACCACCACAGATGGGGAGGAAACCTCTGCAAACATGGGCAAGTATCACCACACAATGGGGCAGCATTGCCATGGCAACCAGGAGAAACCCACGCAGCCCAGCCCTGGGTGTGAACCTGGCCATGAACAGTCCTCACTCCTTCCTTGGTTCCCAAAGATGGACTAAAAACAAGTAAGTGCAAGTCCAGGTCCACAAAGGAACTGCGAGGTGCTGTCTTTTTCTCATTGATTCGGTCACAGAAAACTACAGTGGGAACGAATGCTGTCTTGTTAGAAAATCCAGGCCTTGGCCCTCCATGATCTTCCCTCCCAGGCAGCCCATTGAACACATGTTCAACCCTTACAGAAAAGCCATTTCCAGTGACATTATGGAGTTCACTAGAATGACTAGAATAGGAAGGCTGCTGGTATATTCTTAGCATGACACGGAGTCGGAACGAATTGGCTGGCATACTCTCTCTACCTGGCATTTGATGCCCAGATTCAAATACATAAAAAGGTTCAAATATTTCAACAGCTTCCTGCTTTGTAGCTTCTACAAATGTTAGCTGTCAAGGCTGCAGTTCAAGCTGGCTCCTTCCACAGGCCCCGACCAGGAAAGGAAATGTTTGCGAATGTGCACAGCTGCAGGCATAACAAACTCCGGCTCAGAAGGTTGACAAAACCCCGCTTCTGCCCTGTGGTGATGAGCTCGGGCTCAACCTGGGTTCCACAAGGAGTTTCTTTATTAATGTGAAAACAGGCCCAACAGAACAACTTCAAGATTTCAAAAATGATTCTTTTTAAAGACAGTGTAGATTTCTAAAGGACATTGGAACATGGCTAAAATGTGCAATTCCTAGCAACAGGATTTAAAAAGACAGTTGGAAAATAAAGGGGGATTTTACTGCCTGTGTGGCTCATTTTCCCAAAGGTAGAAAGAAACGGCCCGGCTGGTGTGACTCAGTGCTTGAGTGTCGACCTATGCACCAGGAGGTCATGGTTTGATTCCTGGTTAGGGCTTATGCCCGGGTTGCAGGCTTGATCCCCAGTGTGGGGCGTGCAGGAGGCAGCCGATCAATGATTCACTCTCATTGATGTTTCTCTCTCTCCCTATCTCTTCCTCTCTGAAATCAAGAAAAATATATTTTAAAAAGAAAGACAGAAATGTTCCGGTTACCAGTAAGAGGTATCCAGGCACCTACTATCACTGCAACCTGAGTTGACTTGCTTTATTATTTTTTAAAATTTTTTTACTGAATTTGTGACAGTACGGATGGACCTGGTGAGTTGACTTATTTTCTTAGTGTCAATCATCAGAATCACAATGTTCAGTCTTTGCCCTCCTTCAAAATGAAATCACTCCGCAGATTGTAAACGAAGGTGATGTAAGAGCAGTAAGCAACTTGGCTTTCAACACATTAAATAATATACATTCCAATTATTGTATGCATGTAGTAATGGCATGTGTGTACGATAGAGGGAGAACTCTGCCAATGCATTGAAGTGGCCTCTCACAGAGTCCAAGTCAAAGATTGCTGATCTGTAGGAAACCTTGGGATTCCACCTGCTTAAAATTAAAAAATACTCCCCAAATAAACTAATGTTTAACACGATACTGTCTTGTTCCTATAGGAAAGATTCAAAGAAACTTTTTCTTGTAGTTCTACAAAGCCAGCAAGTTCTCTAAGATCTATGAACACTTTCATAACATTCTAAATGAATAATAAGAAAAGGGGGGTGAGGGCATGAGTGGGGGGATGGGGGTAACGTGGGGATAAGGACACATATGTAATCACTTAATAAAAAATAAATACATAAATAAATAAATAAAATGGGGATGCTGGAAAAAAAAAGAAAAGATAGATTTTGAGGTTCTTTCTATGAAATCATAAAAAAAACCTGGAATCATAAAAAATAAGGTTTGCACCAGAGGCTGTGAGCAGGAGAACCGAGGCGCTCTGAGCCAACCATCTGCCTGTGCTGCCTGGAGGGGCCGCCAGGGAAAAGTCCAACCCTATTCTGTGGTTTCACGTCAGTGCTCGTGCTGCTTATAGATGTCATCGGATCTCTACCCTTCATCGTATTGACGGGAAGGGCAATGTTTGTTCTTGTCCCAAATGTCCCTCATTCTGTAGTCCCCAAGGACCCAGACCCCAAGAGAGGCTCACAAGCAATGATGTTGAGTCTCAGTTCTGTCATGGACCAGCCGGGTGACCCAGCCATCACCCAATCCACTCTCCCCCTCAGTTTCTTTCTTTTTTTAAAAAAAAATATATATTTTATTGATTTTTTACAGAGAGGAAGGGAGAGGGATAGAGAGTTAGAAACATCCATGAGAGAGAAACATCGATCAGCTGCCTCCTGCACACCCCCTACTGGGGATGTGCCCGCAACCAAGGTACATGCCCTTGACCGGAATCGAACCTGGGACCCTTGAGTCCACAGGCCAATGCTCTATCCACTGAGCCAAACCGGTCAGGACTCCCCCTCAGTTTCTTTATCTGATACAGAAAAGCACTGCACTAGAAGGCCACTAAGAACTATGCAACAGCAACATGATAAGCCAATCATTAAAGTCACATTGCAGTGATTTTAAAATACTGAGAAAATAGCCCAAAAGAAAGGAGCCGAAGAAATAGTGGGTCCTCCCCGAGATCTACTCTCAGTTCTCACTAAAAATATGAGTGTCCTGGCAATGATCTGGAACATTCCGGTCACCCTGGCTCAAAGGCTCTGTGCCTTCTCCTACAGCAGCGGTTCTCAACCTGTGGGTCGCACCCCCTTTGGGGGTCGAACGCCCCTTTCACAGGGGTCACCTAAGACCATCGGAAAACACATATATAATTACATATTGTTTTTGTGATGAATCAAGATGCTTTCATGATGTTCAATGTGTAACAATGAAAATACATCCTGCATATCAGATATTTACATGACGATTCATAACAGTAGCAACATTACAGTGATGAAGTAGCCACGAAAATAATTTTATGGTTGGGGGTCACCACAACATGAGGAACTGTATGAGAGGGTCGAGGCATTGGGAAGGTTGAGAACCACTGTCCTACAGCAACAGGCAGAGACATCTTAAGTGTCAGCTGAACCATCTGAACTTTGAAGTCGAAAGAGACGCAAGTGCTGAACCAAGTGGAGTGAATCCCTCCGAAGCTATGACTTCCCTTCCTCTTTCCTGCTTGTGTCCGCCTTCCCCGGATGCTGCTGCCCCCGGGGTTAGAAACCCAGGAAGTCTCCCACTTCCTCCTGCCTTGGGTCCTGCCTTGCTCCAAGCACAAAACAGAGCCTGAAAGACACACCGTCTCTTCTTACCTCTCCAGGGTCCTTACACCTCAGCAGTAGCAGCAGCTCCAGGCAGAACTGAGCCCCCATCCTCCCCACACAGAGCCCGGTCCAGTGTGGGAATGGAGGAGGCTGGAGAGAGGGAGGCAGACTCCCAGCTGGAATGCGTGCCTGGAGGTCCTGGGAGGGAGAAGGCCTGGGGTCACTCTGATCCTCTGAGTCAGACACCCTGGGGAGCTCTCAGCTCGCAAAGGCCTCCCTGGGCACACAAGACTGAAAGGCACTGAGCGCTTATTGGGGGGAAAGTCTAAAGTTACAAAATGGATGTAAATGGGTACAGAGACTTACGCCAGTTGACGGTAAATGGTAGGCATGCCATCTGAATGCTGGACAGAACAAAGAATTTAAATGCAACGCTAAGTCACATATCTGATAAGAAACTTGTATCAAGAATATATACATCGAACAGACTGTCAAACTACAGCGGGAAGGCCGCAGGATCGAACAGACTGTCAAACTATAGTGGGAAGGCCGAGGAAGGTTGGGGGGATAGTTGGTAAGAGATCAACCAAAGGACTTGTATGCATGCATATAAGCATAACCAATCGACACAAGACACTGGGGGGTAGGGGAAACCAGGGGAACATCAGGGGGAAGGAACATATGTAATACTCTTTGTAATACTTTAAGCAATAAAAAAATAAAGAATATATAAAGAACTCTTACAAGTCAATAATAAAAAGACAAGTAACCCAATTTAAAAATGGGCAAAGGTTCTGAATAGACAGTTCTCTGAAGAAAACATTCAAATGATCAATAAGCACATGAAAAGATGCTCGACATCCTTAGCCATCAGGAAAGTATAAGTCAAAACCACAGGAGATACCACAGCACACCTAATAGGATGGGGAAAGAAATGTTGGTAAGGAGGTAAAGAAACTGGAATTCCCACACCTTGCTGGTGAGGATGTAAAATGCTTTGGAAAAACAGTTTGGCAGTTTCTCAAAATGTTGAACAGAGAGTTCCCAAATGACCCAGCAATCCCATTTCTAGTTATATACTCAAGAGAATTGGTGAATGGGTAAATAAAATGTAACATAGCTATCCAATGGAATATTAGCTACGAAAGCGAATGTAGTACTGATTCACGCTACAGCATGGACGAACCTTGAAAGCATCATGCTAAGTGAAAGAAGCCCGGCACAAAAGACCACATATTGTATGATTCCATTGATATGAAATATTCAGGACAGGCAAATCCATGGAGACAGAAAACAGATTAGTGGTTGCCAGGGGTAGGGGGACTGGGGCAGTAGTGACTAAGAGGGAGGGGATTTCTTTTTAGGGTGATGAAACTGTTCTAAAATGGATTGTGATGATGGTTGTACAACTTTAAATGTACCATTCAATTATACACTTTAAATGAGTGAACTGAATAGTATTGAATTATATCTCAATAAAGCTGTCATATTAAAAATAAAGTGCTAGCTCTATGCCCTTGCTACAACCTTTTTTCAATTACATGGGGCTCTTCTGAGGTAACCATGACTCCTATAGATTCGTCCATGTGGCTTTGGCAGGGGCCATGGTGAGGGGGAGTTTCCATGGAACATGGAGCTGGCCCCTGGCGCATCGGGACCCTTGTCCTCAGCTTCTTTTCTAGGCCACTGATGACAAGAATTCCGTTCCAGCTTTGGGGTTTAGCCCATTCCTCCCTGACTTCTTTGATAACTCCCTTCCCAGCACATCCACGGCTCCCATTTCAAACTTACAGTTGTACCCCATGTGGCCGCCATCTCCGAATAGATTACATGTGACTTGAGCACCGTGGGCCCTCCCTGTCCAATGACTCCTCATGGCTGAAATTCAGTAGTCAATTGTTACCTCTCACCTCTAGGGGCTATTCTGCATTTTCACTATTATAAGTAAAAAATAAAACAAAATTAGCAGGTGATGCCAATGAAAGAAGCAATGCAATAAAGAGAATACCACAGTGGTCATTGGGTCAAAAGAATTCAACATTCTAGCCCAGCCAGCGTGGCTCAGTGGTTGAGCGTCGACCTATGAACCAGGAAGTCATGGTTTGATTTCCGGTCAGAGCATATGCCCAGGTTGCAGGCTCGATCCCCAGTGCAGGGGGGGAGGGGTGCAGGAGGCAGCCAATCGATGATTCTCTCTCATTATTGAAGTTTCTATCTTTCTATCCCTTTCCCTTCCTTTCTGGAATCAATACAAATATTTTTTTAAAAAGAAAAAAATTCAACATTCTTATATAATTTTATGTAAGAGAACTATATTAGAGTTACTAACATACTTTAATTATTTTTATTTATATCTTATTTTCCAATTACAGTTTACATTCAATATTATTTTGTGTTAGTTTCAGGCATACACATAGTCATTAGACAATCATATACTTTACAAAGTGTTCCCCTCAATATTTCAGGACCATATATTTTAATTATCAATATTCATTATTATTGTTTGTTTTCATATTCTACATCTTTCCAAATATGCTTGGGCACCATGGACCAATGCCCATGAACATTATTTTCTTAATGATAACTGTTTCATCCTGCCCCATGCTCAAGATTTGAATCAGTTTGTTCTGCCTTCTCTTAAAGTCTTTTTTAAAAATATATTTCTTTATTGATTTCAGAGAGGAAGGAAGAGGGAGAGAGAGATAGAAACATCAATGATGAGAGAGAATCATTGATCGGCTACCTCCTGCACACCCCCTACTGGGGATTGCGCCTGCAAGCCAGGCATGTGCCCTTGGCCGGAATTGAACCTGGGACCTTTCAGTCCACAGGCTGATGCTCTATCCGCTGAGCCAAGCCAGCGAGGGCTCTTAAAGTCTTAAGAGAAAGGTGTGCTAGTGGTTACAATCAGCTACAATGCACAGTGTCTGCCATTTGTCACACTTTGGATCATCATGTAATTTTTGCCTATTCTAGATTTGTCTTAAAAATTTCAACCTTTAACAGTCCTTAAAATTATTCCTTTTTAAAGTGGTTACTATTGCCCTCTCAAGCACATTGGTGGAACTAGGAAGGAGTCGACTTTTCCATCTGAGAATAAGCAAGGAAGCAAATGAATGTTCCCAAAAGACCCGCCTGTGTTCATTCTGTGCTGGAATGTCCATACAGGCCTTTTCTCAAACACACTTGAGTGCTGTGGGTAATAGAAGTCAAATAATAACGCTCAGAGGAACACGCTATGTTACTTTTTAAGGGAAAAAAGTGGGGGGAAATCAAAGGGTTTAACAATTTTATTCACTGGCTTACATTCAGGGACTCTGAACATTTGGCCACTGCTCAAGTTTGTGAATTTCTATGGAAAATGAACTGTGTTTGGCAAGCTCGACCAAACATGAGGCTGATAAAAAAAAATGTTTCATGTTTTCTCAAGACCTTATGCCACTAACTGTGTGGGATTGGAAGAACTGTCCAAATGTCCATTTGAACACTGTAAATAAATTATTTTCTATACCCATATGAATTAATAAAATTCCATTGATTTCAGACCAGGACTTGAACTAAACTTTCTTTGAGTTTTCATTAGGAAGTGTTTCCCCAGAGAACGTGAACTTCAGATTAGGCAAGCTGAATTCAGTAGAGTTCTGTCTCAGAGTCAGAAATGTGAATGCAATACTTTATGGAGAATTGACTGAAAATTCAATTGACGTGAAGGTGGTTAGGAAGCAGGTTTTGAGCTAAAAAGAAAAGGATTAGGCCCAAAGAAAGAAAACATTATTGTAACAGCGCAAATCATTACATAAAAGAACACTGTGGTGAGTTCTGTTGCAAAGTTCATGACTTGTGAATATTATCTCCAAACCAGTCATCTCTGAGTTTTATAGACTTGGCTGTCCAACGGCCTTCTTGACCCTTCATCTGGTATCTCAGGGTCATCTCAAACTTCACTTATCCACTCTTGAACTCTTGACTTCCCCTCCTGGCAAATGTCTTTGTATCTAAGCCTCCTGCATCTTAAGAGGTGTTTATAAGCATTTATCTCAGTGCCTGGTATGCACACCTGCTTAATAAATGCTGTTGATGATAATATTGATGATGACTGATGATGATGAAGACGACGATTTTCATGCACCCAATTTAGTTGAGCCAGAAACCAAATAGTTTTGCTTTTTCCTTCTCTTCACCTCATGCCCCACATTTAAGCCATTCCCAGGTTCTGTCAATTCTGCCTCCAAAATAAATCAGGAATCCAAACCCTCCCCTCCAAGTCCACTTTCATCATCCCATCTCCAGCCTCCATCAGATTTCTTCTGAACAAATTTAGCAGCCCTCTAAACCAGTGGTCGGCACACTGCGGCTCGCGAGCCACATGGGGCTCTTTGGCCCCTTGAGTGTGGCTCTTCCTAAGCCTTAGGAGGACCCTAATGAAGTGAATAACAATGTACCTACCTATATAGTTTCAGTTTAAAAAATTTGGCTCTCAAAAGAAATTTCAATCGCTGTACTGTTGATATTTGGCTCTGTTGACTAATGAGTTTGCCGACCACTGTTCTAAACAAACCGTATCCGTTCTTGCCCTTGCCCAATTAACTGTCCATGGAGGAAACCAGAATGATCTTCTGAAACACCAATTTTCATTACTAAGATGTACATAGTGTGCGTCGTGTATTTATTAAATATACTAAACAACCGTATGAGGTAGACTGTTCTTATTTGCATTTTACAGGTGAGGAATTGAGCAAAGAGAGATTGAACATGTCCAAGATCACTCTGCCTCTAAGAACCAAATTCAGGATTTATACCTGAGTAGTCTGGCTCCAGAGCTCACGTTCAACTTCTATACAAAGTACCATGCCATACGCAAACTTAAAAAGTAGATGCAGAGACATAAAAGCATAGAACAGACTGAGGAATCTCAGAGAGAAGGTGGGGGTGGGGCTGGAGTAGGGGATGGAAAGAGATTAACCAAAGAACGTGCATGCATATATGCATAACCCATGGACACAGACAATAGTGTGGTGAAGGCCTGGGGGTTGGAGCACGGTGGAGGGGAACAATGGGGGGGGGAAGGGACATCTGTAATACTTTCAACAATAAAGATAAATTTGAAAAAAACAACAAGCGCGCAAAGACTGTCACTTCACCTCCATTGTATGTAGAATAAAATCCATCTGCATTGGACTTCCCCCTGCCAAGAGCCTGGGCCTACTTCCTCCGCCTCCCTTCTCATGCCTTTCCCTTTCTTCCGGTTCTCCTGACACTCAGGGACAAGGCGAGCTTGGCCCTGCACAGGGGGCTCTGCCCATGCTGCTCCCAGTGGCCGAACTTCTTTCTAGGCCAGCGGTTCTCAACCTGTGGGTCGCGACCCCTTTGGGGGTCAAACGACCCTTTCACAGGGGTCGCCTAAGACCATCAGAAAACACATCCATAATTACATATTGTTTTTGTGATGACTCACTATGCTTTCATGATGTTCAATGTGTAACAATGAAATTGGGGGTCACCACAACATGAGGAACTGTATGAAACAGTTGCTGCATGAGGAAGGTTGAGAACCACTGCTCTAGGCATTTTCTTCTGGCTGGCTCCTCCTCCTTTATCCTGGATCCCACCCCTGCCTTCCCAATCATAAGTCACTGTTCCCTGACTTCTCCATCTCAACCATCCTGCTGGGTTTCTTCTCAGCACTTATATCAGCTGGTAATTGCTTCCATGTGTTTGTCTGTTTGTCTACTGACTGTAGCTCCCACTGTTCTGGAAGCTTCACAATAATAAATATTGTTTATGACTATATTTCTACTATCTAGCATCATGCCTTCTACATAGTAGATGCTGAGAACATTTGATAAAAGATTATATGGAGAGCCCTAGCTGATTTGGCTCAGTGGATAGAGCATCCGTCTGCAGACTCAATGGTCCCGGGTTCGATTCTGGTCAAGGGCACATGCCCGGGTTACAGGCTCGATTCCCATTGTGGGGCGTGCAGGAGGCAGCCAATCCATGATTCTCTCGCGTCATTGATGTTTCTCTCTCTCTCCCTCTCCCTTCCTCTCTGAAATCAATAAAAATATATTTTAAAAAAAGATTGTATGAAGACACGTATACTTTGGTGATATGAAATATTGACCTTAGATTCTCCAAGTGAGACTGCAGGATCAGAATCACCTGGGGATGCTTTTTTTAAAAACATATTTTATTGATTTCAGAGAGGAAGGGAGAGGGAGAGAGAGATAGAAACATCAATGATGATGAGAGAGACTCATGGATCGGCTGCCTCCTGCACGCCCCCTACTGGGTATCGAGACTGCAACCTGGGCACGTGCCCTTGACTGGAATCGAACCTGGGACCCTTCAGTCTGCAGACCAATGCTCTATCCACTGAGCCAAACCAGCTAGGGCCTGGAGATGCTTTTTATCAAACATAGAATCCCAGGACTCTGTGTTATTTTAAACATTTACCTTTGAGGGATATCGCCTAGTTGTCTATAGAATTTTTATAATTTTGATTTTGACATGATTTGGCCATGAGTAACTCATATAATTCTTATCTGGCTGTGCTTTTAAGTAATCATTGTAAATTTTCAGGAATACTTGCTAAGAGAGAAACATGTATATCATAACTTGCTTTCACATGTGATAAGATTGTTACAAATATTCACTGACCAGGAAATTGATATCTACCATGTCTTCAGATATGTAGGTAAGCATTTACATGATTACCTTGGGAGCCGTGGCTTCCTTTTCCGCTTGCAGACATATGTGTGGGCTCCTGGAAAGTGTGCGGTGCCTGGGCCCCGTAACGGGTATAATGGACAAACTGGATCCACTGCAGTCCAGTACCAAATTGACCACAATGAAACTTCTGGGGCTTGGAATTTGAATTTCAAATCTCAGAGGGAGGGCAGGGATGGGTGGGTGAGTGGGTGGGAAGAGATCAACCAATGAACTTGTATGCATATATGCATCACCCATGGACACCTTTGCGGTGAAGGCCTGGGGCGGGGGGGGGGGCTGGCCAGAAGGGGTCAATGGGGAAAGAGGGGACATCTGTAATTCTTTCAACAGTAAAAATTTGTAAAAAAAATAAAATGCAAGAAAAAAATAAAAACTTGCTAAGAAATCTTTACACATATGAAATTTGAAAGCTACTTTTTTCTTTTTATCTACACTTATGGCTATTGTTTTAGAAAAATATACAGCTGTGCCCTAAGCGGTGTGGCTCAGTGGATAGAGCGTAGGCCTGCGGACTCAAGAGTCCCAGGTTCGATTCTGGTCAAGGGCATGTACCTTGGTTGTGGGCACATCCCCAGTAGGGAGTATGCAGGAGGCAGCTGATCGATGTTTCTAACTCTCTATCCCTCTTCCTTCTTCTCTGTAAAAACTCAATAAAATATATTTTTTAAAAAAAGAAAAGAAAAATATACAGCTGATATCAATTTCTATTCTTTTTTTTTTTTTTAAATAT
>NW_005370542.1:1925284-1930053 GCF_000412655.1 Myotis brandtii
ACATGCCCTTGACCGGAATCGAACCTGGGACCTTTCAGTCCGCAGGCCGACGCTCTATCCACTGAGCCAAACCGGTTTGGCAACAATTTCTATTCTCTAAATTTATGGTATAATTCTGAGAAATCCAAGATGTTTCCATCAAGGGAAAACATACACTATTCATTGCTGTTAAGCTCACTAAGTCTCCAGAAATCCCGATGACCAATAACCTTTTTGGTCAAAAAAATCATCTTTGGTTACTGTCTTTTTAAAAAAATATATTTTATTGATTTTTTTACAGAGAGGAAGGGAGAGGGATAGAGAGCTAGAAACATCGATGAGAGAGAAACATCGATCAGCTGCCTCCTGCAAACTCCCTACTGGGGATGTGCCCGCAACAAAGGTACGTGCCCTTGACCGGAATCAAACCTGGGACCCTTGAGTCTGCAGGGCAGGCCGATGCTCCGCTGAGCCAAACCGGTTAGTTCTGGTTACTGTCTTTTGTTAGCCTGCACATCCACATGGAAATAAAGGGACAGGCATTCCTCGGTTTGGAGGGGAATGATGAACCATTTGGCCAGATGGAAAGCTTAGCAAGGTAAGTCCCATAACTCGTAGCTTGACTATGCTTTAAGCCAGGGGTGGGGAACGTCCGGCCCTCGGGCCATATGATGTCCACAAAATCTTTTGGTCTGGCCCTGCCAAGGCTTTAAGGCAGCGGTTCTCAACCTGTGGGTCGCGACCCCTCTGGCGGTCGAACGACCCTTTCACAGGGGTCGCCTAAGACCATCCTGCCTATCAGATATTTCCATGACGATTCCTAACAGTAGCAACATGACAGTTATGAAGTAGCAACGAAAATCATTTTATGGTTGGGTCACAACATGAGGAACTGTATTTAAAGGGCCAGAAGGTTGAGAACCACTGCTTTAAGGGTGAGTTAATTAAATGTTTGACCAAGTGGAGCAGTCTAATTTTTAAGTGGATCATTTTGTATGGCCCCCGAATAATGCTATAAATATCCAAATGGCCCTTGGCAGAAAAAAAAAGGTTCCCCACCCCTGCTTTAGACTATTAGTGGAGAATGTTAAGAAAATGAACATGGAAGCGTGGAAGAGGCTTCCTGATTGCTCAAAAGCAGGGGAGGCTGTTTGTTTCTCTTTTAAGGAAAGATACATGACAGCAGAACTTAAGTGAAAAAGGAAAACAAAACAACAAGCAAACGTTCAGCCCTGCTTGTGATGTTAAGCAAATAAATGAGGTAATAAACTACACCCCTGTCCATAAACCCTGCCTCCATTTCCTTTCCTCCCAGTCTTTCTTTTTTAAAAAATATATTTTATTGATTTCAGAGAGGAAAGGAGAGGGAGAGAGAGGAAGAGAGAGAGAGAGAGAGAAACATAAATGAAGAGAGAGACTCATTGATCGGCTACCTCCTGCACGCCCCCTACTGGAGATTGAGCCCGAAACCCGGGCATGAGTCCTTGACTGGAATCGAACCCAGGACCCTTCAGTCCGCAGGCTGACGCTCTATCCATTGAGCCAAACCAGCTAGAGCCTCCCAGTCTTTCTTGAACCCACTTCAGTTAGGCTTTTGCTCCCACCATCCATCAACACTGCTCTTCCTAAGGTTATCAATGACCTTTACATTGCTAGATCCTCTGATCAACTCTAGTCTTCATCTTCCTCGACACACCAGAAGGGTACCCCCCAAATCTATCAAAACCAGAACTCTCTTAGGAGTCAAAGCGGCTGCGACTGATACATATACTAATTGATAACTGTGCATTATCTAGGATTGTACCTGGCAATGAGACTCAGTATAAAGACTGGTTCTGCAAAACCCTCCCCCAAATAGTCTCTTTTTTATTCTCATTGAAGGTAACTTTTCCTTGAGAAAATCTCCAAATTGTCAGTAAGTAACTTCCAGTCATATCTTTTTCTAGAAAGGTATTAAAAATGCATATGGCCCTAGCCGGTGTGGCTCAGTGGATAGAGCGTCAGCCTGGGGACTGCAGGGTCCCAGGTTCGATTCCGGTCAAGGGCATGTACCTTGGTTGCAGGCACATCCCCAGGAAGGGGTGTGCAGGAGGCAGCTGATCGATGCTTCTCTCTCATCGATGTTTCTAACTCTCTATCCCTCTCCCTTCCTCTCTGTAAAAAATCAATAAAATATATTTTTAAAAATGCATACGATCCAGAAAAAAAAAATAGAGCTTCTCCAAATCCCACTTCGAGGACTTGAATTGCTAGGGAGAGCGGGTTTGTTCTTCACTGCTTCACGAGATTCTTTTTTTTTATTGTTTGTTTTTAAATATATTTTATTGATTTTTTACAGAGAGGAAGGGAGAGGGGTTATGGGGCGCGGCTACAGCGTTTTAGCTAGGATCAAGCAGTGGACTAATGAAAGGACAGGGTCCTCTCATTGCCACGTGCAAGTCCCAGCTGGAGGGCAGGGCCCTCCCAGCACAATCATAGCCAACAGCTCTGGTTGTGAGCTTGAACCTATGGTCTGAACACGTGGCCCCACGTGCCTTGTGATAGAGTTCTGGTGCATGTAGTTGAGTGAGGTTGAAACTCGCGAGAATGCTGTAAACAACTTGATCACACCCCTACTTTGCCTCATGGCATCTGCTATAAAATAAAGACACGGCTTGTGGGCGCTGGCGCTGTCTCCTCATCAGGGAGCAGAGTCCCACCAAGACCAGGCTTTCATTCTCTTGTCTGTCTTTCCTTAATCCTTTCACCCCCCTACTCGGGATCACCCTTGGTCGTGCTGGCTTGCCACAAGGGATAGAGAGTTAGGAACATCCATGAGAGAGAAACATCGATCAGCTGCCTCCTGCACACTCCCCACTGGGTATGTGCCCGCAACCAAGGTACATGCCCTTGACCGGAATTGAACCTGGGGCCTTTGAGGCAGGCCGACGCTCTATCCACTGAGCCACACTGGTCAGGGCACGGGATTCTTAATGATGCTGGAAGGACCTTTTTTCACTTAGAGCAAAACAGTACCACCGCATGAAGCACATTCGTTCTTTACGTGGACAGTGGACAGAGTGGTCACTCCTATGCATTTCAGGAGCGAGTGAGCTGATCTTGGCAATACCATCCCTCCTGCCTGTGCCTGGTCCTGGAAACCAGAGCGAGAGCCGTCGTCCTTCCTTCCGGCCAGAGGCACGTGAAGGAAAGGTGGCTGGAGGCTGCTGCTAGCGCAGTGGTTCTCACCCTTCTGGCCCTTTAAATACAGTTCCTCATGTTGTGACCCAACCATAAAATTATTGTCGTTGCTACTTCATCACTGTCATGTTGCTACTGTTAGGAATCGTCATGTAAATATCTGATCTGCAGGATGGTCTTAGGCGACCCCTGTGAAAGGGTCGTTCGACCGCCAAAGGGGTCTCGACCCACAGGTTGAGAACCGCTGTGCTAGAGACACAGGACAAAAACCCTTTTCTCCCCATATGTCAGGGTTCCTCCACCTCAGCACTATGGGCAGACTGGGTTGAATCATTCTCTGTTGTGGGGACTGTCCTAGGCATTGTCAGAATTTTAGACGCAATTCAGGCCTCTACTCACCAGATGCCAGTAGAATCTCCTCATTTGTGACAACCCAGTATGTCTCCAGATGTTGCCAGATGTCCTCAAGTCTGCGACCACTGGCTTAAACCATAGATTTATCCCCAACTGTCAGTCTCTCTCAATACCAGCTTAGAGACGCTTGCAGCGGTTCTCAACCTGTGGGTCGGGACCCCTGAAAATCCATCCTGCATATCAGATATTTACATGACGATTCATAACAGTAGCAGCATTACAGTGATGAAGTAGCCACGAAAATAATTTTATGGTTGGGGGTCACCACAACATGAGGAACTGTATGAAAGGGTCGCGGCATTAGGAGGGTTGAGAACCGCTGGTAGAGGAACATCAGAGTGCAGAGAATTACAGGAAAGAGCCAGAGCCACTGGATGGAACACACCACACCTGTGGATTTTTTGGTGCCCCCACCTCTGTAGTTTCTAATTACAGTGGGGCCTTGACTTACGAGTTTAATTCGTTCCAAGACGGAGCTCATTAAGGAGCTCGTTAACTCTAATTACTCTATCAACTCAATGCAAAAAATCGGCCGAGCGACAGCTGGTATCTCAAAAAACTCGTTAGTTGGGACACTCTTAAGTCAAGGCCCCACTGTATTGAAGTGGTTTAAGTGGGGTTTGCTGTTGCCAGCCAGGGCCATCAAAGCGCATGGCTTTGTTCCAGGGCGCCCTACAGCTCCGAGTGATAGCCCCGGTCCCACCTCAGGACAGGACTCCATGCGTTTCCTTTTATATGCAGAGCAGAAATCAAATGGTTTGTCTTTCCATTTGCTACTTGCTGCGTTTTTCACACTTTTAATGGAACTGTAGACTTTCAGAGCAGGAAGGGGTTTTCAAGGGAGGAGAATTAAGCTCAAACCAATATCTGTGTTTATCTTCAGAGGAAGGCTTTCAGAAGAGGATTAAGCCATGGGCCTCCACATCTCAGGAAAAGAGCCATTATCCACTTCAGCACACTTCCTGAGCATGACGAGTCACCCGTACATCTGGTGTCAAAGCAAAGGGTGACATTTTCTCAGGCCACATGCACTTAAATAGTCCCTTCTCCCTATATGGAAAGTCTGCATGGCCTTAGTGCCTAAGTCAATTATCTACTCACAGTACACTTCCGGTCATTTCTGTGGGCAGAGCTGTCATTTAATTTTGACATCCAGCAGTGTTGTGTGTGTGTGTGTGTGTGTGTGTATATATATA
>NW_005370542.1:1930095-1935245 GCF_000412655.1 Myotis brandtii
GGCTGTGAAATTCAGGGTATAGAGGGGAGGGGGAGAAGATTGAAAAATATAATCTCTTTTATTATTTTTATAGTATCATTGTGTGTGTTCTTTGCTTATTATAAAAGCAATGCAAGCTTATCACTAAAAAAAAATCAGAAATGCAGAAATAAGCAAAAGAAATAATATTATAATAATCTACAATCCAAGAATCAATCACTGATTATGGCTTAGTGAATATGTTTCCAAATATTTTCCTGCATATTGAGATTTTCTCCCTAAATGGCATCATATTATTTTGAAATCTATGATTCATTTGAAAGGTCCCTTTTTTCAGATACTTAAGTTGTTTCTAATTCATCCCCACTGTAAATGGTGCGTCATATGAATTGTTGGCTGAAAGGTTATATATGCTCAAAAACAAAAGTGTAAGCAGCGAACGCAAAAGTCATTCTGAAAAACAGACCAAGACCTAGGATATCATTGGCTTCAGCCCTCTGCTACCATCCACTTGCAGATCCAACGACAGAAAGCAGCCTCAAAGGGGGCAAAAGGGAGAGAGGAGCAAGCCAGTCTCGCAGCGAAGGAAACTGCCCCGATGACAGACATAGTAGGGCCAACACTACATGAACCTAATGGAGAAACATTTAACAATTAACCCAAAGCAGATGTGTTCATATCTGTGTTTCTACTCATACCTATGCCTGTACCTATAGATGTAAAGGGTGTCCCAAAATTCACGCAAGAAGTAATTTTGATAGAAAACACAGGTTTATAATTAAAAATTGTAATTTTTTTATTGATTCAGAAAGTATACAGTATAGGGTTATGTATGGAATAGCACATCGGGTAAATGGCCTCCACGGCTTTGCTGGCACATAAGCAAAGCCGTGGTCTTCATTGGTCTTCACTGTCCCTGCTCCTGGGCCATCATTGGTACTTGGTAATGCTTATCAAATTGAAGGGATTGAAACCAAAGGGCAACAGATATTAGAATCTGATTCAATAAACCAAGTAAAATTAGGCTTTTATTTTTTGTTGTTGTTGTTAATGCTCACGCAAAATTCAAATCTTGCATGAATTTTGGGACAGCCTTTACTTATAGCTGTACCTGTATATTCATCCATCCATCCATCCACCCACCCAACCAGCTATCATCCATCCATCCATATATCAGTGGTTCTCAAACTTGAATGTGCATCAGAATTCCCCAGAGGCTTGTTAAAGCACAGACTCCTCCACCCCCTCCCAGAGTTTCTGATTCAGCATGACTCTGACAGAGTCTATGAACCTGCATTTCTAATAAATTCCCAGGTGATGCAGATGCTGTTGGTGTGGAGCCTGTACTTTGAGAAGTGCTGCCTATTCTTCTACCTGTATCTTTATCTCTATCTTGTTACCCATCTGTATTTCGGTGAACATACAGTTACCCCCACACACTGTAACTTTTATCACCATCATCTTACCTAATAGGCAAACATGTAAATTGACCATACCTTTGCTACGCTAACCAGCCAATCAGGAGAGTATGCAAATTAACCTAACAAAGATGGCGGTTAATTTGCATACTTAGGCTCCAAGCAGTGGAGCAAAGGCCTGGGTCCCAGGGGCCAGAGGAAAACCGGTGCCAGCAGCCAGGGGAAAGGAAGGCCTATTGCACGAATCTCTTCGTGCAACAGGCCTCTAGTTAATATATAAGCCACAATGTTATATACTCTACAAAACACATACTATGGTACTTTCCAATTTTCTCCACTGAATTTAATAATAAAGCCCTACCTGGTTTGGCTCAGTGGATAGAGCGTCGGCCAGTGAACTGAAGGGTCCTGGGTTCGAGTCCCATCAAGGGCACATGCCCGGATTGTGGGCTCGATCCCCAGTAGGGGTCATGCAGGAGGCAGCCAATCCATGATTCTCTCTCTCCCTCACCTTTCCTCTCTGAAATCAATAAAAATATATTTTTAAAAATTAATAACAATTTTAAGATATAAAATTTATTGCCACATATCTTCTTCCTCCCAGAAGAATGGTTCAAGTGTGGTACATTTCTTGTTTTTCCTTGGGTTTTCACTGCCTTTGGCTTTTAACTTGATGTATTTACATCTTAACAATTCAGATTTATTTTCCAAACAGTGAGATGAAGCAGGGATGACTCGAAGGCAGCTTCGTTTTTACATTGGCCAGGCTTTTGTAAACAAGCTCTTGACTGAGCAATTTCTAATTCTCTAAACAGTTGGGGGAAAATATCACACAGCAAAGCAGATGTGTTATTCTCCCAACTTCTTCTTTTGCTTCTTCAGGTTTACAATCATTGTCTACAGCACTGAACCAACCGCATTCCTTCAAGTAAATTTTGGCTTTGCTGGATGGCAACCCTGTTAGCCATACTCAAGATGTGGTTCAAAGAACAAAGCATCACCCAGCCAGCTCCGTGGCCAGCTTCCTCATGCCAGCTTGACGGCGCTTGATTTAAGGGTTATGTTGGCACATGTTTGCAGCATGCAATGGGAACACAGTTCCCCAGATGCCAGCCTTAACCTAAATAAAAGCTGGGCCTGCATCTCCTCAGGGTCAAGTTAAAGAATACGGGCTGTGATGTCTCAGACCTCAGCGGGTACCAATTAGTGAGAGACAAGACATGTACACAAGAAAATGTAATCGGTAATTTTAATGGATAAACAATTGAGAAAAAGAGAAATGAAGAAAAAGAGTCATCTTGCGCTGGTGCAGTTGGGAAAAACTTTATATTCCATTTGTTCAAATATTTTAGAAAAAGATGTTATTTCTCCAGAAAGCAAGATGCAGACACCGAAGAGGAAGGCAGGTTTTTACTGATGAGGTCAAAGCAAAGACTGTCCGGAGCGAGGCGTTAATGTGTGACAAGAGAAGGAATAATCCCAAGAATGATGAATTTCACTAAAGATATGATTATAAATGACTGTCAACTGCAACCTATCACAAATGTCTTTTATGGTGGGAGACAGGATAGATGGAAGAATAGGGGGAAAAATACAAAAAAAAACTTGTGCTCTAATCGAGAAAAGGGAGATGTGTGTTCTGGCCAGTTCAGAGAAAATATCTCCTTCCTCCTCGATATATTTATAGACAGATAAATAAATGAGCATGAATGTACTCAGACATACACACATTCAGACTTTATGAAATCATTCCAATTTATATATAAGATCCTGTGTTCCCATCAAGCATTCAAAATGACCCTAATTGCAAATATTTCAGTGAATAGCTATGGGATGAATGATCGAGTCAGCAAACATGAAAATAAAGCTGTCACTTAGAAAAATGTGTCACAAAAGAGAGAACTCATAGGCTATAGGAACACAGACATCCACATTTAAAAATCTATATTATCTTCTTGTTATAAAGACATGTCCAATAGAAAAAGATAAGCTATCTCAAATTTTGCTATGAAGAGAATTTACTGGAAACATTGCAATAGGAGAAATGGTGACTGTTTCTAAAAGTTTTTGGATGCAACAATTGGCCTATAGTTCCAATTTGTTCAAAAATGTGTTCTATTAGACACACATTTAGTTGCAAATTGATATTTTGAAGTAAAAATTAATATAAAAGATAATAAAAATGAACATTTTCTGAAATAAATATATTTTCTAAAGAAATGTAATGCTTTAGCTCTAGCCGGTGTGTTGGTCTGTGGACTGAAGGGTCCCGGGTTCGATTCTGGTCAAGGGCATGTACCTCCGTTGCAAGTTCCTCCCCGGCCCGGGCCTTGATCGGGGCTTGTGCAGGAGGCAACCATTGGATGTGTTTCTCTCACATCGATGTTTCTCTCTGTCTCTCCCTCTCAACTCCACTCTCCCTAAAAATCAATGAGAAAATATCCTCGATTGAGGATTAACAAACAAACAAACAAACAAACAAAAGAAATGTAATACTTTACTTATAAGGAATAGTGAGGTGAATGCTACTCACAAGTAATTTCTCAATAAAGTAAATGTATGAATAAAAGAATTCACTTAAAAAAATCAGTTGGTTCTCAGATCGTAGCTTGAGAACTTCAACAGATCTAACACACACAAGCTCATTTTCAAAGTAAATGTAATCCCATTAAAAACAAACGGGAAAAGATGTTATCTCAAAATGCACAGTTTAGCTACAGTCATTATAGCAGTTTCCACATTGTTCAAATCCAGATTTTAAAAGTGCAAATAAAAAACAAAGCAGTTATTCAAAACAAGTTTGCATCAGAAATTCAAAAACATCTGTCATGGGACTGAGGTCCAACTTTTTACTCCCATCCTTATTATAAACTGACCTTATATATCAAAGCTGACCCTATCTTAGTGAGAAAATTTTATGGAGAAATTCTTGAAAACGAGATAAAGAACCCATTAAGGGATTATCTTTTCTTTGTGCTGTGATGGGACATACATGAGTCAGACAGCTGGCACGCCCACTAAAACGCTGATGCCAACTTCACAGTTGTGAAACACCCCAGGTCTGTGAAACATCTCAAGAAATTGTTGCGGACGCTCAGCAGAATAAGCCAGTCAGAGAGAGACAGGCATCACACGGTCTCGCTCATATGTGGAATCTAATGCACAAAAGAAACTGATGAACAACATGGATCCAGAGACAGAAGCAGGGAACAGACTGTCGAATCTCAGGAGGAAGACGGGGTGGATAAGAGGCTGTGTGACAGGAGCTCAACCAAAGAACTTGTCTGCATAAGTGCATCACCCATGGACACAGACAATAGGGTGGTGAGGGCCTGGGGTGGGGGGTAGGAGGGGCTGGAAGAGGTCAATGGGGGAACAAGGGGGCACATGTAATACTTTCAACAATAAAAAATGGAACTACATCAAAATAAAAAGCTTCTGCACAGCAAAAGAAACCATCAACCAAACAACAAGAAAGCCCACTGCATGGGAGAACATATTTGCCAATGTTATCACCGATAAGGGTTTAATCTCCAACTTTTATAGGGAACTCATACAACTTAACAAAAGGAAGATAAACAATCCAATCAAAAAATGGGCAAAGGACCTAAATAGGCACTTTTCAAAGGAGGACATTCAGAAAGCCAAGAGACATATGAAAACATGCTCAAAGTCACTAATCATCCAAGAGATGCAAATCAAAACAACAATGAGGTACCATCTCACACCTGTCAGAATGGCTATCATCAACAA
>NW_005370542.1:1935836-1941950 GCF_000412655.1 Myotis brandtii
ATAACCAATGGACACAGACACTGGGGGGTAGGGGAGGCCGGGGGAAGGTCAAGGGGGAAAAAAAGGAGACAAATGTAATACTCTTTGTAATATTTTAAGCAATAAAAATTTTTCTAAGAAGAAATTGTTGGGGAATTAAAAAATATATTTTAGCGAATCATCTACAGTAGAGAGTTTCCCAACCTTAGTATTCTTGACATTTGGGGCCAGATCACTGTTTGCTGTGAGGAGCTGTTCTGTGCACTGAAGGGTGTTTAGCAGCGTCACTGGCCTCTACCCACTACATTCTAGTAGCAAATACCCACTCACAATGGTGACACTGAGAATGTCTCCATACACCGGAGAAAGTGTACTGGCGAGCACCATTCTCTCAGCCAAAAGCACTCCCAGCACACATTTACACCAACTGGTTGGATCAATTGATGCAGTAAATATTATAAAATTTTATATTCATGTAGCACTCCTTCTGTGAATTTCCCCAAGTGTTGTATGCGCATTTTCATATTTAATCACAACAGACTGACAGATCTGGAGTGACTGCTTCTTAGGTATAAACATTTTTAAATCCACTAAAATATTTCTGATGCTCTTATAAAAATTTCCAAGGATTCTCATCCAGAATTCGTAATCTGGGGCTTAAACCAAAATGTGATCACGGTTTTGCATAATGCTCTCTTCACAATGGAAGCACAGATTGTGGTCGCTTTGGAAATTGCATGGGAAGGATGTTGCTTATGTTATAATTTAGATGAAGAAAATCTGTTTCCCTTGTTTAAGTAGAAAATCAGTAATACTGCTGAGGATGGTATACCTTGAAATTGTAAAGATGTTGACATTAGTTATTAGATATATTTTATATAAAGTTTGTATTAATTACTCAGGAATCAGCTCGGGAAAAACCTTCCCTGGGGAGATTATTACAGAAATACTCAATTACAAGGACCATTTAAGTGAGATTTTTGCCCTTAAAATTTGTCTTAGTAGAACTTGCTAATAAAATGAAAAACAAAAAAGTATAGGCAAAGGTTAATGGGAGGAAAAAGGAGGACCTATGTAATGCTTTCAACAATAAACATAAATAAATAAATAAATAAATAAATAAATAAATAAAATAATAAAATAATATTTTTTAAAAGTATAGACAAATTTTCTTGGCTAAATTTATTTAAAAATATGTGACTACATTGTTCAATGAAAATAAATCCAAAGATCAAAATGCGTATCAATAAATTATAATATAATCACTGATAATGCCGAGAAATCACTTAAATTTGACAAGAATAATTACTGAGCAAGTCAAGTGGGGACAATATGCTTCCTTCAGGAATAAAGGACAAGACAGGAAAGCTACCATTTTTATCATTTTTTTCTACAGCATTTCTTTCTTTCTCATAATTTTCTCATGAAGATGATTCATTTATCACTAACTGGCATCATATTATCAGATCACCAGACATTTCATATAATTAAAGGCACATCAGAAAAAAATCTTTGTTAGCCTGTACATTTAAATTATTGGTTCAGAAAATATTATTACTATGTTATTCACATTCCTCCACAGATAACCATTTCAAACCTAAATTGGACGTCTGTAATGATTTAACATTTGTCACTGAAATTATAATGATCTAAAATATACCTCAGTTGAAAGAGGAAAATACCCTAAGTCAAAATTCTCTTTTATAAAAGGTTATGTCTCTTTTGCTAAGTTAGCTATTCTCAATTGGAATGACTTGGCATCTCACAGGACATTTGGGGACATCTGGAGGCTGTTTGGTTGCCACCACTGAGGGGAGGGTACTCTTGGCATCTAGCGGGTAGGGAGCAGGGATGCTGCTAAACACCCAACCATAACAGGACAGCGCTTTGTAAGATAGAACTAGAGGCCCGGTGCATGAAATTCATGCATGGGGGGTGGGGGTCCCTCAGCCCGGATTGTGAGAGGGTGCAGGCCAGGCCGAGGGACCCCATAGGTGCACCACTGCCACCCACTGCCAGCGCTGCATCGCTGATGCCCACCATGTTCTGCGCCACCCCCTGGTGGTCAGCACACATCATAGCGAGCGGTCAAACTCCAGGTAAAATTCCCAGTCTAGGGGACAATGTGCATATTAGGCTTTTATTATATAGGATGATCCAGGCCCAAATGCCCACGTGCTGAATTTGGAAACCGTGCTCTGGATAAAAGTAGCTCCCGGCTTAACCTGTGCAGGAAAGCCAGCAGCACCCAATGCAAAAGGTTGTGATGAGAGAGAATGCCTTTTGGAGAATGTGTCACATTTTTCCAAATTGATTTTCCTTCTCCCATGGAAGGTGGAACTTGCACAACCCCCTCCTGCTATTGTTGGCATCTTACGGGTGGGGAACCAAATGGAAGATCAGAGGGACAAGCGGCCCCAAATGAGCAATCCGTGCACTGCTGTTCTCTCACGGACTGTATCTGATTTGGGCAGCAAGTCCGTACTTTGATACTGAGTCAAAGCAATGCCTTCACCGTGGAACAGGAATGACTTGACATGGTAAGAAAAATACATCATAAAAATCAACACAGCTAAACTTAAGCAATGAATTGGAATAACGATCCCCCCCCCCATGTCAACCATAAATGATACTCTGTATTGCTTAGGAGTCACTATTAAAATCAAACTTTTACCAGCCTTAAGTAAACATCTTCATTTTCCACAAAACGAAGTGATGGCAGATTAATATGATTGCTTACAGCTGCACATGTCTCATGGTGAAATAAACACTTGTTAAACTTTGGCTAAAATTGCTCTTCAGTGGCTTATAGCATCTTCTCCAAATAAAACCATTTTTTAACGAATCCATTAAATAATGCCCTGGTAGACCCTTTAACTAAAACATGGGATGGATTTGACACAAACAATCCGTTGGTTATACAATAAGTGCACATTAGGCTAAAAACAACCTATGTTCTGAAATATAAATTACTTTATAATTTTACATTGGGGTCTAGCACTGTGTAAATTACTCATGTTTTACCCCACCCATCGGGGAAAAAATCGAAAACTTCATGCTAGGAAGGAAAAAAAATGTTTCCCGTGTGTTCACTTTTCCTGAGTGTCTATGACAGTCTCTAGATTATGGGTCATCAACATTGCAGGAGGCAGGTGTCAAATTTTTGAATGGGTTAGGAGTGAGAAACTGAGGTAAGCCAAGGGCATCTGGCGTTTGTTCCTGCTAAGAAAGAAAACAAAATCTTGCTCACACATTGCATTGTAAAAACTTGAAAGGAGGGGAAAAAAGTTCCTCTTCAATTCCAAATCGTCCAGGACAAAAGATATCAATCATTTACCCTTTAGTGTGAATTATGGAATCAGATTCTTTTGTTCTAAGGCTAAACCGAGTTCAACCCTTTGAAGATCGGAAGAGATTTGGTGTTGCGGGATGTTTTACAAAGTACCAAGTCAGTTTGGAATGATAACCACCTTTGGGAAAGGAATAGCAAATGGCCACCATAATCCACAGGAGCAGTATTGGTGGGTATAGAGCAGTGATGGCGAACCTTTTGAGCTCGGCGTGTCAGCATTTTGAAAAACCCTAACTTAACTCTGGTGCCGTGTCACATATAGAAATTTTTTGATCTTTGCAACCATAGTAAAACAAAGATTTATATTTTTGATATTTATTTTATATATTTAAATGACATTGAACAAAGAAAAATCAACCAAAAAAATGAGTTCGCGTGTCACCTCTGACACGCGTGTCATAGGTTCACCATCACTGGTATAGAGGCATTTAAATACCAAAGATAAGTAAAAACATCACTTCAGCAAAACGCAGATATTTTTAAAATTGACTTCAGAGAGGAAGGGAGAGGGAGAGAGAGATAGAAACCTCCATGATGAGAGAGAATCATTGATTGGCTGCCTCCTGCACACCCCCGACTGGGGGTTGGGCCTGCAACCCAGGCATGTGCCCTGACCAGGAATCGAACCCAGACCTCCTGGTTCATAGGTCGATACTCGACCACTGAGCCACACTGGCCGAGCCAAAACGCAGATATTGTAAATTCATTTAGTGGCTCCTTACCGAGCCCCCTACTAGGTGCCAGGAATGCAGTTGCTGTGGTCAAAAGATATGAATGGTTGAGTCTGAGCCTACCTTCACAGTGGTTCATAAGAATTTTGAGTCAAACACAACCTGCTTTTGCGTGTCATCTTATGGTAAAAAGGAAAATAGACTGTTTATCAAAATGAAAAGACTGGCCCTAGCCAGTATGGCTCAGTGGATAGAGTGTCAGCCCGTGGACTGAAGGGTCCCAGGTTCGATTCTGGTCAAGGGCATGTGCCTTGGTTGCGGGCTTGATCTCCAGCCCCGGTTGGGGTGCCTGTGGGAGGTAACCCATCAGTGTGTCTCTCTCACATCGATGTTTCTCTCTGTCTCTCCCCCTCCCTTCCACTCTCTCTAAAAATCAATGGAAAAAATGTTCCCGGGTGAGGAGTAACAACAACGACAAAAAAAGAGAACAGATCTTCATTTACAACAGGTTTGTGACCGCAGAAGTTACTCTAAATCTTTGGTTAATCTACTCCATTAGAAATCACTTCACAGGAATGGCCAAAAGCAGTGGCATAGCCCTTAGTCAGCACCTGGCCTGCTTCCCTGGACTTGCATTAACGCGGTACCTTTTAAATAACATTCAGTGACAGTTTATACTGAATTCCTTCAATTACAAGAAAATCACTTTTGTTTTGTAAGTGCTTTTTTTAAAAAATAAATTTTATTGATTTTTTACAGAGAGGGAGAGGGATAGAGAGTTAGAAACATCGATGAGAGAGAAACATTGATCAGCTGCCTCCTGCACACCCCCCACTGGGGATGTGCCTGCAACCAAGGTACATGCCCTTGACCAGAATCGAACCTGGGACCCTTCAGTCCCCAGGCTGACGCTCTATCCACTGAGCCAAACCGGTTAGGGATTGTAAGTGCTTTTGTTCTGGTATTAGATCGGTGAAAATGTTCTACTTTTACTGAAAGAAGAAGAAAAGGGATCCTGAAATCATTTCTGAACTTTGTACATCCATCTCCAAGCACCTTAGTATTCTTTTTCTGTGTGATAGATATAACGACGGTACAGAAAAAATGTGTCCTAATAACTTAATAGACCAACATGAATATTCTAATCACATTCTCCTGGGACTACCAAATAGCTAATTCTGTGAAAGACAATCAACTTGACAATCATAGCGATATTATGGTAATTCATTAAAACAGGGCAAGTGTTAGAAACGAGTTTTTCCTCTAAATGGCAGCTCTAACATCTTTGTAATTCAACTGATCCCATTACACCTACACAAGAACAGATTCCAAACTTTAATAAACTTCATGAAGGCTGAAAGACTGGGCAATGTTGACACCAAAGTTATGAGATCATTATGGGAAGTTCCTGAACTTGATGCTAGGGGAGTGACTCATTTGTTCTCTCCCTGATGCTAGAGTTTATGGATCCATATTGGGGCACACATTTTTCAATATTTCATAAATCTGGTTTGGGTATTCAATAATCTAACTTTTTTTTTATCACCATCAATGGTTTGTTTAGCTCGGTGAACACAGAATGACAAATTAAAAAATGCGAAGCCAATTTTCCCCTCACCTACCTGAAATTAAGTAATAGATTTGAAGAATGTTTTAATGAATGGATTAATTTAGTATCTAAATAGTTCAACTAGCTATCCCTTATTTCTGTTATCTAGCCCACCTCCTTCCAACAAGGTGTTCGAGAATTGCATCTGTGTTAAAGTAAACGGTCTCCCAAAATTCACGCAAGATTTGAATTTTGCGTGAGCATTAACAACAACAACAACAACAAATAAAAGCCTAATTTTACTTGGTTTATTGAATCAGATTCTAATATCTGTTGCCCTTTGATGTCAATCCCTTCAATTTGATAAGCATGACCAAGTACCAATGATGGCCCAGGAGCAGGGACAATGAAGACCAATGAAGGCCACGGCTTTGCTTATGTGCCAGCAAAGCCGTGGAGGCCATTTACCCAATGTGCTATTCCATACATAACCCTATACTGAAGTACCAATGATGGCCCAGGAGCAGGGATAATGAAGACCAATGAAGACCACGGCTTTGCGT
>NW_005370542.1:1942012-1968692 GCF_000412655.1 Myotis brandtii
TACTTTATGAATCAATAAAAAATTTACAATTTCTAATTATAAACCTGTGTTTTCTATCAAAATTACTTCTTGCGTGAATTTTGGGACATCCTTTACAATAAATAAGCATGATCCTCCATGCATTCCACAAATATTAATTGAGGGCCTCCTGTGTGCCAGGCACTGAGGCCTGTGCTCCAGATAAGCCACTCACTTCATCATTCCAACACCACCATTGCTCTCATTTTACAGGGAGAAGCTGGACAAACTTGCCCACACACTCCCAGCTAGGAAGTGGCAGTGCCAAAACCAAGAGGATCGATTTGGCTAATCATTTGAGTCATTGGGTAGATGATGCTACCATTCATCCCGACACCCAAGCCGGAAATGTCAGGATGTACCTCCCACCCATGCTCTCCCTCACTGTCTCCACCACACTGGTCAGTTCTCCTGTGTGGCTTCGCAGACCTCTTCCTTATTCCTCTCCATCCCAACATCCCTGCCTTGGCCCAGGCGCACATAGGCTCTTTGTTTGCTTGTTTTATTTTGCTTTTACTAACTTGAAATTCACATCATATAAAATTTGCCATCGTCAAGTGAACTAGTCAATGGCATTTAGTAATTCACAATGCTGTGCACCCACCACCTCTACCGAATTCCCAGTTTTAGCCTCCCGAAAGGAAGGCCAGTATCCATGCGTATCTCCCTTCTCTCCCTCCCTACAATCACTAATATAGGTGCTTTCTCTCTGGTTCTCTATTCTGGGTGCTTCCTATAAATGGAACCTACAATATGTGACTTCATGTTTTGGGGGTTTATGTATGTGGTAGCATGAATCAATCCTTCATTTCTTTTTATGGCCAAACAATGTTCCATTGTACAGATATGCCACCCTTTCTTTACCCGCTCATCTGCTGATGGACGTTTGGATTGCTTAACTTTCTGGCTAATGTCAATAGAGCCGCAATGAACATTGGTGTACTAGTATTTTTTTGAATACCTGTTTTCAATTTTTTGAAGCATATACCTAGGCAGAGAATTGCTTCTTTTGAGTAGAAACTTAGGAGTAGGATTCCTGAGTCTTTTGGCAATCCTATATTTAACTTTTTTAATGAACCCCACATAGTCTTTTGCATGGACTCATGCAATAGGGTGGTTTCTATACCTGAAGCATCCCCTTCTCTGATCCCTCCTACACACTGCCAGCAGAATTCTACTGATGCTATGCCACTGCTTATAAACTTTGAATAGTTCCCTGATATGTGCTAGTAAAAGAACAGCCAGCAACTCCTCATGGCTTTGGAAGGCCCGCATGGGCTCAGCCCAACCTGCTGGTCTCAACCTACCCTTTATGTACCCGGCTGGAGACAGTGGTTGCGTCATCTGCTCTCCTCTTGACATTTTATCTGGGTCATTGTCAGGACATTTGTCCCCAAAGGCCTTTCATCCTAAAGATTTGTGTGCAAGTCTCATCTCCTGCACAGGATGTAAGTTTTTTTAAAAATATATTTTTGTTGATTTTTTGTACAGAGAGGAAGGGAGAGGGATAGAGAGTTAGAAACATCGATGAGAGAGAAACATCGATCATCTGCCTCCTGCACACCCCCTACTGGGGATGTGCTTGCAACCAAGGTACATGCCCTTGACCGGAATGGAACCTGGGACCTTTCAGTCTGCAGGCCAACACTCTATCCACTGAGCCAAACCGGTTAGGGCTAGGATATAAGTTTTGTGAGGGCCCAAATCATATTGCGGTTGCACTATCCATCTTAATGCTTAGAACACAGTTGGCATTTAAAAAAAAATTTGATGAAGGGCCGAAAGAAGAAATGAAGCCAAATGAAGGAATGAATAGACTCAGCATATCAATATGAGCATCTCCTTTGCTTTCTCAATGAGCCTCATCCATCATACCTGCCTTACGACTAAAGCTGATCAGGTATTAATGGCTTAATCAGAAAGACTGGTGTCTGGAGGCGAATCCCAAAAGGAAACCATACTTGACTAGCTTTGAGACTTTAGGCAAGTTACAGTGGGGCCTTGACTTACGAGTGTCCCGACTAACGAGTTTTTTGAGATACCAGCTGTCTCTCAGCCGATTTTTTGCATTGAGTTGACAGAGTAATTTGAGTTAACGAGATCCTTAACGAGCTCGGTCTCGGAAGGAATAAACTCGTAAGTCAAGGCCCCACTGTACTTAGCCTTTCTGTGCCTCAATTACCTCACCTTCAAAATGCAAATAATCTAGGTTTGCTTAAGTATTAAAATAAACTCATATTTATGAAGTCCTTAGAATAGTGCCTGCAAACGGTCAGCAGCTTAGAAAAGTTTGTTAAATAAAATAAGAGAAAGAAATGAATCAACTGCTCGCATTCTAAATGAGTGAAACTGTGATTAAGACAGGCAGAAGGAACACAAGGCTCTGTGAGCTCCAAGGGAAAGGTACTTACGCCCACTGACCAAACTCTCCATGGGAATTTCAAAGCTATATATCTGCAAGCTATTCGCCAGATGTGATTCTTTACTAGTTTTGGAGGTCTGAGGCCATGATAGAGAAGTACTTTTGGTCTAATCCTGCTAACCCACATTACCCAATAGCAGGGGGGGGAAAGAACTGATAAGTGTTTGTTGATTGGACTTCCCTGGGCAAGTGAAACTGATTACAGAGAAATCAGACCTATAACTGCCTACGGCTCACTGTAACACTGTGCAGTGGTGTCTAAGCAACTCACAAAATTAAGCATATTGTTAAATCAATGAGAGTAAAGTATGTAAGTACAAGAATATTTCCAAACGATATGTTTACTTCTCATTCTAATCTACTCGTTTCAGTTCCTTTAGATTTTAAAGGTTTAGCTAAAGGGTTCTCACAAGAACTAGACCCGCTGCTCAAACTCAATGACCCTCCTTCTGCCACCACTGTTTCTGTTAACAAGCTCCTCTCAGATCTATCCCCTAAAAACATCCTTTCTCTGAATAAATTCAAATTATCCAGGGTTTTCTCATATCTGCCATAACAGAGCCTTCCATGACATCTAGTTTACTTCTGTGTTTTGAGTGGTGATGACTCTTAGAGATACATGTATACATTCACCTTTGACTTGCAAGTTTTTATTAGGCAAACACAAAGCAAACTAAAATGTTCCAAAGGGTACATGCATCCCCTTGTCCACAGTGTAGAAAGCCACCCACGGACACACGTGTGGGTTGACCTGTTGCTGGTATTGGAGGTTCCTCCATGTGATATCTAGTGCAGTGAATACATGAAGGCTCTCTCTTCCACCATGAATACCCAGGGTTTGACCCAATTTCAATCATTTTGAGAAATGCATTTTTTTTAATGAAACTTTTCATTTTGAGATCATTGTAGAATCACATTTACCTGTAAGGAATAATACAGAGAGCTCTCCTGTTACCCTTTACTCAGCCTCTCCCAGTACAACTCCCCCAGTTATCTTGCATAACTGTAGTACAATATCACAGCCATGAAACTGACATTGATGCCATCCATGACTTTAATCAGATTTCACCAGTTTTATGTGCACTCGTGTGTGTGTGTGTGTGTGTGTGTGTGTGTGTATTTAATTCTATGCAATTTTATTACATGTAGACTAGAGGCCTGGTGCACCAATTTCGTGCACTGGGGGGTGGGGTTCCTCAGCCTGGCCTGCACCCTCTCACAGTCTGGGAGGCCTTGGGGATGTCCGACTGACGGCTTAGGCCCTAGGTAGCGAGCCTAAGCCGTCAGTCGGACATCCTTAGCACTGCTGCAGAGGTGGGAGAGGCTCCCACCACCGCCGCTGCACTAGCCAGCCATGAACCCGGCTTCTGGCTGAGTAGCACTCCCCCTGTGGGAGTGCACTTACCACCAGGGGGCAGCTGCTGCATTGAGCATCTGCCCCCTGGTGGTCAGTGTGCGTCATAGCAACCAGTCATTCTGGTTGTTCCACCAGGTCGCTGGGCTTTTATTATACAGATTTATATGACCACCATAATAGTGAAGACACAGAAAATTCCATCACCACAAGGATCCCTCATGGTACCTTTTTATAGCTACTTGCCTCCCTCTCAACCCACCACCTTCTTAAATCTGGCAACCAATAATCTGTTTTCCATTTCATTGATTTTATCCTTCAAGAATGTTACATAAATGGACTCATACAGCATGTGGCCATTTAGACAGGGTTTATTTGCTCAGCCAGCATACTACCTTTGAGATCCATGCAAATGGTTGTGTCTCAATAGCTCATTCCTTTTTATGGTCAAATTTTATTCTATGGTCTGACCATACCACAGTTTTGTAGCCAGAAATACATTTCTGATTCAATGCAATTTTCCTAACTGCACTGTGCTACAGAATGTAGTATGAACTGATGTGGAATTATGTAAATTACCTTGTTTTTTATTACATGACCTCCACAGCGAAGTGACAAATGAAGTCATTTTTCTGTGTATTTTAAACTAAAGCTTGCGCAGGTGTTTCAGTCAGCTAAGTATTTCAGCTTCGACTATTTTAGCTCGGAGTTATCCAAATAATTATCTCAAAAATGTTTCTTGTTTAATTTAGTGCACAGAGAACGCCTCGGTGCGAAGCAAGCAGTGGTAACTTAGAGTAACTAATGATCATAATGATCAGGATTTAGTCTTCTGGCCGTTCTCTCCTTGGGAACGCACAGGGAGCCTCTCAAAGTTCAAACGCTGTATTTTTGGCAAAGGACCCTCATGCTTTGTCTGCAGTTCCCTGCTTCCTTTGCACCTGGAACCAGCTATTTTGGGACTGTCTAGACAATCACACCAGCTTGAAAGGTCTTTTCCTTTCTTTTCACATCATCACTGAGCATGGGAGGTAATAAATAGATGAGGCTGGCATTCTCTCGTTCAAGACATTATTCAAATATAGTCAAGAACAAAAGTGCCTCTGCTTTAGCTCACAAAATCGAAAGGCTTTCATCTAGGGTCCCACACTCCTACCAACGGATCCACTTCAAACCAACACGAAGGTGTCCCACCACCCGCCCCTGTCCAGACCGCTGCGCATGTGGTAGCGGGATCATACTTTTTGGTGGATCTACATGAAACAGTTAATATTTGGCTATTTTGGACCCATAAAAAATGGTGATTTGGAATGATCCAACCCAAGACACTTGGGAAGGAATTGGGGGGTGCTGTTGCCATTTCCCTCCTCCAGTTCCCAGGCCACACTCACCCGGACTGGAGTGATGACCCAGAGCACACAGCTTCTGTGGGCCACTCTTGCCACTGCCGGGGAATAAAGGGACCAAGGATGGCCCCCGGCCTTTCTCCACATGCTTGTTGCCTAAAGCAATTCCTCTGAGTTAGTAAGTAGGATCTCAGGGAGGCTGCCCACGGTTACTTGACCTCTTGTAGGCCTTTCTTTCAAGAGGTGACAGGCAGCTTTCAAGCTCTCCCCAGGACTCCTAGAGTCCGCTGTCCCCAGGCTCTCTAATGCAGCGGTTCTCAACCTGTGGGTCTCGACTCCTTTGGGGGTCGAACGACCCTTTCACAGGGGTCGCCTAAGACCATCCTGCAGATCAGATATTTCCATGACGATTCATCACAGTAGCAACATGACAATTATGAAGTAGCAACGAAAATCATTTTATGGTTGGGTCACAACATGAGGAACTGTATTTAAAGGGCCAGAAGGTTGAGAACCGCTGCTCTAATGGGTCCTGAGAACGCTTTCTGATCTCTGACCGTCTGTGGAATCTTCCTACAGGTCCGCTCTGATGCTCGCAGTGTTTACGCTCTGATGTTCGCAGTGTTTCTTTTCAGAGGGAAAAAATGCACCAGGATGGATGGATGGATGGATGGATGGATGGATGGATGGATATATAATATTATAAAATCTAACAATAGTCAGTTAGTTTTATCTGCTTCCTTATGAGCTACTATTAGTGTATCTATTTTTCAATAAAATAAGATACACATATTGTTTTTCTGCTAACGCCATACCATTTCTATTGTCACTTTCAATGGCTTCCTCCCATTTTCTTTGCTTCGGATATAGGCACCCAAATTGGCTTGGGACTCTGAAGTCAACAGAATTTCACCTGAATACAAACTGGAGCACCGGAAACAAGGGCACCCCAAGAAGTTTGAGCCAAGAATCCGGGGATTTTACCTACATTCCATGCATGATGGAGACTTGGCCCATGCCAAATGCAGTCAACGATTATGTAAATTATGGCTAAAATACTAATAATTCTGGTCTTATTTTTGCTTGCACTTGATATTGAATAAGATACTTAATTAGAATATTATGTCATCTGTAAAGTACAATGGATCAACTTAAAGCACTCTAGGAATGCAAGCTATTACTTTCAGTGAACATCCCCAAGGGCTCCCAGACTGTGAGAGGGTGCAGGCCGGGCTGAGGAACCCTACCCCCAGTGCATGAAATTCGTGCACCAGGCCTCTAGTCTACATGTAATAAAATTGCATAGAATTAAATACACACACACACACACACACACACACACACACGAGTGCACATAAAACTGGTGAAATCTGATTAAAGTCATGGATGGCATCAATGTCAGTTTCATGGCTGTGATATTGTACTACAGTTATGCAAGATAACTGGGGGAGTTGTACTGGGAGAGGCTGAGTAAAGGGTAACAGGAGAGCTCTCTGTATTATTCCTTACAGGTAAATGTGATTCTACAATGATCTCAAAATGAAAAGTTTCATTAAAAAAAATGCATTTCTCAAAATGATTGAAATTGGGTCAAACCCTGGGTATTCATGGTGGAAGAGAGAGCCTTCATGTATTCACTGCACTAGATATCACATGGAGGAACCTCCCATACCAGTGGTGGTGATGGGGGCACAAAGTCAATGACTGCTTGGTCTCTACTTAAGCAGATTACAACTCTGTAGTAGGGGAACGGCATTATAACACCAAGTGGAGCCAACAGAGCATGGAGCCAAATCAGAAGACGTGGGCTCTGATTCTAGGGGCCACAGCTTCCCAGCAGTGCAATTAGGGCAAGTGCCTGACCTTCCCTATGTCCTCCCTTGAAAATCAGTTCATACTAATAATTCTGGTCTTATTTTTGCTTGCAGTTGATATTAAATAAGAGACTTCATTAGAATATTATGTCATCTGTAAAGTGCAATGGATCAACTTAAAGCACTCTAGGAATGCAAGCTATTACGTTCAGTGAGCATTCATTATATGCATACACTTCCCCAGTGCATCCTCACAATAAACATAAAAATCAAAAAGGAAGCCCTGGCCCAGTAGCTCAGTTGATTAGAGCGTCGTCCTAATACTCCAAGGTTTCGGGTTCAATCCCTGGTCAGGGCACATATAAGAATCAACCAATAAATGCATAAATAAGCAGAACAGCATCTCTCTCTCTCTCTCTCTCTCTCTCTCTCTCTCAAATCAATCAATAAAAGTGAATATGGAAAAGAAATAAAAAAGAAAAGAAATTAAAAAAACAAAAATAAATAAATCTTAGAATGCATTATTATGTTCCTCCTTTTAGATGGACAAATGAGGCTACAAGAAGCTGGTTAACCTCACCACTGCCACAGAGTCTTTCCTGCAGGAATGAAGACCTACTAGTGAGCTGAGGCAAATTTCTCCAGAGTCATCAGCAACTTTTCACTTTCCAATTGCCAATATCTTCTCGGTTTCTAAATTTTTTACTTCTCAATCACTCAATACAACTCAATCTGTTTTACACTTCAACTCTTCAGATAAAACTAGTTTAGTCAAGATCACCCATGATGCCACATTGCAAAGTTCAAGGGGGACGGTTCTGTCTTCATTCCATTCGACCCTTCAGCCGCATGAGGACCTAGCTGACCACTCACCCAGCCATATGGATCCATTTCCTCTCCCAGCCTTTGCGATATACACCACTTTCTTCACCTTTGTCCTCACTAGCCTCTTGATCTAGCTGCTTAAAAAAAAATCTTTTTATTGATTTTAGAGAGGAAGGGAGAGGGAGAGAGAGATAGAAACATCCATGATGAGAGAGAATCATGAATCGGCTGCCTCCTGCACGCCTCCTACTGGGGATCAAGCCCGCAACCCGGGCATGTGTCCTGACCTGGAATTGAACTGTGACTTCCTGGTTCATAGAATGATGCTCAATCACCGAGCAACACTGGCTGGGCTTGATCTAGCTTCTGCGCTGCTGCTGCTCCTTCTCCTTTCAAGCTCTAAACGATGGTGCTCCTCACAACTCTGTCCAAGGCCAGCATTTCTTAAGTCAAACCTTCTTAAGATGTGCCCAGGATCTGTGCACCTCCTCAATCAGACTCCCCAGAAACAAGCTCTACAAGGGAAGGACATTTTGCACATGAATTGCTGCATCCCCGGCACCTGGAAGAGTCTCGGGCATACCTCGGTGCTCAAAGATTTGTTGAAGAAATGAAATGCTTGATGTGCTTGTGAAAATGTTCCCCTTGGGATGCACTCCTGGTTCCAAGTTGGAATCACCGTATATCGGACATCTGAGAACCAACATTTCTGGTCTTCTGTCACATGACCTTCCATCCATGTTCTTTCTTCAACCCAATTCCCTCTCCCATTCCTCGTCTTTCAGTGCTTGGGGAAGGCTTGCCCAAGCACCACCTTTACCCAGACGAGGTCAAATCTCCCTACTGTGCCCGCTCCCAGCACCCTCTCCTCTCTGGAACTCGTTTTCCCTCTAATTTTACACAAATACAAGGAAGCCCTCTCTCTACTGCCAGGGTGCCTCAGATCATGGAGGTTTCTCTTAACCATCTTACTTTCCTTACCTAAAGCCTTGCTCATAGTGGACTCTGAGCGAATAAATTAATATTTATGATACAGGTTAATATTGCATTAATGTTAATATATCAAAACGATATTAACAATAAAGTTATTATACATATATAAATTATAGGTTAATGATAGAATAAATAATTAACAATTAAATAATGACACAAATTTCTCTTTCTAGCTCCAAGCTCACATTTGAATTCTAAAGGCATCTATCCATCTAGCAGCTTCACATCTCTACATGGATATCTGATGGGTTTCTCTATTTCAAACTGTCCCAAAATCAAACGTTTTATTTCCCCCCAATCTTGTTTCTCTCAATATTTTCTCCAAGCTGACCCACTTGCTTAAACAGGAACTTGGGAGTATCCTTTTATTTCTTCTTTTCCTTCACCAGCCCCCTGTCCCATATCCAATAAAACACTTAATCTTGTTTCTTCTGCCTCTAAAATATATTTGAAATCCATCCCTTCATCTCCACAGCTACTGCCCAAGCCCAATCCTCCATCAACAGTCAACTGGATGGTTGCTATGGCCCAATGACCACCCCGTGTCCATTCTTGCTCTCCAACAATCAACTTTCCACACAACTCAAAACATCAATCAAATTACCCCCAATTAAAGACTCATCCCAATCCAATGGCTTCCTGCTACACTGGAATGAAGTACATACACCTTAGCTAGGCCTGCCTATCTGTCCACAGCACCTCATGCCATGGTTCCCTTTTCTCACTATAATCCTGGCCCCCCGTTTGGCACGGGCTGTTTCTTATGCCTGGAATGATTGCCCCCCATGACTCCATTCCTTGCCCATTTCACAGAGCTGGTTTCTTCTTCTCCTTGGGGTCTCAGATGAAATGCCACCTTCTCAGAGCAACTTTCTCTAACACTCTATTGAAAATAGATTCTGTCTTCTGACATCTGCTATCCAAGGAATCTGTTTTCTACACAATCAGCATTTACCACAATGTGGAATTACTGATTTACTATTTCTTGTTCATGATCTTGTTTTTGCATGGAAAGCTCCAAGTCAGGCTTGTTCACCATTTCATCACCAGCGCCTCCAACAGAGTTCAGCACATGGTACTCTCAATAAATATGTGTTGCATGAATGAACAGAGAGAAAGAAAGTAGTCAAAAGAGAACAGCTCCAGTCGAGCTGGCGTGACTCAGTGGTGGAACGTCGACCTACGAACCAGGAGGTCAAGGTTTGATTCCTGGTCTGGGTTGCAGACTTGGTCCCCAGTAGAGGGTCTGCAGGAGGCAGCAGATCAATGATTCTCTCTCATTTTTATTCTCTCTCTCTCTCTCTCTCTCTCTCCCTTCTTCTCTGAAATCAACAAAAGTATATTAAAAAAAGAACAGCTCCAATAGATTAGTAGTTGCCGTGGCCTGGGGGTGCAGGGGGTCTGACTATAAAAGGGGCAGCATGAGGGAATTGTGGGCAGAAGGGGTGACAGAACTCTTCTGTATCCTGATTGTGGTGGTAGTTACATAACTTTAGGTATTTT
Organism: Myotis brandtii; assembly: GCF_000412655.1. Taxonomy (NCBI): domain Eukaryota; kingdom Metazoa; phylum Chordata; class Mammalia; order Chiroptera; family Vespertilionidae; genus Myotis; species Myotis brandtii. The sequence goes on from NW_005370542.1 coordinate 1,952,288, forward strand.
TCAAAACTCATAGAACTGTACCCCTAAAACAGAAGATGGTTTGACTTTGGGTAGTGGGCACACAATGCAATATGAAGATCATCTATCAACTAATGTACACTTGAGCCCTAACCGGTTTGGCTCAGTGGATAGACCATTGGCCTGCGGACTCAAGGGTCCCAGGTTGATTCCGGTCAAGGGCATGTACCTTGGTTGTGGGCACATCCCCAGTAGGGAGTGTGCAGGAGGCAGCTGATCGATGTTTCTCTCTCATTGATGTTTCTAACTCTCTATCCCTCTCCATTGTTCTCTGTAAAAATGCAATAAAATATATTTTTTTAAAAAGAAATGTATACTTGAAACCTATATTATCTTATTAACCAATGTCACCCCAGTAAATTTAATAAAAAGATGGATTTTGCTATATGTACATTTAAAAATAAATTAATAAAATCACTATGTTTCCAAAACCCAAGTCAACCCAGAATCAATCTAAAAATCCAAGGTTCACAGGTATAGGGCTGTTTTGTAGGGGGTTCAATTCACTTCCCATGTTCACGATCAAGTCCTGACTCAAAACATACTTCCCTATTTCTCATTTATCAGTTTAAAGAAAGGAAACCGGAAACAAAATAAAGATGTGGAGAATAAACAAAAAAAGAAAAGACACCGTGGTAAAATAATATTTAAAATAATCATGTGATAAAATGCCAGCATTTCTTTGTGACATTTGGCTCTGTTTGTATTGGCTCGCCCCAGCCGTGCAGTGGCTGTGGGTTGATTTCATAATAGTGCCTCCCACACATACACCCACAGCTGACCTCTGCTTTGTGCTGTTGATAATGACTAAACTTCACATATTATGCTGGCAAAAATCTGTCCCTTCCCTGGAGGGCTGTTACACGTAGGGAATTATAGTTTCACAGCGAACAATGTTTCCTTCTCAAAATACTCACCATCCACTTTCATTGGAACAAAGTTATATGAGCTGATAAATTGTTGCCTTCTGCCAAATTATTACTCATCATTGTATAAATGTAAAATGTAAATTGAAAAAAAAAACACCCAACATATGCCACTGAGAAACCCCATTCTATCAGGGGAAGGCAGGATGCAGAGATATTAATAGATTCTTTAAACATGAGTTGCGTTCTCTACAGTGAGCGCATGACATACAAATGCAATCTTGTGACCTCCCCCCCACCCACCCCCACTATAGACTTTTATCCATTAGAACATGTTGATGGATATACCATTTCAAAATGAAATATTTGGTTATCTGACTCTGATTTGGGGAAAGGGAAATGGTGAGCTAATTTCCTCTTTTATCAAGCTGAATCACTGAGCTCGCTCTGTTGCTATGCACGTATAAATCAATGCCATAGCAACTTCTAGTTTGCTCTTAAACACCCAACAGCACAGCGATGCTAACAGGTATTTTTTTTTCCGATCCTCAGATTTGTATTTTTCTTCTTAGCGGTTTTAATTTTATACAATATGTTACAGCACAGAATTATTTAGTTGCTTATTGCCATATTAATACCCGAACAGCAGAAACCACCGCCATAGTTTACCTTCCTTCTTCTCAATTCCTTGCTCACAATGAAAAGTTTGCACTTTGGACAGTAGAGGATTATCTTTATGGGGACCCTACATTTAAATAAAGCTGAAATACATTCTTTGAAATTCATGAGATCTAGAAATGCACAAATTTCTCATCTACCTATTTAAGTGAACTCAGTGAAAGCATAATCACCGTTTAGTATGTACTAGGAAGTGTGCCCGGTTCTAGAAAGAAATAACAAAATCTTCACTATCAAGGGATTCAGGAAACACCCAAGAGGCCGAGATAAGAGCATATTCTAGCTTCTATGAGCTCCTGCTGTCGAAAATAGAGTAGGCAATCTTGAATTTTACCGCTTTGGGGCTTAGATTTCTCACCTACAAATATTTTGTACTATCTAACTTTAGGCTACTTATGGAAAATCATAAAACATACCACCTCAATCACTGCTCTCCGTCATGTTGTTGGGTGGTGGACTGCAAGAATAAATGACTTTTTCCTGAAACACCTGAAATACGTTTCAGATTCTATGCTTAACTCTAAGATTATTTAGCCACCTAAGCCAATCAATATTCCAATTAGTGAAGGGACTAAGATGCGCTATTTTATAGACAGGCAATCAATTTCACTGAAATTGTAGCTATCCATCCACCCTGCCACAATCATATGTTAATGTATGCAAAGTTAGGAAATTTTGGTTCAAGTCATTTTTCACTTAAGCATCCACTTAGAATTTGAATAATGCACATCAAGTACCTTAGAAAATAAACTCTCTCATTGACTAGATGCATTTAAAATGTCTCAGAGCCCGGCTGGGGTGGCTCAGTGGTTGAACGCTGACCAATGAACCAGGAGGTCACAGTTTAATTCCAGGTCAGGGCACAGGCCCGGGCTGTGGGCTTGATCCCAGTGTGGGGGCGTGCAGGAGGCAGCCGATCCATGATTCTCTCTCATCATTGATGTTTCTATTTCTCTCTCTCTCTCTCCCTTCCTCTCTGAAATCAATAAAAATATATTGAAAATTATTTACAATGTCTCAGAAAACGGGCATCTTTTCATTTCTGATCAGGTGGAGAGTAGCTAGTTCCTGTTGCTCTTAGAAGTGGGAGCAAAAGGTTTCATTCCGTAGCGCTTTCCTGATTGTAACTGTAGGACTAGAAGGCCCTGTACTTCTTGAGAAATCCTATGTTTAAGTGATCGGTATACAAACCTAATGTGTGTATTTTTAGGAATATTATAACTTTGACAGCCCTGAGGTTAGTATTCACTTGAAAAGTTAGGACTGCAGAAACACACTTTACATCGCTAATTCTCCAACTGTGGTCCCACGGCCAGAAGCGTCTGTCTCAGATGGAAACTTGTGAGGAATGCAAGTGCATGAAGCCCACCTCAGACGTACCGCGCCAGGCACTCTGGGAGTGGGGCCCAGCAATCTGCATTTTAATAAGTCTCACAGGGGTTTCAATGCACACTCAAGCTTGCAAGCCACTGTTTTATCTAATACATATTTCTTAACCCTTCATCCCAAGTTGTGGCATAAAAAATGTCCCGTTGAGGCTTAGCTGGTTTGGCTCAGTGGATAGAGCATCAGCCTATAGACCAGCGGTTCTCAACCTGTGGGTCGCGACCCCTTTGGGGGTCGAACGACCCTTTCACAGGGGTCGCCTAAGACTATCGGAAAACACATATAGAATTACATATTGTTTTTGTGATGAATCACTATGCTTTAATTATGTTCAATTTGTAACAATGAAATTGGGGGTCACCACAACATGAGGAACTGTATTAAAGGGTCGTGGCATTAGGAAGGTTGAGAACCACTGTCACAGACCCCGTCCTGTTGCCACACAAGTTCTGGCCACACCCAAGCCTACAGGCCCCCAACACTTAATTTACATCATTTTGTCAGCTGCCCCAGGACCTCAGGGCAAGAGAGAGATGAAAGGATCAGCCCCTTCAGCAGCGCTTCTGAATTCAATAAAAATAAGAAAAAAATGTCCCATTGACAAATGTCCCCTGGTGAGGGGGAGGGTCGGCCCCACTTGAGAACCACTGGGTTAAAAGCTTTGGACCAGTTCTACTGGGTCACTGGGGATTCTCATTTTGGCGGCACAGTGGAATCAATTAAAAATACTGATGCCCATAGTCCATCCCAGCCCAGCTGTATCAAATCTCTGCGGGTGGGTTCAGGGATCCATCCATAGGTACCTTTTCTTTCTTTCTTTCTTTTTTTAAAATATATATTTTATTGATTTTTTTTTTTTACAGAGGGGAAGGGAGAGAGAGAAACATCGATGAGAGAGAAACATCGATCAGCTGCCTCCTGCACACCCCCTACCGGGGATGTGCCCGCAACCAAGGTACATGCCCTTGACCGGAATCGAACCTGGGACTCCTCGGTCCGCAGGCCGACGCTCTATCCACTGAGCCAAACTGGTCAGGGCCATAGGTACTTTTTCAAAGCTCACCAGGTGGTACTAAGGTGCAGCCCAAACCTGCAAACATTGTACTGACCATGCCTCCAGGTCCTACCTGGGAGAAGAATGCAATACCATCTGTTCTAAACACCACATAGGATGTCCCAAAGGTTGGCTGAGAGAACATCTGTGAAACCACTTGCTCCACAAAACATTACGTTAAGGGCAGCAGAGGAAAAGAATGCATTTGAAAAAGTTGCCATGGAAATGAAAAGCTGTATACAGCCCTTTATTATGAATTAGGATGATTTATATTCACTGCCTCATACACGCACACTTCATTTACTATATGGAAGAGATGTGGGGAATTCACAGGCTCTCTTGGTGATGAATTCATAGCATTATCTGGTCCTGGGTGGGCAGAAAGCCATAGGAAATCAGATCAAATTGGTCATAGAGAGCAGCAATGATAATGTGCACATATAAAATTCGATCGCTAAACTTTCTATCCTCTTGGCTCTCAAGAACGCATTTTAATAAACAGGAAAGAATGCAGATTCGTCTCAAAATAAATTGCCTCTTTAAAAATTGTTAGAATGTGGGGAATTGTGTACATAAAATGCTTGAAATAGGCTTCAACTGTGTTTGTATAGATTGTTTCTTTAAAAAAAAAAGATTTTTAAATATCTGAATCAAACAGTACCAAATGTTAAGTTATTAAATCTGAAGGACAAATACATAGTTTTGCTTCACTTGCCTATACTTTTTACGTTTGAAATATTGGATTGAAAGTAAATCGAGGATGTTAAAATCAGTTTGAACAAAGCACTAGAAAATATTCACAGTTTGGGACCCCTCGGGAGATAACCACCTGCTGGCTTAGGCCTGCTCCCTTGGTGGCAGATGGCACGCCCGATCCCGCGGTGCCCGCCCCCCCCGCCCCGAGCCGCACACGACAGGCCTGGATCCCACACTGGGGCTGGTGGCAGCTGGGGATCGTGCTGCCGATTTGCATACCCTTCTGATTGGCTGATGAGCGTAGCGAAGGTACAGTCAATTAGCATCTTTGTCTTTTATTAGTGTAGATACCTGCTCTACCCTCCTGCACTCCTCTTCATTTTCCTAGAAACCAACATGGCAGCAACTATGACATTTTAGAAAAAGGCAGTGAAAAGACAACCTGTTAGGCACATGTTTGAAAAGAATCGATTTGTTTGAAGCGCCGCGCTCAGCGTGGGCTGCGATGAGATAAGGAAGCAGAACACTCTTTCTCCTGGAGTAGGAGCTGCCAATCGCAGCCTGCGGGCCCCATCCAGGCTGCTGTGGCTGTGAAAACTGTGAATTTAGCAAAGCCTGGTCTACTCCTTCACATGTCATCCCTGGATGCGTTCAGCTGCATCAAACTGGAGTAGTTGTGACAGCACCATGCTGGCCCCTCAAACCTAAAACATTCACCATCTGGCCCTTTACAAAAACACTTTCCTAAGTCCTGCCCTAGAGTGTTAACATAGAAAAATTTCCCATGGAAACTTAGTCATAAGTGATCGAACCAAAAAAGGTTTTAAAATGACTCTGTACTGTAGTCATGTGGTAATCTACCTTTATACTTATAAACCAATGATAACGATTCAAGTGTTTTGTTTTTAATCCTCACCTGAGGATATTTTTCCATTGATTCTTAGGGAGAGTGGAAGAGAGAGGGAAAGACAGAGAGAAATACCAATGTGAGAGAAACACATCGATTGGTTGCCTCCTGCAAGAGCCCAGACCAGGGCCTGGCCCATGGAGGAGCCTGCAACCAAAGTACATGCCTTTGACCAGAATCAAACCTGGGACCCTTTGGTCCACAGGCTGACACTCTACCCACTGAACCAAACTGGCTAGGGCATAATGATTCAAATATTAATAACTACCTTTTCTCTTTAAAGAAAACTGATGTTGTCTACAAAGGAAACCTAATAAATGAGGTGGTGATGATTAACAATTTCATACATAATGTAATAACTATGTATGGTTGTCAGATGGGTACTGGACTTATTGGGGCAATCAATTTGCAAGTTATATGAATGTCTAATCACTACACCTGAAACTAATATAATATTGCATGTCAACAATAATTTAAAAATTTAAAAAATAATTTAATATATTGTTAAAATATCACTGACAGTCTCTCTAACTGGCCCTTTCCTAGAGTAGAATTCTTTTAATCAAATAGCTATTTGTTGTTGAATAATTGCATTACATGTAAAAATACTTATGGAAATTTACTGACCAAGAATTCTTCCCTTTAAAAAAAATATATGTCATAGTTGTATACTAGATAAAAATATAAAAGTGATAATTTCCTTCAGTCATTTAAAAATAATTAGGTTTATAGAGTGTGAAGATGATATTTATGTTTCAATATACATAACAGCCTATTTTTACTTTCTTTCACATGGCTGGAATTCCCAATGCTTTGGGAAACTTTAGGAAAAGAAGATCCTTTGTAGCTGCATAAAGTTGTATCATTCCTAGCAGCCTCAGTACTTACTAGTAAAAATGAGATACTACTGTCACCCATTCCTTTATTTCTCCTCAAAATGACCCTAAAAGAGGAAAACGGTTAATAATACAACGTGAGTGCAGAGCTATGGTTGCCAAGGCAACCATAATCATCTTTCCTTTGAACTTTTTTGGAGCATCTACTGCAGTTCAGTCCAAGGTCATGCTTCCTTAGGAAACTTATACAAAGTCCTTATTAGTTATAGCAATATCATTCTAATCTAGCAGGTGGTGGCAGGGATGTAGAACATGAACTTAAAGGACGATGGTATTCCCATGATGGAGGAAAGATGGGAAAATGACACTTGCTATGGTATTATCCATAAACATGTATAAAGAAGGAAAGCTGCTTGGATTTGGGGCTACACTGAGGCCTGCGAGCCAGCCCGGTACAATGGAGCCACGAGACTTCAGAGTTAATGGGTGTGCATTTGAAATCTTGCTCGGGGCTCTTAATGCCTACTGGCTTTGAGCAGTTAGAGAACCTCCCATGCTTCCATTTTTTTCATTTCCAAAACTAGAGTATGACCCACTGCCTGACAAGGTGGTCGTGAGGGTAAATGAAAAGAGGTAGGTAAACCCAGGAAACAGAAGCCCTCCGATAGGTGGCAGATACTCTCGCCGTTGCTTACCATCACCCCTCCAACTCTGCCCTTACTGGCAGTAGTTGTGCTCAAGTCACTCAATCCCCTCGGTCTCCAGTTCCCTTTCCTACAAAATGAACAGCTGGGTTACAGTGATTCCAAACAGATCTGCCACCCAGAAAATCCTGAGCGCTCGGTTTTACTTCCCCAAATTTGTAATTATGGGGCTGGGTGAACTAATGAGATATTTTAGGGATAATCTAGACCAGCGGTTCCCAACATGGGGCACACGCCCCACAGGGGGGCTATTTGATTGTTAAGGGGGGCAATTCGAGAATGAGTTATTCACAGTGAATTTTTGGCATTTCTTATGGTTCTAGGGGCCTCCTATACAGATATAAATATATATTGTGACATATTTATGCATTTCAGTTCTCTGTGTGCTTTTAAACTTTATTTGCTATTTTTTCTTATCACTTCATATTATTTTTTAACAATGTCTTAGTGATGTCTTCCTCGGGACTCCCACTGGCCTTTCGTTCTTTTGTTTTTCTCTTTCACAGAGGCCATATTCTTTGGACGCTGTGTAGACCAAGTGAATGGCCTTTTAGGCTTCCTCCACGTGACTGGGAGTTCACTTTTTGAATAATAAGAATTCTGTGTCAAGGGGGAGGGGGCATGGGGATTTTAGAGGTGCTTAGGGGGGGCATGGCCAAAAGAAGGTTGCGAACCACTGCTCTAGACTTATCTATAGAGAGAGGCTTATTAAGTTTTGTGAATTGTCTGTATCATAATTCTACACTAAGAACCCTAAAATAGAATTTTTTCCTCAATAATCTGGGAGAACATTTTTTTCATATCTCAGCAATTCAAACTCCAGAGTTTTTCAATGTTTGGGAGGGGCTGAAGGGGCCCAATATTTTAAAGATGAATTTAATTTTGTGCTGAAATCTTCCTTTTGCATTTATGACTGTGTCCCAAAATAGAATTCTAGAAAAGAGAAGTGTGCCTCAGAAATATCAAGAAGCCTCCTCTGAATCCAGCAGGGTTTCATATACATTTTAGTTTCTTACACTTGAAATTTGTTAGTCCTTTACAAGTTCCCATATTTTACTGCCTCAAGTAGGATGAATCTGACACCTTGTTAGTCACAAAAAAAAAGGAAGAAAATGAAGTCACTAAGCAAGTTATTTTCCCTTTGGCTTGTATGCGCCCCATAACTGTGCTGAGGCACTTATATGACAGAGATGTTTACTTGGAATTAGACTAAATGATTTACTAATTGCCATCTAGTCCTTAAAACCCCTTTAAAAATGTGTATCTTCAAAGAGCTCCCACGGGAGAAAAATCTTTTAATTCTAATACGTCTATTAAAAAATGGTCTGGAATATTTCCAAACACACTAGTACAAAAGAGCTCCTTTGACTACAAACACAATTTTGATTCTTTAAACACACCCTTGGGTCGTATTCAAATTACATGCACACACACACTCTCTGTCCCGCCCACTTCCCCTATTTCTTCCTCTAACCAACAAAACCAAATGTTTTACTGCAACCATGCACACCCCTTCCAACTGCATAAAAATAATGGCTTTAACTCGTCACGAAAGCACAAGAACCATCAGGGCTGAAATTAGTCAAAAGAAATGAAGAGTTTGGAAAATAAAAAGCAACATTACATTCTCAAATGGTTTTACCGGGATAAACTGCTCCTATGTTGACACAGACATCTGCATCATATAACTCAATACAGGTGGCCTAGAACCATCCAACTTACAAATACCCTGTACATGGCAACAGCTGACTCAGGGTAGCCGAACCGGGACCAGGACAGGCTCTCCCTAGACTTGAAGGTGAGAGAAGAATTCCCTAGGATTTACCTTGGTCTCTTTCTGTTGGACACCGGCGTTGGTAGTGACTTAGAGGAGAAGAGGGAAATGGGGAGCCATGGCTCTCGTGCCATCCCACCATGCTCACCAAGGAGTCCATTTCCCGTCAATGTTACAAAGAGGGCCTCGGTTCCCAGGCTGGGCCATCAGAAGTCTGCTGGCCCCACAGCGCAGCTGCAACTGTGCTATTAATACTGGTCTAACTTCCCACTTGGAAGCCAACTCCATCCTGACAGTGCCCGTCAACTGTGTTATGGTTAAATGGATTTGTGGGCGGGCCTGGGCGTCTGCCAATTAGAACATCCTTTCTGTGGGAAAATTCCGCCGAGGCTCCAACAGCTCACGGACAAATGGGTGTAGACCACACGTTGGGAGATCCTTCGGCAGCAACAAATCAATCCTCACCTCTCCCTATGGAAACGCCTAGGCCAGGGGTGGGCAACCTTTTTGTGAGTGCGTGCCAAAACCAGCAACATCTCTGACTCAAAATTCTTCTGCGTGCCAACCCTAATTTTTTGAGAACATGTTACGCCTACTTGATATCTCTGAAGGTGTACGTATGTGAAGAACCTTGAAGAAATAATAAAATTCATTCAAGCGACAAAAACACAGTATATGATGATGAAAAATACATTTATTTTTTAATGTATACATGTACACTGATAGTCCGACAGAAAACTTTATGACTCCATTTGATATTATCAGTGGGACTTTTGCTGCTGCGTAAATGGAAGATTATAAGAGAGGGTTTTGCGTGCCAGCAAAAGTTACTGGCATGCCATGTTTGGCACGCGTGCCAGGGGTTGCCCACCCCTGACCTAGGCGATCAGTATAGTAAACCCTTGTACAGATAAACACATGGCAGGTCCAAAGCTCAACACACAACCTGCTCCATGGTAACTGATGGGTATATTTTGCTGTCATCATTAATATGGCAACATATATACACATGTACACAGAAATATAGACACATTACACACACGCACACACGCCACTATACAATACTCTGTGCAAATATGTTTTCATCAAAGGAAAATGTCTTTGTCTTTCCTTGGGCTGTGTACTGTAACTGTTGTTCTCTTACTCTGGAGATTGGTTTGTACTTGTTGAGTCAATGGCCCTCCCCAGGCCAACAAGACAACGATAGGACAACCTGCCAAAACGTAGAGACGCTCAGCCATCGGACAGGAAGTGGAAGAGTTGTAATCCAGAGTCCACCTGGGACCTCATTAACATCCTGTTCGAATTAACTCAAAGACTCGCTATTATATAATAGTCTTCTTGAATTAGTGGAACTTATGTGTATAGAGGATACTGTTCTCACCAACAGCAAAGAGATAGTTTAGCACAAGTTGATGAATCACAAATTCAAATTGTTTCTACACACACACACACACACACACACACACCAACACACACAGCTAGCAATGCAACAGAGGAGATAGGAGATGTTGGATGATTAGATTAGCAGATTGCAATCTGCTGGGAGAAGAAGGATAGTTAATGCCTAGCAGCCTTAAAAATGTCCACTGTGAACCAGTCCAAATGAAGCAATGGTCATGCTGACACAGATGCATCCAATATAGCTTCAGTCTATTCGGTTGAAGAAAGCCAAGATCTTTGTTATTTGCTTAAAGATAGCACAGGGCCCAGTGGAAACCGGAGCAGTGCGTGGAAGAGCAGAAGGCCTCCCAAATATGATGTCTTCCTAAATCAGTTGATCAGAGTCTTTAATCAAAGGGCCAGGGCAGAGACAAGGGCTAAAGTCAAAATAGTGAGTTGTCCTCCATGGAAGAGACCAGAAGAGAAATTCAGCTCACCGGAATAAGCTCCTTGAATTCTCTAGTACAGAGCCATTAATGACACTTCACTTTTGGTGTGCTGTTTTTTTTTTTAACTTAATCACCCCAAGGATAAAATATTCCAGCACCCATGGGGAATCTGAAATGAAGTAAGAGCAGATTTGGATGTATTCTTTTTTCCCCTTAAATATATTTTTATTGATTTCAGAGAGGAAGGGAGAGGGAGGGAAAGATAAAAACATCAATGATGAGAGAGAACCATGGATCGGCTGCCTCCTGCATGCCCCACACTCCAGAGCAAGCCCACAATCCGGGCATGTGCCCTGACCAGGAATGGAACAGTGACCTCCTGGTTCAAAGGTTGATGCTCAACCACTGACCCACACCAGCTGGGCTGGATGCATTCGTTAAAAATGAATGCTTGAGAATTATCTTTTAGTTGGAATATAAAATATCAATATGCATAATATATATTATATATTATGTATATATATTATGTTCACTCAGATTGATGTATATATACTAATTTGTTTATATATATACACAATATAGATGTTAACTTATCTTGAAAATGCTTTCAAAGTGCATTATCAAGCATACTTAGTACACACCCACTGTGGGTGGCTAATTAGATATTACTGCCTCACCAGCATGTATTCGAATTGAAGGTAGGCTGCTACAATGGGCATCTGCACTGGTTGTGAAAAGTATCATCCCTTGCACTGCTATAGAAGTTTTTTAAATATATTTTTATTGATTTCTGAGAGGAAATGGGAAAGAGAGAGAGAGAGAGAGATCAATGATGAGAGAGAATCATTAATCAGCTGCCTCCTGCACGCCCCACACTGGGGATGGAGCCTGCAACCCGGGCATGTGCCCTGACCTGGAATCGAACTGTGACCTCCTGGTTCATAGGTCAATGCTCAACCACTGAGCCACGCTGGTCGGGCTCTACTATAGGAGTTCAACAAAATCTGTCTTCCAGGGTAGCTGCGGCTCCCTGGACTGTTCAGTATGATCAGTCCACAGAGGTATGCCCTAGGCACAGTGGTCGGCAAACTCATTAGTCAACAGAGCCAAATATCAACAGTACAACGATTGAAATTTCTTTTGAGAGCCACATTTTTTAAACTGAAACTATATAGGTAGGTACATTGTTATTAACTTAACTAGGGTACTCCTAAGGCTTAGGAAGAGCCACACTCAAGAGGCCAAAGAGCCGCATGTGGCTCGCGAGCCGCAGTTTGCCGACCAGGGCCCTAGGGGAAAAGTGTGCTCTAATAGACATTTGGAAAGAAGGCAAGAAAAATTTCCCCATGCAATTTAGGTTCATCTGCATGGCGCTGTGGCTATGGAAGAAGGCATTACTTCTACACAGTGTACTCTCCCAGGCAACAGTATTTTAAAATAAAAGTAGCAGGAAAAAACTTCCCATGTCAAGTCACCCTGAGAAGTAAATCCCTTCCTTTCAGGAAATTTCCCAGTCTTGGCCAGGGTTTGGAAGTATTTTGTGTTGAGATATTTGCTGGGGTGTCCTTGTTTGACCCAAAACAATCTGTCTCAGGCAACAGTAATACTTATACGATCCTAAGACATGTTTTTAATGGGGTGGCAGACATGTCAATCTAGGTGAAGTGCCCGCCCCAAGGGGCACACCTATTTCTTGGTAGTTGAGCAAACTCAGATTATGAGTCTGAATATACGACAAGTGGCCCAAATGATTTTTTGCTTGGCCCCTCACTCCTGGTTTCAATTCCCTCTTCCCTAATTGTTCTGCTTCCTCTCAGCCCTTTGTGGTCACTCTCCTTGACCTCTTCATGGAGAGGGTGTGGCCATAAAGTGGGTGCAGCCATATTCTGGGAAAGCCACTCCCTGGGATTTTTAATGAGCTCACAAACTTGTGACCGCATCAGGCAACTTTTCATGCAAACAGATGCTTCCACTACCTGAACGGACAGAGAACCTAACTTTTGTTTTTGTTGTTGTCAAACTAACAAACAGATTGGCTTTGGGGTGCCTGTTGGCTAATAAAAGGCAAACTACCTGGAGAACTTGATCTTTCATAAGACCTGATAGTGACATGGTGGAGCAGTAGCTAACCTTTACTACCTTTCACTTCTTTACTGGTTTCCAGTATCTACCACAGAGACTATAACAGTTGTGAATGTCCAAACTGGTCAGGGTCGTTGTGCAACACCTAGCCCACAATAGTGTCATGGTGATAAAATGAGATAATAATTGTGAAACATTTTAGAGAAAGCCTGGCACCTGGAAAGAGCTAAATATACGTTCACTATCACCGCCATTATGATCACTGTCATTATAACCATCATTACCATCATCACTGACACCACTACCATCATCACCGGCATGACCAGCACCACCATCATCATCATTGATTGCAAAATGAGTACTACTACTTATAGAATTCTACTTAGGAGAAGAATATGTTCTAGGATAGTGAACTCAAAGGTAAACACGGTAACATATAATTCTCCTGTATAGGATGCCCTGGTTGATAGATCATCAGCCTCAATGCAATTTTCCCACAGGCAATATACTCACTTTTCTTCCATCACCATGGTTTCTGGCCAAAAAAATTTTAGATAAATGACAAATTTCAGTAAAGTACTAGACAAATTATTCTGGAACTTTTGTGGATCAGACAGTAACATGTAGCAGAAATGGTTATACATTCAGATGCACTTAAGAACTATGACTATCAGGAACTATTTAGTAAAGAGGGTGAATCTACAATGTCAAGCACTTGCCCCCTCTTGCTCAACATGTTCATCAAAACCTTACATAAAGGTCATGCTTATTAAATTTTCAGGTGACACTGCTAAAAAGAATAGATAATATAATAAGAGAGAAAATTATGGTTTTAAAATATAGATTAAATTTACACATAATAATTTAATTAGATTAAAAAGCTAGAAGGCAACCCAAAACAAAAAGATTCAAAATATTAGACAGACATTTATGTTCAAATTGTAACAAACTTAATTTTGGAGATAGAGGTGACTCGGACGGTCTGCTAAGCTCAAATGAAGTCTGATAACAGTGCTAAACCAGGTAACAGAAACTTGGGCTGCATGAAAAGAACTTCATAATCCAACTCGAGAAAATGCAATGGGCTCCACCCAAGCCAGAGCACATGGAAATTACCAAACTCTATTTTGGAGGTCACACCTTTGGAAGATGCTGATGCCTCCAGCCAGCCCTGAGGAGGACAGTGTAGATGGGGAGGGGAGGTTCTGAAAACACTGTCATTTTAAAAAGTTTTGAAGTTCTGGAAAAGAAATGAGGCTGTTTTGTCTGGAATTGTGGAGACATGGGATAACCAAAACGCTGGCTGAAAATACTATGTGAATGATCGTCAGGTGGATTAACTAGTCGATCTGGTCTATCAAGAGAGATTTCAAAAGGCGAAGGACTTATGTGATCTGAAGAGAAAACGGAGAACAGACTGATGGCTCTCTGAGGGGAAGGGGCATGGGATTAAGCAAAGAAAAAAAAGAAAGACTCGTGGACACAGACAACAGTATGGTGATTGGCAGAGGGAAGGGGAGTTAGGGGAATGTAGAAGAGAGTAACGAGGGGGGTAAATAGTGATGAGGGTAAAGAGGAGATAAGTGGTGATGAGGGTAGAGGGGGGTAAATGGTGAGGGAAGGAGGCTTGACTTGGGGTGGTAAACACAATACAAAATACAGATGATGTATTGTAGAACCATACACCTGAAACTTATATAATTTTATTAGCCAATGTCACCCCAATAAATTCAACAAATATAAATATAAATAAGTGAATAAAGAGAGAGAGATTACAAAGAACTAAATGGAAATTCCAGAAGTAGGCCTGGGCCTTTCCTCAGGAGACTCTTTCTAAAGAAAACATTTCCTCAAGGATAAGTGACCTGGGGACAAGGAGACTCTTAACAGAGGTTTCTGCAGATAACTACTTGGTCACGATAGCAGGCCAGGCCTAGGGATCCTACCTGTGCATGAATTTTGTGCACTGGGCCTCTAGTCAATTAATAATGCCTTGAATGAAAGGTCAAATATATGACCTTTATAAGTTCCACCATTGTGACTCAATTCTCCTACATTAAGTTTCTAGGAGATATGAAATAGTTTAAAGCAGCGGTTCTCAACCTATGGGTCGTGACCCCTTTGGGAGTCAAATGACCCTTTCACAGGGGTCGTCTAAATACATCTTGCATATCAGATATTTACATTATGATTCATAACAGTAGCAAAATTACAGTTATGAAGTAGCAACAAAAATAATTTTATGGTTGGGGGTCACCACAACATGAGGAACTGTATTAAAGGGTCACGGCATTAGGAAGGTTGAGAACCACTGGTTTAAAGGGGTTGCTAAGGGAGACAGAGGTGCTTAGAAATGGAAAACAAGTGAACTACTGTCTCTGGGTGGCTGAGGAGTGTAGCAGGTGCTTTAGTCTTCATGATAAATAGATTCAGGCATATATATGGCTAATATGCAAAGTGTCCCCTCAGGAGTTTGACCAGGAGACCAAGAGTTTGATCGCTCGCTATGATGTGCGCTGACCATCAGGGGGTGGTGCGGAACATGGCGGGTGACCAGCGGCAGTGGCAGGGCACTGAGGGAGCAAGGGAAGGAAGAGGCGTGAGGAAGTGGGGAGGCAGGGAGGTGGGGAGGTGGGGAACCTGACCGGTCCTGATCGCAGGCCAGGCCTAGGGACCCTACCTGTGCATGAATTTTGTGCACCGGGCCTCTAGTCAATTAATAATGGCTGTAACCCAAATTTTTTTTTGGTTATTCCTCACTTGAGGATATTTTTCTTTTGATTTTTAGGGACAGTGGAAGAGAGAGGGAAAGACAGAGAGAAACATTGATGTGAGAGAAACACATCGATTGGTTGCCTCCTGCATGAGTCCCGACCAGGGCCCGTGCAGGGGAGGAGTCTGGGACCGAGGTACCTGCCCTTGACCGGAATTGAACCTGGGACCTTTCAGTCTGCAGGCTGATGCTCTATCCCTTGAGTCAAACTGGCTAGGGCAAAAAATTTAGAACTTTGTTTAAGGTTGGTACTCTTCTGAAGACAGTGGAAGACAGCTTCCCCAGGGACCTGAAGGCTAGTCCATGACCTCTGCAGAATGGAATGATGTCTTATGCTTTTTCATGTTCCCCACAGGCTTAGGTACTAGGCGTGCTGCAGGCCCTCACCAACCACTAGCTGCCTGGTTAACTTTCTTTTTCTCCAGGGGATTCAGGTTAAAAAATGAGGAGTGACTAGTCAACAGTGGAAACTCCATCTTGGCACAGTAGCTATTTGTGTGACTGCTTTCACTAGGGCATATGACCCTAAGCTAATTGGAAGAATTTTGACGTCAGAAAGATAAAAATGTGGCTTTTGCTGGTTTGTGGCAAAATATTACAGTAATGTGCCAATATGGGGTTTTTCTTAAATCTTCTGATCACTTTTGATTTTTTTTTAATTTTAAAAAAATATTCTACGTTTCTTATGTCTGATGGGACATTAATAAATTTTGTTAGACTGCACTTCAATACTATAATGATTTAATATATTTACTTGACATAATATTGCAAGATATGCAGCATTATTATATTTTAATAT
>NW_005370542.1:1968726-1972211 GCF_000412655.1 Myotis brandtii
CCTTTTAATATCTGTATTGTTGTCACTCTCTGCCTTAAAGTCCTCTAGAAGTTTTTCTTATATATTTAGGTGCTCCTATATTGGGTGCATATATGTTTACCGGGGTTATATCCTCTTGTTGGATCAATCCCTTTAGTTATATACCTTTTAATAGCTAACAAAACTTTCTAGAAGATTTACATCCATCTAATCACTATATAGTTAAATTACACCAAAACAAATTGAGAATTTATTACGTAACTAAATGACAAAATATCCACATTGCCTTGACCCGGAAATGAGGAAAATGATAGCATTAAAGCAAGGCTAGAACATGATTGTACGGCATACCTGCTGGAGGGAGTGCATTTTCAAATATCCCCTTATCTCTTTGTTGTTACGCTGCTTACACACTTACGACTAATAGAGCCTGTGTCTCCCATTAATTCATTTTCAGCTTTTCTTGCTATATGACTTGAGAGTAGATAACAGCTCAGGTCAATTGAGAAGGCCACAGCTTTCACTCCTGCAGTCTGTGAATATTCCACGGTGGATTTTAATTACAATGGTGTCAGGCTGATGAACCAACCCCAAACGGCACTGAATTGGGAAGTCATTTCCTTTTTGTTACCTTTTATAATGAATCTCAAAATGACAGATGCATACACAATGCATCATTCTTTACAGACGCCGATTCATCATTGGACTTCATCGCTTCCAGAGCGATGGGAATGGCTGGAATCCAAGGGGCTCTGATTCATAGGGTTCTAGCCTTTCTCCCATTCAGTTGGTGGGAAATGCTTTTTCTTTTTTAGTTACATGAGAGATGGAGTTAGAGAAACCTGCATCCTATGCTCTCATGATTTGGCTCATGCCTATATTGGTCTCCAAATCTGATATTTTCTTTGGTCAGTTGATAAGATTTCTGGTTATATCCATTGCATCTAAAATATATGGATTTTTTTTTATTGATTTCAGAGAGGAAGGGAGAGGGAGAGAGAGAGAGAGAAACATCAATGATGAGAGAGAACCATTGATCGGCTGCCTCCTGCACGCCCCCCACTGGGGATCGAGCCCGCAACCCAGGCATGTGCCCTGACCGGGAATCGAACCGTGACCTCTTGGTTCATAGGTCGACACTCAACCACTGAACCACACTAGCCGGGCTCCATTGCATCTAAATAGCTGTAGCATTTTTTTTCTACTTTTTCCCCCCAAAGTTTCAGCACTTTTCAGATATGACGTCTCCCAGGCCAGCTGCATAGATCCTGCCCAGTGATACACAGCATCTCTCCCTTGTGTTAATAAGGCACTTAAAGCCCGAGGATTCTCTGGAGTACCCTTCAGTCATAACCAGCAGTGCACTAGGGACAGGGCAATTTTCTTAATTAATATTTGCGATGTGCATAGAGGAGCTAGAAATACCAACCAGGTATGCTTTTAATCAAATGCGGATCTTAACGACATCTTTTTAAAAACTGAGATATAATTCACATACCATAAAATGCACCATTTTAAAGTGTGCAATCCGGTGGGTTACGGTCTATTCACAGAGCCGTGCAACCATCATCACAATCCATTTTAGAACGTTTCCATCACCCCAAATAGAAACCCATACCCAATAACAGTTACCCCCAATGCACTCTCCCCCAGTCCCAGGCAACCATGAATTTGCTTTCTCTCTCTGTGGATTTGCTTATTCTGTGCATTTCATATGAATGCAATCATAAGAATCCCTTTGTGCCTGGATTCTTTACTTACTGTAGCATAAGGTGTTTTTTTTAAAAAACAATATATCAGAATCATGGATCAGCTGCCTCCTGCACACCCCCCACGGGGGATCGAGCCCGCAACCCAGGCATGTGCCCTGACCGGGAATCGAACCGTGACCTCTTGGTTCATAGGCCAATGCTCAACCACTGAGCCATGCCAGCCGGCCCACTTAGCATAAGGTTTTTAAGGTTCATGCATGTTGTAGCATGTATCATTTCTTTTTATAGCTGAATACTATTGTATCATATGCATATATCACAGTTGCTTATCTATTCATCAGATGACCGTCATTTAGATTGTCTCTACTTTCTGGCTACTATAAACAATGCTGTCATGAATATGCATGTACATGTTTCTGTGTGGAGATAGGTTTTTCTTTTTCTTAGGAAGACGGCTAGGAGAGGAATTTCTAGATCACACGATAACTCCATTCTAACTGTATTTTAGTTGTTTTCCTCAGGTAGCCATGAGGGGTCTCAATTCTTCTGTAGATTCTCCGATAATTCAGTGATGCTATTATCTTTTTATAATAGAAAAACCAGTTGGGATATTTCATTCTATTTATCATCATAAAGGTCATCCATTCATGTCTATGAACAATTTAATGCAAATTCCTGCAGAGTCATAATTAAATCCTAGCTATTTACCGTCTCAGAAATGAATTCATCTTAACTTGGACGATTCCTGTATATAACAGAATGGGTAAATTCTCCATTAATTAGTACTTCATTATATTAGCATCTGATATAGTACTTCCTTAAAAGAGCAGACACTCCAGGTTCTAGGTATTATCAATCATTTCTTCCTTATATGAAGGTCAAGTCCTCTGCCAGCTGATGGCATCAACCTCCTGAGAAGCATCATCTGCTCACCCCAAAATCTGGTAGTGTCATATCCATCTTCCATGAGACAAATGGACTGACCTGAATTAGTGATGTCAGAGAAAACTAAATTTTTATATGCAACCCTTTTTATTTCACATTCAGGAACACATAATTACTCAGAATAACAGAAGAAGAAACTTCATTAGGTAACAAGAGGAAATTATTTATAATTAACAAATTAATTCTGTAAATTGACCTTAAAGGAAGATTAAAGGTAACCAGTCTTTCTCACAAGTTTTATTGATATAACTTCCAAATCTTAAACTATAATAAAAGGCTTGTTAAAAATGTGTATTAGTACCAAACTTCCCATCACCATATTCCAATGCAATCAAAATTCTTAATCATTATTAAACACTGTAGTTGTTTAATAATATTGCTTCACACTTAAAAAAAAATCCCTTCTCTTATCTTCCAAAAAGATGTTTCTCCGGGGACCTGGTAGACCAGATTTTCTTTCCTTATCCTGCCCCTGCCAGCATCAGTGAGCTCATTCTGTAAAACCCACTGGGAATGAAGGCCATTAGCAATTTACCAGTCACATAGATAACATTTGCCTTTGAATCTTCTACTGTCCACAAACAAAATGTTTTTCCACCTTTTCAGTTGACTAAGTTACATAAAAATTATAACAAAGGCACTCTTTCCCTCTCATACTTCACTCTGAACACCCTCTTAAACCCAGAAGAAAAAATAAAGCCATATGAAATAAAGTTGAGAGCCCGGCCGGTGTGGCTCAGTGGTTGAGCATCAACCTATAAACCAGGAGATCACGGTTCAATTCCCGGTCAGGGCACATGCCCGGGTTGTGGGCTCGATTCCCAGTGTGGGGCGTGCAGGAGGCAGCCG
>NW_005370542.1:1972335-2010025 GCF_000412655.1 Myotis brandtii
TTTTGCTTTTTTTTTTTTTTTTTGAGATGGCTACTGAGTTCCACAAATCACTAAGGAGGCCACCACCCTATACATCCAAGTGCCATGCCTTTTCCCCAAATGGAGACGCGGCCTGCTAAGGGAAGTGAAACCCCTCGGGTCAGCACCAGCAGGGCGTTGGCAAGGAAACCTGTGTGCATGGTGCAGTGCGGGTTGTTTTTCAACTCGCCTCAGACTTTCAAAAGCCACAAGTAGACATTTGGGTTGCCTTCCTCCCACCACGCAAAAACAATCTCAGGTCACGTGCTAGGGAAAGACATGCTATTTCAATATTTAGCCCAGGCAAACAAGATTATCAAGGCTGAATTTTTTCTCACGTTACTACCCATGGCCAAGTGTACTCTCTGCCTGCGATTTTTCCACATGAGTATAACCTTTACCTACAGGTGTATAATTACCATTAATGCAGAGGTAACTGCTAACCATCTGTATCTTAGTAAGAGGGAATTAATGAAGCAACCGATGCGTTGTCTACCTCCCAGGTATGTATAAATACCCTTTATAATATAATGACAAATTGTCAACTACAACCAGCTGCTAAAAATAAGTCCACTGAACTTGTTTTTTAGACAACCACAGTTACTTAAATTTGTTAGTAGACGAGGGTAGTTGCTTACCCAACAGTCATTTGCCCTTTCATACTCCTTCCAAACAGAGGTCTGATGTTGTTTGGCTAGTCAGGTGTGCTGAAAGGTGGATGGCCCATCCCTGGCTCCAACAATAGATCTGCATTATTTTGAGTCAGTTCCAGTGGTCGGCAAACTGTGGCTCGGCAAACTGCGGCTCGAGAGCCACATGCGGCTCTTTGGCCCCTTGAGTGTGGCTCTTCCACAAAATACCGACTTCTGCGCATGGGCCACGAAGTTTCACGGCAACTGGGGGGAGGAAGGCCTACTCTTGCACAAATTTCGTGCATCGGGCCTCTAGTTGTGTTATAATTGCCTACAGTATCCTATCTAATAATAGACAAACATGGTAATTGACTGCACCTTTGATACACCTCCCATGGGCTAATCAGCAAGATATGCAAATTAACCGCCAACAAAGATGGCAGTTAATTTGCATACGTAGGTGCGAAGCGATGGAGCGAAGACTGAAGGTGGCTCCGGCCCGAGCAGCGAAGGCTTGAAGGCAGCTCTGGCCGGAGCAGCGAAGGCTTGAAGGCGGCTCCAGCCAGAGCGAAGGCCTGGGTCCCGGGGGCCGGAGGAAAACCAGTGCCGGCAGCCAGGGGAGAGGAAGGCCTATTGCACGACTCTTTTCGTGCAACAGGCCTCTAGTTTAGTATAATAACATGCTGTGTAGGTTTGTAGCGTAGGAGCAATAGGCTATACCATATAGCCTAAGTGTGTAGAAGGCTAGACCATCTAGGTTTGTTTAAATACACTATGATGTTTGCACAATGAAGAAATCACCTAATGACATATTTCTCAGTAGGTACCCCTGACATTAAGCAATGCAGGACTGTGCTCAGGTTAATAGCTACCATATTTGTTTGTGTTTTCTATTTCTTGCCTTGGTTCCTATTTGTCTTCCACCCCTTTTCTGCCTTTTGGGGTTTTAATTGGACAGTGAGTACCTTAGAATAACAAACTAATTTTAATTCCTCCCTCTCATCCCTTGTACCATTGTGTTGAAACATTCAAACCTGTAGAGAATTTTTATGAGTTCGAGCCAAACTGATGACAATTGTTGGGAAGCAAAGTCTCAAGGACTTCTCAGTGCCCCCTTCCACCCTCCTCAGGTGGGACAGGATGGCTAGGTTGGCTGAAGTTCCATATAGACCTTCCCCCAGGTCAGTTAGGCTCTGGTTAAATAGTTTCTTCTGAGGGCAGACCTTATTAAGTAAAACAGAATGGTCTGGTACAGTGGTCGGCAAACTGCGGCTCTCGAGCCACATGCGGCTCTTTGGCCCCTTGAGTGTGGCTCTTCCACAAAATACCGACTTCTGCGCATGGGCCACGAAGTTTCAATCGCACTGTACGTGCGCGCCCGCACGTGGTATTTTGTGGAAGAGCCACACTGAAGGGGCCTAAGAGCCGCATGTGGCTCGCGAGCCGCGGTTTGCCGACCACGGGGTTATACCATTCCATTTGCCAGGACTGTTTTCAGAAGGGAAATGGATATCAGATTAAGTTCGGTTGCATTACAATTACAGAAACAGTAAGAAGCAAACATAACAGTGGCTTTAAATAAGGTGCAAGTCTCCTAGTGTAACTCCCTGTTGGGAGAAAGCAGTCCGAGGTCAGGCAGGTTGGGGCACTGCAATGGCATCAGGGATGAGGTTCCCAGTAGCTTACTTGTCTCATTTTGCTGTGCTGTCTCAGGGCCAACATGCCTGCTTGAGTTCTAGACAACATATCTAGTCATCAGCCAACAGGAAGCCCGCATAGGCGGGGATTTTGTCGCATCGCCACAATTAGCTGAATGAGAGGCAAAGAAAGGTAGGCAGGAAGAAGGCAGAGTGAAGGGTGGCAACCAGCAGTCCATGCCATAGCCTGTGACTCGGTTTCAGCCAATGACATATGAAGAAGCTTCTAGAAAAGATTCTCTCACTGAGAAGGAGAAGGAAAGAGATGGCTTGGACTTCTTCCTCTGGTCACTGTTATACCTCAATGCACTGTTTCGCTACCAGCCTGAGGGTAAAGCCAACACACAGAGCAGGACACAGCCTGCACCCTAACAGCCTGTACATGGATCCCATGCCACCCTGGATTTCTTTTTCTGTTTGACAGCGACTCCATTGCCATTCAATTCTGTTGTAGGGGGAGTATTATGTTACTTGCAGCTGAAAGCCTTCTAATTCATTTCATCTGTCCAATGGACCTTCCAGATTTGAGGACAGTTCTTTTTCCCTCTTGGTCTGTATTTTTACAAGCCCCAAATTCTACAGATATAAAAGACCAACCAATTATTGTTTCAATCACTATTATCAAAATATACCTTCTTTTATTTTAAAATGAGTGCAGAAAAACATATTGCATTCATTTACCCAGCTATTCAAATATTTCTTTTAAATTATAATGGTTTTGTAATCCTGGCTTCACCGTGTCTGGTACTATCATCTGGAACAAGTAACTTAGTCTGTGAGAGCCACAGTTTTTTATATGTAAAAAAGGGGGAAAATACCACCTCTTTTTAGAAGTGGGTGAAGGACAGAAATACAGGTAGATGACAAAGTGTCAGATACACAGTAGGTGCTCAGTAACTAGCAGCTATTATATCAGTGATTCCCAAAGTGGGCGCTACTGCCCCCCGGTGGGCGCTGCAGCGATCCAGGGGGGCGGTGATGGCCACAGGTGCATTTGGGGGCGATGAGTAACTGCTATTAAAATTTTAAAAAAATTAATTTCCAGGGGCTGAGTAATATTTTTTCTGGAAAGGGGGCAGTAGGCCAAATAAGTTTGGGAACCACTGTATTATATGATGGGCAGCCACTGGAGACACAAAGATGAAATGAGTAGATCTGGTTCAAAGCTACATTCATTCCTTTCTTCTCTCTTTCATTCCCTCATTCATTTATACATATGTACATAAATCTACATTCCACCTAGTTCCAGAAGGCACTGAAGCAGTCAGAAGGCAAATGTAAAAAACATAGCAATGTTTTAAGTGATAGAATGAAGTGTATATTCCAAGGAACTATGGGTGGTCAAAGAGCAGAAACCAGGAGACAGCGGATGACACAAAGGAGTGGAAACTATGAAGGAAAGAGAAGGAAAGTGAAGAGAAGGTATATGAGACTAGAGAGAAGAAATGGGTAAAGAAGAGTAGACGGTTGAGGGAGGGAGGGATGAAGAGAAGGAGGGAAAGAGAAAGACTGAACTAGCTCGTTAGTGAGTAAAGTTGAGACTGCAGCCTGGTAAATGTCGAGCATTGCTGAAGGCTGGTGGTTTACACAGTGATGTGTTCCTGCCGAGTCCTTCCTGGACGGTGTTCCAGTTTTCCCAAGGGCTAAAACTATTTTTCTCCTCGTACATTCCTTCCCTTATAACTTTACAGTGAAGTTCTACTACCTGAAATGACCAAGCACGTCTCTGTTCCCTGGAACACAAAAGGCCCTAAAACAAAGTAAATGGTAGCTGAAGCTGTGGAAGTAACAACAGGGGGAAGGGAATGTGTGGACAGTGATGAGGAAAGAGGGCTAAGATGGAAATGTGTTTAGGCACCAGATGAAGAAAAAGATACCTGCAAAGGCGATCAAGGCGTATGATTCCTCTGCCCACTTTTTGATTGGATTGTTTATTTGTTTGGTGCTAAATTTCATGAGTTCTTTATATATTTTGGAAACTAAACCTTTGTTGGAGCTACCGTTTGCATATACACAATGGAATACTACTCAGCCACAAGAAAGGATGAAATACTGCCATTTGCAACAACATGGATGGACCTTGAGAACATTACGCTAAGTGAAATAAGTCAGACAGAAAAAGCGAGAACCATATGATTTCACTCAGTGTGGGATATAAAACTGAAACTTATGAACACAAATAGCAGTGTGGTGGTTGCTGGGGGGGGGTGAGGGGACAAGGGGGGTTCTCGTATGAGATGACAGGAGAAAACTTGACTTTGGGTGGTGGACACATGGTGCTACGATATATACAAATTTTGTAACTTAAAAATCCACACCTGAAACCTATATGTTCATGTTGACCAGTGTCACCTCAATAAAAATTTTTTTTTATTGCTTAAATTATTACAAAGAGTATTACATGTTTCTCCTTTTTTTCCCCCGCCCTTGACAATCCGCCTCAATAAAAATTTTTAAAAAACCAGTTTTTTTTTAAAAAAAAAGACATATTACTCAAAAAGGTAGGAAGAGAAATAAAGGACTTGTAGAAATGAAGGAAAAGAGGCTGCCACAAAGAAACAGCGTTGTATTCAAAGGCCAAAAAGTTTAAGTGCAATAAGGAAGGACTCATCTTCCTGAATTTGGTGATGAGGGCTTCTGTAACCTTGGAAAAAAGAATATTCAAGAGATTGATGGGGTGGAAGCCAGCTGGCAGAGTAAGTAGAGATGAGTGTGAAGTAGCTTGGAGTGGTAAACTACTCTTACGAGAGGTTTAGCTGTAAAAGATAGAAGAGATGGCTTTCAGGAGAGGTTTGCTCAAGCATGGGTTGTTGTTTTTTAAAAATAATAATATTCTACAATACTAACTCTCTTCAACAGAACTGAGCACATTATAGTGAGAGCCCAGTGTTATTGACAGTTTAGCCGACACTTTCCCCCATATATAATTATTAAAAATAAAAAAGGAGACATATGTAAGACTCTTTGTAATACTTTAAGCAATAAAACAAAATTTAAAATAAATAAATAAATAAAAGTGGGGAAAAAAAAAACTTCTAAGGCAATTATTTCTTCCTTGTAAGAGAACTCTAGATTGAAATTAAACTGCAAAGTAGATGTCTAAAATAATTAAAATCTCCTAAGATATCAGTTTCCCAACAAAAAATTTTTGATTTTTCAAAACTCTAGGAAACAATGCTAGTGGCTAATGCATGGGGTAGGGCAAAAGTAGGTTTATAGTTGTAAATACATGAAACAAAGAGTTTGTTCTTATATTCTTATTTATTCACTATTGTATTACAGTGGAACCTTTGTTCTCAAACTCAACTTGTTCTGGAAGGCTGTTCAAGAAGTTAATTGTTCAAAAACAGAATTATTTTTTCCCCATTAGAAATAATATAAATTGAATTGATCCGTTCCAGACCCACAAATGATTGCCTGTCAAGCAAGGGTTTTGACATAAGATAACTGAATGTGTAGAAGAGAGGTTGAAGCCACAGGGGTGTGAGGTGGGACTATTTAGAGTAGACCAGTGGTTCTCAACCTTCTGGCCCTTTAAATACAGTTCCTCATGTTGTGACCCAACCATAAAATTGTTTTTGTTGCTACTTCATAACTGTCATGTTGCTACTGTTATGAATCATAATGTAAATATCTGATATGCAGGATGGTCTTAGGCGACCCCTGTGAAAGGGTCATTCGACCGCCAAAGGGGTCGCGACCCACAGGTTGAGAACCGCTGGAGTAGACCCTGAGGAAGTGTGACTGCATGGGATTTAGATAGGAAAATAGATATCTTTGCCTTTAAGACAGGAAAGGGGGCCTGTGATAATTATTTGAATTTCATTTGTGATAAATCTTTTATCACAGGACAGAGTGACCCAGCACTTTCCTATGGAGCTAGCTGTAACAAAGGGCTATTATAAGCTTCAAATTAGCTTGTTTGAAGCTCAGAAGGTATGATGTGAAAACAATATGGCTGTCCCTAATTTGCCAATTATGGTTCCTTGCTCTGTATCCTCAGTCCATTTCACAAGAGAACCGATGGGGCTGGGTTTCTGGAAGTGATGGAGCTTGTAGTTGTAGTTAGACAATGAATCACCCAGGAAGTTAGAGAGACCAGGATGTTATAACTTCCAGATCCGGGGGCTTCCAGGCTTCTGCCTTATCTGTCAGGCACATTTGCTTCTCCAAGTAAAGGAAACACAACCAGAATAGAAGAGACAGTTGGCAAAGCCACAAGGTCAACCCTTGCCCTCTCCTTCCTGGTTTCCTGCAGGGACCTGAGACTATCTACATGAGCTGCTTTGGGGCAAGTCTATGCTCTGAGAAAAGACTAAAATAGAAACAGCAACTACTACTTGTCTCTTTCGGCATCTCTGAAATGACATCTGAGAAATCTACTCATTGCACAAATTCCAGTTCATTTCCTACTAGGTGCTAGGCACTGCGCTAGGCACTGGAAGGAGTGTTGGTCATAGAATACTTTTCCGTTATAGTATCCATGGCCATGAGAAGGACTAATAAGAATTCTGACTGTTTATCTAAACGGATACATCTCAGTGAGCATATTGCATTACTATTTACAAAAGCGGAGGTGGCTGTTTATTTTTCAGCGTGGAAGATGCACACGTTGTACTTTCATTTACGAGCTACAACTCCGGGTGAACAAACCCTCAGGGTAAATACTCCATTTAGAAAACCCACAAAAGATGATGAACTCTAAAGGTTACATGTATTCAACTTTTTATTGTGGCCCATTTGGCCCAGGATTCCATATCCGTCAGGAGATCCAGGTGACATATAAGAGAGGGGAAGTTTCTTGTGCTATTATCTAAAATAGCTTTCTTATCCCTCTTCCAATACTCACTTCCCAAGTTGCCTTAATTAACGATCACATTTGAATTCATCTTTCATGAATGTGTGTAGAATTGTTTTAAAATGTCTACATTTTAAAATGTTAGACTATATCAGTTTTTAAGATACCAGATTAAAAAGAAAACAAACATGCTTTCAATTTATGACTTCCATGAGATTAACTCTAATTCTATAATCATGTTTCCTAATGTTGTTGCTGTCAAGCTTAAAGGGAATTAACTAGTCCTGTTAAGTTCTATTGTATTATGTCCACTTCTGTATAACCATAGCCTATAAAATACCACACCGAGAAAAAAGGGCTTAATAAATATTTGTGGAATAAAATAATTTAATATTGCCTGGCCAGCGTTGCTCAGTGGTTGAGCATCAACCTATGAACCGTGAGGTCATGGGTTCGATACCCGGTCAGGGCACATGCCCAGGTTGCAGGCTCCATCCCCAGTATGGGGCGTGCAGGAGGCAGTTGATTAATGATGCTTCTCTCTCATTGATGTTCCTGTATCTCTCTCTCCCTCTCCCTTCCTCTCTGAAATCAATAAAAAAATTTTTAAAATAATAATTTAATAAAGAAGTAATTGTCCCCCTCTGTATAGACTTTAAACTTCCCATCTCTCTGCCTTCATTTTTTTAGACTAGAGAATCCTAATATTTTAACGGATTCTCATCAAACAAGATTTAGGTGCTACCATTGAGGTGGCCATATGTTCCAGTTTGCTTAGAACAGTTCCAGTTTGTGTCTAATGTCCCACTGTCATTAATACTAGTGACCCTTTCCTTTTCAAAAGTGCCCTGGTTTGAATGAACCTGTATCCACTATTCCCCTAGAGACCCACTAGAATATTCTATACATGGATTTCAGTGCAGGCAAAATCTTTCTTGTGCATTGCAGGAGTTTCTGATTGTTTCCCAATCCCTTTCCTGATGATCAAGTGTGTCTATATGCTTTCAGACTACTGGGTAGGGATTGGCAAAGTCTAGGCCAGTGCTAGTCAACTTTTAATGCGCATATGTACCACCTGGGGCTATTGTGCAAATTCAGATTCTATTCAGCTGGTGAGGGATGTAATGGGGATTTTTCATTTTTAACTGCTCCCGGGTTATTCTGGCTGCTGGTCTGAGGGCATTTTGAGTAGCTAGGACCAGCGAGTGTTCCTAATTAGACAATGTTGGACGCCATGGCACTGAGGTCAAATCCTGCCTCTATCACTTATTACCTGTGTGACCTTGAATAAGGCAGATGATATCTCTAAAGGCCCAATTTTCTCATATATGAGATAGAAAGAATAATATGTGTCTCAGGGATGATGTGGGGATCAAACGAGACAATAAACAAAAAATGACACTGTCCTTGCCCACTGTAAATGTTCAAAAATGGTGGTAGTTGAAATCATCATAATCATAAAACTACAGTTTGTATTGTTCTCCTTTCACTCTATCCAACCCTTTCCTGCACCTTTCCCCATTTTATTCCAACCTTATCATCAGAGGATACTTGTTCTGATAAATATCAGAGGGTAATGTGTAGGGCCATGTTGTGAACAGTAAGAAACTAAAAACCCGGATACTTGGGTATGCTAAGTTATCAAGTTGTCAGTACATGCAGGGGTTACACTCAGGGTTTGGATAGATCCACAGGAAAGGCAGGGACAAATATTTGGCTAAGAGTTGTTGATTAATTCCAGTTCATAGACGTTCAATTGTCTCTTGAGCGGATTTAATTATCTGTGCTGTGGCTGCCTCCTTTCGCTTGCTTGTGTCAATAGTGGCAGCCAGGAACAATTCACCTGTGTATACTATTCTAAAACCCAGTGTTGCCAGCAGAAGAAGCAGAGTGAATATTAGAAAAATAGGGAGATTGAAGAAACTCTTAAACCTAGGTCTGGTTTTAAACTGCTTCCTCTTTGTCCTAATTGGGCATCAGGAGGCAAGATTCCAAGTTTTCCAGTTTCACTTTCTTTCCCCAAGCCTTTCAAAAGTCACATCACTGGAACCTTTGTTTTAACTCTCATAAAGTGACAGGACTGAAATAGCATTTTGTAAACACAAACTTTCTATTTAAATCTATGGGGTCACAAACACTGTATTATCCTCTTCCTCATCGTTAAGGTCCTCTCCAGCTATAAACATTTCTCTTTCCTCCGATGTCAATCCTAATACAGGACCACTGTTCTCTCTCTGGGTAGAGTCAACAACGAAAGGGGAAAAGTGAGGTCGGAAACTTGGATAATTTTCTCAACAATGAAGTCTCTGACTACTTAGCCATTGTAAAAGTGGACATTGAGTTTGAAGTCACAACATGCTTATTTAGTTCGAAGTCACAACCTCCTACGACTCAAAGCTCTCTGTAGACTATACTTTTCCATGAATGCATTCGTTGACTTATTTAGCTCACAGAACTACCAACGCATGTTCCCTGAGGCCCATAACTATGTACACACTAATCATGCTCCATCCTGAGATCACGACCTTGACACCTGGATGGCAGGTCATTTTCAAGGACATCTACAACAGAAAATAGGTGCATTGCAACCAAGATTGGCCGAATCATCAGAATGACTGAAAAAGAGGGTTTGCTTATTGAGAAAATAAGTAGAATTCATTTATATTTTTCCTGTCAGAGTTGCACTCAGCATTGACAGATCTCATTTGGTGCATAAATTTCAAAAATTCCTTAAGAACTCAAATGTAATTTGTGATTTATTTCCTTTGGAGTGGGACTCTGAATGCTGAAAAATAAAAATAAAAATGTTTGTAACAAAACTTTTCTTGCCTCTAGGAAATGTAACTAGGATCCAGTTGATTGGCATTCTATAGAAATAGCAGCACCCATCCTTCTGATCAATATTCCAATGTAGAAGCAATCTCTGGTTATTAATCAAGAACAAGCAAGTATCTGCCTTTCAGCTATATAAACATAAAATAACAGAATCAACACCAATAACCCATAGAAATTATCCAAAGATACAAACACAAGCCTGGGGAGAAGTCTAAGGCTGAGGCTAAGGGCTGGGGTTTCTCAACGGACCCGTCTTCCTGTACAGCAAGCGTGTCAAACTCAAAGGCTAACACGGGCCAAATAAACAAGGTTTAAGTTTATGTAGGCCGCAAAAAACCAAAAGCTCCCATTTTCATAGAAACGTAGGTTTATTTCAATAGAGACATGCTGAGTACAAAGGGCTGAAACAAATGAGTCATCCTGAACATACAATAATAGAACATTTTAATAAAAATGAATATTTTTTCTTGAACATTCACTTAGCAGGCACTGAATAACTGCACAAATGAATAAGCATAACAGAAATAAACCTATTTTTCTTGTTCTCCGAAAGGGAAATATTTCCTGTTGCGCACACCAAACAAGTCAGTCCAAGACTAATGACGTGGCCATCGGCTGCTAAAATATTCGCTGCTGGTATTAGTGGAGAGAAAGGGTGCACCTGCGTGTAAGGCGCGTAAGGGAAATGAATGCAACACGATGATAGTCATCAGTCATTAGCGAATGTTGTAGTTCGTTATTAATAATGATGTATAGCAGGATATTGTAAAAATTATGATTTTTTTATTAAAATGTTTCTTACATACCGTTATATTGGCTGGGCTGCAAAAATAGTCGTTGTGGGCCGCATGCAGCCCAGGGGCCACGAGTTTGACACGCGTGCTTGACAGAATCACCAGTCTAGGTACCCTGTCTGTGCTACCAAGCCTGGAGCAAGTCCAAGATGGAGCAGCTTTAAAATTCAAAACTGAATCCAGGAGACTGTAGCTTACTTAGTCAGGCCCTTGGGAGCCACTGTTTAAACCTCACAGACGCCCTCCTCTAGGGTACAGTTTTGGTCTGTCTGGCCCTTTGGCTTTGCAAACAACAGGGGCTTGATGGCTATAAAGGAGAACATCTAAGGAAGGTGATTCACCAGGACAGAGCAGATATAAAATATTGCCAGCATCATGAAAGTTTCTATTGGACCATGGTGTGTATCTGGATGCTATCAAAATTTAAGGTGTCAGATTTTAAAATTTTTCTTTTCAAAACGTATTTGCAATGATGTCTACTCTCCATTCCCCAGAAGTGGGCAATCTAATGCCATCTTTGGTGCTCTGGTTTCAATGGATCATCCTATTGTTATAGTAATCATTATGGTACTTAATGTTAGGACCTTAGAATGTAAGCCTTAAAGCATGTAACCCTGTGTGGACTGTTATAGTAATTAATGTTAGATATAGGAATACTGTGTGAGACCCAAGAATGCACCTATATCTAACATTAATTACTATAACAGTCCACACAGGGTTACATGCTTTAAGGCTTACATTCTAAGGTCCTAACATTAAGTACCATAATGATTACTAGAACACCTATGTTTGCCTGGTCAAATGGGAAAAACCAAATAAATTTGAAAGCATGTATCTTCCATGGCATGTGCTAGTTTCTAGTCACTCATGACTGTGTATAAGAATTGAAACTAAAACCTGTTCTTCACCTTAACCGACAAAAAGAGCTTTGTCTGACTATCTAACTTGACTTCCCACACAGGAACCTAAGTGATAGCAAGCTGTTACAACGGTTGACTCATCCTTTAAATATCAGATCCCCCTTAGGTCAGATCTCTGATTAAACAGCACCTCCTAAGAAAGCTCCCCTTACCACCCTACTAACCCCACTCCATCACCCTGTCCTCTTATCTTACTTATGACCACCTGACATATATATTTACTGATTTGTTATCAATCTCCCTATGCTACACTGTAATCTCTTTTAAAGGGAACTTATTTAAACTATTTTATTCACTGATGTATTCATAATGCCTAGAACATTTTTTCTAGAACACTCATGCTTATTTTTTCACTTTGTATATGCTAAGTCTGTAACTGTAGAATGAATTTATGAAGGAAACTTCCTGAAAAAGGATACAAAATGTTGTATTTCTCTTGAGAGAAGATAGATAACTTAGATCTTATCATGTACGGATCAGTTCTGTGGTCTAAAAAAATTAGGAGTCTACTTGAATCCTACATGTAGCATGGCATTTCATTATCAGTCACATCATTATTGGCAATGTCCATCAACAAAAATTCTGCAACAAAAATTCTGCAACTGATAAAATGCTCACTTTTCTAGAATCAGACAAAACAGACAAACATAAATTGAGAAAGCAATGACATGGGATGTTTATATTCTAAAGCAGCGGTTCTCAACCTGTGGGTCGCGACCCCTTTGGCGGTTGAAAGACCCTTTCACAGGGGTTGCCTAAGACCATCCTGCATATCAGATATTTACATTACGATTCACAACAGTAGCAACATGACAGTTATGAGGTAGCAATGAAAATAATTTTATGGTTGGGTCACAACCTGAAGAACTGAATTTAAAGGGCCAGAAGGTTGAGAACCACTGTAATCTAAGGGCTTGATGTTATAGTAAAATTTACATAGAAGAGAATGTAGTCCATACCAAATCATTTGGATCACTCCAAATTCTATTCTGACCTTTCTTAGTGAACATAGGTGTATATTTACAGATGTGTGATCCATGACCATGTACATCTTGTCTTTCAAGTTTTCCCTAAGAGACTTTAGCAGGAGCTCTGGAGGGTCAAGTTTGGGTGCAGAATTGGGGCACCCTCAGGCAGACCTGCCCAAGCCTGGACTGTGATTCTCAGCACGATGGCTTCTCCCTATGGCTTCCTCACCTTCCTTCTTCACTAAAATATAAACCACCAGTCAAGGCTGAAGGAGCAACAAAGTGAAACAAGGTGTGTGCATGGAGATTAGAATCCGAGATGAGAGCGAGGGTTAGAGGGGGAGTTGAAGAGGCCAGGAAAAAAGATTGGTCAGGAAAGCGGTGAGAAAATTAAACTAGAGAGAAAAGTACAGGACGATAAAACAAGTTCAAAACAGCCATAAATGAGTCCATGAATAAGAAATACAAACCAAATGGTAAGAAGGGGGGAAAGAATTATAATAATGAAGGAAAGGGGAAATAGGTAGGAGAGGAACAAGAGAAGGTACGAAAGAGATAAAAACATAGTGATACAGCATGAAGAGAGAAACTAAAAAACAGGATACAAATATAGAAGGGAGACAATAGATGATCTCTCTTAAAACATGTCCCATCTGAATACAAATGACCTAAAACAATGGCCCCTGTCCCAGTGCTCACGAGAAATGTCATTTTACAAGCTGCAGAGGGTCTGAAACGTATCAGACACGGGCGCCTTGTGGAGAAGTCCTGCTTCATGGCCATGAGACTGGCTACCCAGTGGGTTGCTTTCGCACTGCAGTAATGACCTAAGGCCCAGGGGTCCTCAAACTACGGTCCGCGGGCCACATGCAAATACAAATATTGTATTTGTTCCCGTTTTGTTTTTTCACTTCAAAATAAGATATGTGCAGTGTGCATAGGAATTTGTTCATAGTTTTTTTTAACTATAGTCCGGCCCTCCAACGGTCTGAGGGACAGTGAACTGGCCCCCTGTTTAAAAAGCTTGAGGACCCCTGAAAGCAGACAAGAGCTCTTAAGAATATTCTGCATTTATCTTACTCTGCACTTGGATTCTCTAGCATTGTCTCTTCCTCACTGCTGAATTTGGCATAGGAAAAGATACAGTATCTGCAGTCTACTAAACCCTTCAACGATGACAATGAGCCCTGGCTGGGTTGGCTCAGTGGATAGAGCAGGGGTGGGCAAACTTTTTGACTCGAGGGCCACAATGGGTTCTTAAACTGGACCGGAGGGCCGGAACAAAAGCATGGATGGAGTGTTTGTGTGAACTAATATAAATTCAAAGTAAACATCATTAAAAAAAAGGGTACGGTTTTTTTTTTTTTAGTTTTATTCATTCCAACCAGGCCGGATCCGGCCCGCGGGCCGTAGTTTGCCCACGGCTGACCTAGGGCCAGGGGGAAGGGAACAATGGGGACATTATTGTTTAATAGGTATGGAATTTGAGTTTGAGATGATGAAACATTCTGGAGAATGGACAGTGTTCATGGTTGCACAGCAGTGTGAATGTATTTGATGCTGCTGAACTATACGCAGGAGGCAGCCGATCAATGATTCTCTCTCATCATTGATGTTTCTATCTCTCTCTCCCTCTCCCGTCCTCTTTGAAATCAATAAAAATCTATATTTAAAAAAATTCATCAGTGATGCTGCCACCCTCAAATCCTCAGCCTGCAACATGGTTTGGCATTTTTTCCCCTTTTAGCAAAGTCATAGCAGCCTTACACAGAGGTGATACAAATGGAGTAGTGAATTTATTGTTGAAATTCTTACTGCACTTCCACATATCTGTTAGTTAGCCTGTGGGTTCTCTGGTTTTACTTCTGACCACTTAACAACAGGATAAATTATTTCCAGTGAATATTCTGCCATCAAAATAATGAAATCATAATTAAGATACAGAAGATACAGCAACTTGATTCTGTCATATCAGGAAATCACTGAAGCTGGAGATGCGTACTCTAGTGCTGGTTCCTAAACTTGGCTGTTTTTAAAAATAGGGTTTCTGGCCCTAGCTGGTGTGGCTCAGTGGATAGAGCGTCAGCCTGCAGACTGAGGTGTCCCGGGTTCAATTCCGGTCAAGGGCATATGTCCAGATTGCGGGCTCCATCCCCAGTGGGGGGCGTGCAGGAGGCAGCCGATCAATGAGTCTCTCTCATCATTGATGTTTCTATCACTCTCTCCCTTTCCCTTCTTCTCTGAAATCAATAAAAAAATATTTTTTCAAAAAAGTGCACCTACCGAGTGGAAGATTTATTTGAGGACTATCAGTAAAATCAGAGACTCAATGTAATTTAAAATTTGGCACTCTGTGGCTCTTGTCCTCCTCAAGGGCTTTTACTTAAATTCAATTGTAAGTTTAATTTTAGATAATCAAACCCCAAACCAAACCAGTGTATATGTTGACCATTGTTTTTAACCTGGACTGACTCTCCAAGAGTTCCCTCCTTAGGCAGAGAAAACAAGAAAAAAAGGACTCCCTAGATTTTCTGCTGGGCATGGTTCCTGGATTTGCAATTGCGCTGATTTCCCTATGAGTCACACTGTTCCTAGTATATCCCAGACTTCCCCCTTTGGGATGCCTGAAGAAAATATTCTATTTGACAATGGAACACTGGGAAGAGAGGAGCAAACCAGGCAGTTGTGTCCAGCTCAATAAAACACAGCATGACCTGCTGTCTTACAGCAGAGCTGCTCCCACGTAAGCGGACAAGAAGGACTAGGGGGCTTATTAAAACACACATTCCTGGGCCCCGCACCAGACTTCCTGTTCTCCAGGGCTGGTGGGGCTCATGATTCTGCCTTTCTAACAAGCTTCCAAGGGATGTGGATGCGGCTGGTCCATGGACCACATTTTGCTTTCGAACAGTGGTTCTCAACCTTCCTAATGCCGCGACCCTTTCATACAGTTCCTCATGTTGTGGTGACCCCAACCATAAAATTATTTTCGTTGCTACTTCATCACTGTCATGTTGCTACTGTTATGAATCGTCATGGAAATATCTGATATGCAGGATGTATTTTCACTGTTACAAGTTGAACATAATTAAAGCATAGTGATTCATCACAAAAACAATATGTAATTATATATGTGTTTTCTGATGGTCTTAGGTGACCCCTGTGAAAGGGTCTTTCGACCCCCTAAGGGGTCGCGACCCGCAGGTTGAGAACCGCTGCTTTAGAGCAAATTTTCTCTGCCTTGGCACTATTGGCATTGGAAGCCAGATAATTATTTGTTGGGGGGGGGCTGGGCTCTGTACTTTTGAATGTTTAGCCCCACCCCTGGTCTCCACCCACTAGATACCAGTAGTACTTCCCCAGGCGTGACAACCAAAATGTCCTCCAGACCTCACCAAATGTCCGTAGGGCGCCCAGTTGTCCTTATTGAGAACCACTGACTTAGAGGATGGGTTCTGAATAAAAAAAATCTGGATTGGAGTCTAGCTGAACTATTTTACTAGCCATGTGTTTCAGGGTAGCAGTGTTTGAATTATTAATTCAAGAGTGTGATTGTGCCTTCCCCAAAGAGCTGCTCTAAGAGGCTAAACAGCATGTTATTAAACAGCAAATGGGTTACTAATGAGATCAAGGAAGAAATAAAAAATTCCTGGAAACAAATGAAAATGAACACACAACAACCTAAGTCTATGGGATAAAGCAAAAGCAGTCCTGAGAAGGAAGTTCATAGCATACAGGCCTGCCTCAAGAAACAAGAAAAATCTCTAATAAACGATTTAACTCTATACCTAAAAGAATTAGAAAGAGAAGAACAATAAAAGAGCTGAGTAAGTAGAAGAAAGGAAATAATAAAGATCAGAGCAGAAATAAATGATATAGAATCTAAAAAACAATACATAAAATCAATGAAAACAAAAGCTGGTTCTTTGAAAAGATAAACAAGATTGATGAACCTTTAGCCAGACTCATCGAGAAACAAAGAGAGAGGACCCAAATAAATAAAATCAGGAATGAAAGAGGTGAAGTAACAACTGATACTACAGAAATAGAAAGGATTATAAGAAATACTATGAACAACTATACTGGACAACCTGGGCAAAATGGACAAATTCTTAGAAACATACAATCTTCTAAAACTCAATCAGGAAGAATCAGAAAACCTGAATAGACTGATAACAAGTAATTTCCCTTCTTCTCTGAAATCAATAAAAAAATATTTTTTCAAAAAAGTGCACCTACCGAGTGGAAGATTTATTTGAGGACTATCAGTAAAATCAGAGACTCAATGTAATTTAAAATTTGGCACTCTGTGGCTCTTGTCCTCCTCAAGGGCTTTTACTTAAATTCAATTGTAAGTTTAATTTTAGATAATCAAACCCCAAACCAAACCAGTGTATATGTTGACCATTGTTTTTAACCTGGACTGACTCTCCAAGAGTTCCCTCCTTAGGCAGAGAAAACAAGAAAAAAAGGACTCCCTAGATTTTCTGCTGGGCATGGTTCCTGGATTTGCAATTGCGCTGATTTCCCTATGAGTCACACTGTTCCTAGTATATCCCAGACTTCCCCCTTTGGGATGCCTGAAGAAAATATTCTATTTGACAATGGAACACTGGGAAGAGAGGAGCAAACCAGGCAGTTGTGTCCAGCTCAATAAAACACAGCATGACCTGCTGTCTTACAGCAGAGCTGCTCCCACGTAAGCGGACAAGAAGGACTAGGGGGCTTATTAAAACACACATTCCTGGGCCCCGCACCAGACTTCCTGTTCTCCAGGGCTGGTGGGGCTCATGATTCTGCCTTTCTAACAAGCTTCCAAGGGATGTGGATGCGGCTGGTCCATGGACCACATTTTGCTTTCGAACAGTGGTTCTCAACCTTCCTAATGCCGCGACCCTTTCATACAGTTCCTCATGTTGTGGTGACCCCAACCATAAAATTATTTTCGTTGCTACTTCATCACTGTCATGTTGCTACTGTTATGAATCGTCATGGAAATATCTGATATGCAGGATGTATTTTCACTGTTACAAGTTGAACATAATTAAAGCATAGTGATTCATCACAAAAACAATATGTAATTATATATGTGTTTTCTGATGGTCTTAGGTGACCCCTGTGAAAGGGTCTTTCGACCCCCTAAGGGGTCGCGACCCGCAGGTTGAGAACCGCTGCTTTAGAGCAAATTTTCTCTGCCTTGGCACTATTGGCATTGGAAGCCAGATAATTATTTGTTGGGGGGGGGCTGGGCTCTGTACTTTTGAATGTTTAGCCCCACCCCTGGTCTCCACCCACTAGATACCAGTAGTACTTCCCCAGGCGTGACAACCAAAATGTCCTCCAGACCTCACCAAATGTCCGTAGGGCGCCCAGTTGTCCTTATTGAGAACCACTGACTTAGAGGATGGGTTCTGAATAAAAAAAATCTGGATTGGAGTCTAGCTGAACTATTTTACTAGCCATGTGTTTCAGGGTAGCAGTGTTTGAATTATTAATTCAAGAGTGTGATTGTGCCTTCCCCAAAGAGCTGCTCTAAGAGGCTAAACAGCATGTTATTAAACAGCAAATGGGTTACTAATGAGATCAAGGAAGAAATAAAAAATTCCTGGAAACAAATGAAAATGAACACACAACAACCTAAGTCTATGGGATAAAGCAAAAGCAGTCCTGAGAAGGAAGTTCATAGCATACAGGCCTGCCTCAAGAAACAAGAAAAATCTCTAATAAACGATTTAACTCTATACCTAAAAGAATTAGAAAGAGAAGAACAATAAAAGAGCTGAGTAAGTAGAAGAAAGGAAATAATAAAGATCAGAGCAGAAATAAATGATATAGAATCTAAAAAACAATACATAAAATCAATGAAAACAAAAGCTGGTTCTTTGAAAAGATAAACAAGATTGATGAACCTTTAGCCAGACTCATCGAGAAACAAAGAGAGAGGACCCAAATAAATAAAATCAGGAATGAAAGAGGTGAAGTAACAACTGATACTACAGAAATAGAAAGGATTATAAGAAATACTATGAACAACTATACTGGACAACCTGGGCAAAATGGACAAATTCTTAGAAACATACAATCTTCTAAAACTCAATCAGGAAGAATCAGAAAACCTGAATAGACTGATAACAAGTAATGAAATTGAAGCAGTAATTTAAAGACTCCAAGCAAACAAAAGTCCTAGACCAGAATAACATTTAAAGAATACCTAACACCTATCCTCCTCAAACTATTCTAAAAAATCCAAGAGGAAGATTTCCAAGCTCTTTTTACAAGGCCAGCTTTATCCTAATTCCAAAACCAGATAAAGACACTACAAAGAAAGAAAATTACAGGCCAATATCCCTTATGAACATAGATGCTAAAATCCTCAAAAAAGTATTAGCAAATAGGATCCAGCAATACATTAAAAAAGTTCATACACTATTACCAAGTGGGAATTATTCTGGTGATGCAAAATTGCTACAATATTCACAAGTCAATAAATGTGATACAACACATAAACAAAATGAAGGATTAAAATCACATGATCGCCCTAGCCAGTTTGGCTCAGTGGATAGAGCGTCGGCCTGTTGACTGAAGGGTCTCAGGTTTGATTCTGGTCAAGGGCATATGCCTGGGTTGCAGGCTCAATCCCCAGTGGGGGGCATGCAGGAGGCAGCCAATCAATGATTCTCTCTCATCATCGATGTTTCTATCACTCTCTCCCTCTTCCTTCCTCTCTGAAATCAATTAAAATATATATATTTTAAAATCACATGATCATATCGATGGATGCAGAAAAAGCATTTGACAAAATTCAGCACCCATTTTTTAGAAAATCTCTCATCAAAGTGGGAACAGAGGGAATCATACGTCAACATAATAAAGGCCATATATGACAAAGCTACAGCCAACATCATACTCAATGAGCAAAAACTAAAAATGTTTCCCTTACCAACAAGAACAAGACAGGGATGTCCGCTTTCACCACTCTTATTCAACATAGAACTGGAAATCCTAGCCACAGCAATCAGACAAGAAGAAGAAATAAAAGGCATCCAAATTGGAAAGGAAGAAATAAAACTGTCATTATTTGCAGATGACATGATATTGTACATAGAAAACCCTAAAGACTCCACAAAAAACTACTAGAATTACTAAATGAATTTGGCAAAGTAGCAGTATACATAATTAACATCCAGAAATCGATGACATTTTTATACACCAATAATGAACTCTCAGAAAGAGAAATTTAAAAAAAACCACCACAAAAACAATCCCATTTACCATTGCAACAACACCAAACAATTAATAATAAACTTAACCAAGGAGGTAAAAGACCTGTACTTGAGACATTATAGGACATTGAAAAAAGAAATAGAGGAAGATACAAAGAATTAAAAATGGAACTGCCATTTGACCCAGGGATTCCTCTTCTGAGACTATATCCTAAGAATCCTGAACAACCAATCAGAAAGAATATACACACCCCTATGTTCACAGCATCATTAATTATAATAGCTAGGATCTGGAAACAGCCCAAGTGCCCATCAGTAGAGAAGTGGATAAAAAAAGCTGTGGTACATCTACACAATGGAATACTGGTGGCAGTGAAAAAGAAGGATCGCTTACCCTTTATGACAGCATGGATGGACCTGGAGACTATTATGCTAAGTGAAATAAGCCAGTCAGAGAAAGACAAATATCACATGATCTCACTCACATGTGGAACCTAGTGAACAAAATAAAATGATGAACAAAACAGGCCCAGAGACATGGATGCCTGAACAGACTGACAAATCTCAGAGGGGAGGGAGCTGGGGGAGACGGGAAGAGATTAACCAAAGAACTTATATGTATATATGCACAGCCCATGGACACAGGCAATAGTGTGGTTAAGGCCTGGGGTGGGGCTGGGACTGGTTGCAGGGAGTAAATGGCGGGGGGATCTGTAATATTGTCAACAATAAAAAATAAATTTAACAAAAAAGATAGTCTTTGTATGAGTCAATATCCTCCAAACTCTGTTTATCACAGAGGGGTCAGTTTTTGTCTGCTGAGTTAGAGAAATTAGAGTGTACAGAGGAAATAACAATAAAATAAGCCTACCACCTAGTTCTATGGTCACGAAGCTTAGAACATAGTTCCATGACTAATATGCTGAACATATTGCTGTGATTCTGAAATTATCTTTATTTAAGAGATAAATCTGTTCCTTAAGTTGTCTCCAAAGCCAAATATTATGTCAATTTGTTCAATCCCTTTCATCCCAAGTAACCTCAGAAGATCAAAATCCATTTCCCAAAGAGCAAAAGCAACCCAAGGGGTTGATATCAAAATTTCACAAGAAACATTGCCATATCTCATATCCTGTCTGTTGTCTCCCATAGGAGCCCTCTTGTTCGTTTTTCTCTCACCACCAGGAGGAGTCCTGAACTTTCCCACAGGGTCACACGCTTTGTGAGGGGTGCGCTATGGAGGCTGGCAGACCAGAGTTGAATAAAGCTTTTGGTGACTTCCTAACAGGATAAAAATATCTCCTGGTATGAATTCAGCAGAGAAGGCTGTACAAACCACTTCTGTATATAAGGCCCTTTAAAACGTGTCTATTCCAAACACTGTAGCAGAGCCAGTTCTTTTCGATCCTGGGAGGCAAGAAAGGACAGTTAATTGATTCTTGGTGCTCTTTCTTTCTTTACATTTAAGATGAAGCAGTAGGAATAAGACAGGTAAAAAGTAATGTTACATAAGGGAAT
This sequence comes from Myotis brandtii, assembly GCF_000412655.1. NCBI lineage: Eukaryota > Metazoa > Chordata > Mammalia > Chiroptera > Vespertilionidae > Myotis > Myotis brandtii. The sequence continues at coordinate 1,993,739 of NW_005370542.1, forward strand.
GTCTTGCAATTTATATATTAGAAAAGTGCATGGCCAGTGACCATTGATTTATTGTACGAAGAGGGTAGAAAGAGGTAAGTTTTAGTTGAAAGAATAGAGAGGAATGGCCCTGTGGCTCCCTTAAACATGTCCAAACCAAGTGTTAAAAAAAACAATACCATTTGCATCCCTCCCCAGTTCTTTGCATTTTTATTTATTTCATCAGCAAGTAGTGGACACATGTTATCAGTGTCTTGGTAATTCTGTGAGCAAAATTCTTAAGACCCTTATTTTTATAATATGTTTTAATATTCTGGTAACTGTTAGGGCCTTTTTATTAATAATAAAGTCCTCCGAGGTATAACAACAAACTTTTAAGTAGAGGTAACAAAATGGTTTTCGGATAGTTCCTATGTGGCAGTGTGGGCTCTGGTAGTGATGGTGGTAATGATGAAGAAGATGCTAATAGTGACAGAGGTGATGAAGATTGATTTAGCTACATTTCATGAAAGCCTATCACCATATGACAGATATTGGGCTAAGCAATTTATACTAATAGCTAATGAAAACCTCTCCTCAACCTTAGAAGGAAAGTATAGTTTTATTCACTTTTTTTTAAATATATTTTTTATTGATTTTTTACAGGGAGGAAGGGAGAGAGATAGAGAGTTAGAAACATCGATGAGAGAGAAACATCGATCAGCCGCCTCCTGCACATCTCCCACTGGGGATGTGCCCGCAACCCAGGTACATGCCCTTGACCGGAATCGAACCTGGGACCCCCCAGTCCACAGGCTGACGCTCTATCCACTGAGCCAAACAGGTCTCGGCTCACTTTTTTTTTTGTAAAAAAAAGCTTTATTGTGAAAAATGAAAATATTTTGTCTTTGAAGTCTTTTGTTCATAGTATTATACATTTTTTATTGCATGTTGACTCATCTATTCCTTTGGCATTACACTTGTTTACTAAATTTTTTTTATTAATTCTTTATTAGTTAAGGTATTACAAATATGTCCTTATCCCCCCTATTCCCCCTGTTGTCCAAGTCCATTGGTTTGGCTTATATGCATGCATACAAGTCCTTTGTTTGATTGCATACAAGTCCTTTGGTTGATCTCTTCCCCTTGCCCCCTCCCTCCCCTACTTTCCCTCTGGGTATTAATAGTCTGATCACTGTTTCTCTGTCTTTGAAAGTTAGGGATCCATATCATTCCAAAAACCTTTCAATGCCCAAAACACAAATAGAAATAATTAAATAGAAAAACGTAAAGGTTCTTGTTAACTAAATATTAAATTAATGATCATTATATAGAACATGTTTTTATGTTCAGATAAAATCCCATAGAGCTGCATTTGTGAAGGCTGACTCTGATGCGTTACTGGCCATACTATATGGATCCTGCCATAGACACAGAACTTTTTCTTACTACAATTCACTCTTACGATTTTCTCTACAGTTGTGACGTTTTTACAATAAGCATGTGTTCTATCTACAACCCCAGCCAACGCAACTTTGTGATCTTAGAACAAACAAATGATGTAGCTTCCAATGATATTCTCCGAATGATCGCTTGCATTTATGAATCTGAAACATGGATGTACATATTTATTAAGCTGTTCCGTAAGCTACTAACGAGTCTCCAAGTTTTTGCCAAACAAGTCAAAGTATAAATGAAACTGGCAAAAAAAAAATACAAATGAAAATGCACCTGTATGGTGCCAGGTGGGTTCTGGAAATTTCAGGGGATCATTTTGCAAAGAATATTATTGTCTAACCACTAAGCGGTACACCTGAAACTAATACAAAATAATATTGAACATAAACTCAACTGAAAAAAAATTAAAAGTTTGAAAATAGAATGCACCTGTAATAAAAGTCAGAAATAATAAGGCTAAAGAAGCTTATACTTACATCACCTTTCACTTGGATTTATCTATTAGAAAAGCTCCTAAATTGAGAGATGGATGTAGCATCTGCAGCCATATTATTAGCAATAATAATTATTTTATGTCTGAATATGTAAACTCTACATTATTTATGAGATACTCTATTTCCTCTTGGCTACAATCACTTTGGGGCTTGAGCCAAAGCCACCCCTGAGTAAAAGGCATCAGTCAGATTAGCATTTACCAGAACATTCCAAAGTCAATAAGGCATGTGTTTTAAGAGCCTTTGTGCTGGCTATCTTTAGGTCAGCAGAGGAAGAAGTTCTAGAGAACCAGAACTGGGAGTTCCACAAGTAAACAGCCAGCTGCATGGCTCCCTGTGAAGAAAAATCTGGCAACTCTCAAGGGGGGTGCATGGCTGACCTAAGGTGACTTGACGGACCACAGGATCAGGGAAATCCTTTGGATAGTGAGGGTTTACCTCCTGTCTCCTCAGAATCAATTATAAAATGAAGGCATTCTTTTTTTTAATATATTTTATTGATTTTTTACAGAGCGGAAGGGAGAGAGACAGAGAGTCAGAAACATCGATGAGAGAGAACCATCGATCAGCTGCCTCCTGCACACCTCCTACTGGGGATGTGCCCGCAACCAAGGTACATGCCCTTGACCAGAATCGAACCTGGGACCCTTCAATCCGCAGGCCGACGCTCTATCCACTGAGCCAAACCGGTTTCAGCAAAATGAAGGCATTCTAAAAGCAAGTCAAGAAGACTGCTAAAGGGCCTTCTTGGATATGTTACCTCTCTCTTCCTCTGCCTTCTCTACAAAACAACTCAGGGTGAGTATAAAACATTAGAAGTAACATTTACCTGGGCTTTATTATTTATCCTCGGTCTGTGGTTCCTGCCATTAGGCGCTGTATTGTTCTAATCCCAAATTTTGGACCCATATCATGAATCTATAACCTCAGATACAAATTAGCAGCCAATATGATGACTGAGAAGGTATTTCTGCTCATACATCGCCACCTCTCTTAAGATAGTAACAAAAGCCCTAGCTGGTTTGGCTCAGTGGATAGAGCGTCGGCCTGCGGACTGAAAGGTCCCAGGTTCGTTTCCGGTCAAGGGCATGTACCTTGGTTTCGGGCACATCCCCAGTAGGAGGTGTGCAGGAGGCAGCTGATCGATGTTTCTCTCCCATTGATGTTTCTAACTCTTTATCCCTCTCCCTTCCTCTCTGTAAAAAAATCAATGAAATATATTTTTTTAAAAAGATAGTAACAAAAGTCCAGCTAGAGTGGCTCAGTGGTTGAACATCCACCTATGAACCAGGAGGTCACAGTTTAATTCCCGGTCAGGCCACATGCCCGGGTTGCAATCAATGATTCTCATCATTGATGTTTCTATCTCTCCATCTTCCTTCCTCTCTGAAATCAATAAAAAAATATATTTTTTAAAAAGATGGTACAAAATAAGCTACGTCTTCTCATTTTAGAGGCAAGTTCACTTTCCACTTTGTGTATAAAACTCAGTTGACTATGGCTTATGAAGAAACAGGGTAAGCAGTGACAAAACTTCAGGAAATATGAAGACAGGAGAAGGGAGAAATTATCAAACTATAAAAGGAAATAGAGTTCAGGCTGGGCAAAAAGAGCAGGGTGTTTCCCTCGCCTCTGAGCATAAACTAGAAAATACACAAAGCTTATTCACATGTTAGTCCTGATCCAAACACAGTTGAAATTTGAAAAGAGAGTAAATAAAGGAGTAAGGGAATGTTAATGCTTCAAAAACCGTGCAAAGAACATTGCAATACCAGTGTGTAGAAAAATATGACTAGAATAAAGATAAAAATATAGGGTGGCCAATGAGATGCACAAAACCCATATGCGAGCATTAAGGATCTCAATTGCAGATAAGGTCATGGAAACAAGATCTACCTGCTATCAGTACTTACATAAAACACCTTTCTGTGCATCCCTATAGCCAAGATTTTGTCTCTAGAACTTTCCCCACTAAAAAGAACCAGAGATCCTTGGCGAGTAATTGAATCTATATATTGCAGCAAGAAAAAACAGGATGTATCCAGGCCGCATGAATGCTTTCAAGGATGGTGCTAAGTGGCCAAATGGGCCAGCTTAAAAGAGTTCTCATTGACAAGGGTATGAGAATTGAAACATCAAAAAGGGAAAAAAATAATTCTGCAAAAATCCATGAGAACAAACATCCCTGAGAACTAAAAAGCAACAAATGACATGATATTACATAATATTTCCCCCAGGAATATTTACTGGAAAGGCTGCAAACGGATGAACCCAAATAACATACATGCTTGCCAGATTTCAAGACTTGCTGAATTTCATTGTCAAAGTTAACAATACAACATGGCAGAAGGTGTTCCAAATGGGTAGGGAGTGCAGAACCCTGGCTACGCATGAAAACCACTTGGGGAGATTCCTAAAAATATCACTGCTGGCCACTAGCCCCAGGCCAATTAAATCAGGATCTCTGGAGTTGACATATTCAGAAGTCCCAACTGGAATTATTATTGCTAATAATATGACTGCAGATGCACAAGAATACACATCATCTCCGGAGTCCTGGTCGTAGGGAAAGTTTCCCAGAGCCTTCTAGAGCGGGTGGAGCACCACGGGTCTAGAATTAGGGTGACCAGCTATCCTGGGGACTTCCCTGGTTATAGCACTGAAAGTCCTATGTTCCAGAAAACCCTCAGGCCTGCCCAAACAAGGATGATTGGTCACTCTCCTCCCTCAGGTGATAAAAAGTCGTCACAGAAATGTTCAATGAAAATCAGATAAGAAAATACTGTAAAAGTATTGGCTCTAGGTGACCATGATTCACCAGGTCGCAAGAAAGGTTGAGGCTTAGAAAATACTACTTCTCTAAAAGTGACTGTACTACAACCAAGGCCCACTGACGTTGAAGCATGAGGTTGGCAAACTCTAGTTTTTAGTGTCTCGATCCAAAATTTCTGACCGAAAACAGTGAATTTGCAACTTTGAAGCCACATTCTCAACCAGTAACTCTATGCACAATCTCCATTTTCCTCATTTGGGTCAGTAACCTTGCAGCTCTGAAAAGTATTCTAACACTAAGGCTAAGGCTAGTGCTAATGCTGGTGCTGGTACTAGTACTACTAATAATGGTGGTGCTAGCATTAGCATTAATATGAATTCTAGTGCTAATGCCAGTACTAGCACTAACACTAATATAGAAACTAGTATTGGTGTTAAAACTAACGCTAAACACTAAAACTACTAGCAATACTCCTAATAGTAGTACTTCTAATACTAGTTCTGATCCTAGTAATAATACCAATGTACTATCTATATATATAAAAGCCTAAGCGACCGTTACGACTGGTTGCTATGACATGCACTGACCGCCCGGGGGCCGATGCTCAATGCAGGAACTGCCCCCCGGTGGTCAGTGCACTCCAACAGCCAACTTCCTGTGGCCAGCCAACCTCCTGCAGTCCCTCCGGCTAGCCCCAATGGGCCCTGATCTGGACTGGGCGAGATGGGCCCTGATCAGCCCCAATTGCTAGCCAGGCTGAGGGACCCCACCCGTGCACAAATTCATGCACTGGGCCTCTAGTATTGGCATAAATATTAGTATTAATACTAATACTAATGCTAGTGCTGGTAATTTTATTAATGCTAATGATAGTATTTAATACTAGCACTAATATTGGCATTACCAATAATACTACCAATACTAGTACTTCTGCTAGCACTAATAGTAGTACTATTAGCAATAATATTTATGCCAGTATTAATTTTAACTTTAATATTAACGCTAATGCTGGTACTAGTAGCAATACTAATATAGATACTAGTACTAATAAAATATATGGAGCTAATAAAAATTAATAAAACTTTTATATTAATACTATGATAACTTCTAGAGTAAACATATTAAGATATACATGCTTTATTTGTTCTTTGAGGTCTTTGAATTGTTTGGGAGAATCTGACATATTAAACTTATTTTATTTAAAGTGCCTAGAATTTAATAATTTAAGTTTTTAATCACTGTTCAAATATTTTAGGAAATCTAATGTTTTTAAACATTAGATTTATGAAGAAATAGGGTAAGCAGTGACAAAACTTCAGGAAATATGAAGACAGGAGAAGGGAGAAATTATCAAACTATAAAAGGAAATAGAGAGGCTGGGCAAAAAGAGCAGGAAATTTAGACTTCATAAGGAATCTTTAGATGCTCAGTAAAATGTTAATGGTTAGTTTTAAAAATCTAACTAGCTGCACTTTAAAGGATCAACAGAAAAGTATTCTTCTTTTACATGAATGCAAATATATTAAGATTTACACATACAATGAGATTTTTAAGTGCAGCTTAAAGGCTTACACAGGTGTTTTTTAAAGTATAATTGGATATGGATATTCTGAGTATTACCAAAGAGGGGGTGGGGATCGATGTTGATATTATTGTACACACGCACACAAAACAAAAGTTCAGGCTTTCAAATAAACAATTGGTGTGATGTCTCTGAAACAGGGTGCTGGTGTGGTCAGACAAGAAAGCAGAGAATTCCTGGGAAATGAGAAGAGGGAAAAGGAGAAAGCAGGCACAATGAATCCATCCCCAACTCTGAATGCAGAGGCCGAAGGGGGCTTACACGTTCCCTTCGTGCAGTGGTTCTCAACCTGTGGGTCGCGACCCCTTTGGGGGTCGAACGACCCTTTCACAGGGGTCGCCTAACACCATCGGAAAACACATCTATAATTACATATTGTTTTTGTGATGAATCACTGTGCTTTACTTATGTTCAATTTGTAACAATGAAATTGGGGGTCCCCACAACATGAGGACCTGTATGAAAGGGTCGCGGCATGAGGAAGGTTGAGAACCGCTGCCTTAGTGAGAGCCTCCATTGTGAAATCACTGGCTTGCATCCAAGGGGCAGTTTTTACAGTGATCCCGATACTCCAGTTCAGAGCATGTGACATACGTTTTATCAATGAGGGAGTTTCTGATTTATTTGGGAAGAACTATCAAGAAACAAGATGAAAGCTGCTGGTGGAACATAGCAGAAATACTTTCAAGTAAGCCAAGGATAAAGGCCGTTTAGATATTATTTCGAAGTGCAAAGGCTGCTAGAGAGAGCACGGTTTACGTGGAGGTTGGCTGCAGGGTTAGAAACAAGGCGAGCCCATCTGCGGGAAGGGGGGAGGCGAATCTAGACGTGACGAGATGCCTGAGGCCTGGGATGGTTTAGCTGGCCCAGAGCCACCAGCCATAATGGGAGCCTGGGAGCCCTGCAGACATGAGGTGTCACATTGAAATGCTCAGGTGGGGCAAACAGGGACATGGAGCATGCATTTGAAACACCGAATGTGCAAGCAAAACACGCTGGTCTTGAATTAACAATAACATGCTAGTGAGGGTCACAAAGCAAAGGGATCCACGTCAAGTGAGACACCTGCTCACAGCATCTTGCAACACACAGAAGAATTCGAAAAAGGAGAGGATGTCACCTAAAGTTGGAAAAATGAATGAGAGGGAGCGCAAAGAAAAGGAAGAAAATGAAGCTATAAATAGCAGTGAGGGAAAAAATACAGGCAAGTGATGATGGAAAACATAAATGGGAATCAGGATAATTATCTGCTAGTTGAGGGAAAAATACCCCTTCAAAAAAAAAACAGAGGTTTTTCAGGTGGAATGAGGTTAACAGTTGAAAGGAAGGCAGCATTCAAAAGAAGGTCATGGATTAAGTGGACTATATTGAGCCAGAGGTTTCCCTGCAAGTCCAAGTCTGAGCAAAGGAAAAACACTTGAAAAAAATCGTTTGGTTGCCCTTGCTGGTTTGGCTCAGTGGATAGAGCGTCGGCCTGCGGACTGAAGAGTCCTGGGTTCAATTCCAGTCAAGGGCATGTACCTAGGATGCAGGCTCCTCCCTGGCTTGGGCCCTGGTAATGGCACGTGCAGAGGCAACCAATCCATGTGTTTCTTTCACATCGATATTTTTCTCGGTCTTTCCCTCTCTCTGGAAATCAATGGAAAAATAGCCTTGGGTGAGGATTTAAAAAAATTAAAATCATTTGGTTAAAAATATAATAATAAAGGATAGGCAAAAGAGGTTGACCAGCACTTTCCATAGAGGAAGAAAGCAGGCCACAAGGAAACGTGAGAAAGTGAAAAATCCTATATAATAAAAGGCTAATATGCAAACCGACCGAACAGCAGAACAACTGGTCGCTATGATGCCCACTAACCACCAGGGGGAAGACGTTCAGTGCAGGAGCTGCCCCCTGTTGGTCAGTGCACTCCCACAGCCAACCTTCCCTGGCTGGCCAACCTCCCACGGTCCCTCCTCTCTCCCCCTCTAGCCCCAATCAGGACTGGACGTGATGGCCCTCATCAGCCCTGAAACTGGCCAGGTCGAGGAACCTCACCCATGCACGAATTCGTGCACCGGGCCTCTAGTAAAGGATAAGGGCAGTGAAGCTGTATCTACTCACATCGGTGAGTGTCAGCCTGGCTGCACTCTAGAATCTCCTGGGCAGCTTGAAAAAATACTTGTGCCCCGCCCTCAAGATCTGAGTGGGGATCTCTGGGGGCTCAGGCCTGAGTATAAATGCCCCCACATGACTCCAGTGTGCAGCCAGTGTTGAGACCAGCTGCTTTGCATGTACGAAGTGAAGGCATGAGGCCCCGTGTCTCTAGATTCGCAGGCCAAAACAGCCACTTGCACCTGAAGCACTCCAACAACTGCAGCCAAAGGCATTTCCTTAGTTGAAGTTGGCAGATAAATGACTTGCTTTTCCACTTGACTTAAGGGCCTTTAAAATTCAGAGGGAAGAAAGGAAGAAAGTTTTCTCAACTAATTATTTAAAATATTTGTAACCATGTCTAAGTGGAAATCCAATGTACAAATGCTCTTTGCACTGATAACAATCCACCTAGCCACAAAATAGAAACCAGTGACACTGAGAAATAAAGTATCTTATTTAGATCATAAAATATCTACAAATTCTTTTTTAAAGTAGATTTTTATCGATTTCACAGAGGAAGGGAGAGGGAGACAGAGATAGAAACAGCAATGATGAGAGAGAATTATTGATTGACTGCCTCCTGCAACCTGGGTATGTGCCCTGACCAGGAATCCAATGGTGACCTCCTGGTTCATAGGTCGACGCTCAACCACTGAGCCACGTCAGCCGGGCAAGACATTTTTGATTGTCATAATTGGGGATGTGCTACTCACATCTTGTGAGTAGAGTCCAGGGACGCCACTCACTACCCTACAATCCACACGACAGTCCCCGGGTTGACCAGCACTTTCCACATTATGTGCCGAGGCTGAGAAGCCCTGCTCTAAACAATACAGTTAACATTTCCAGTAACTAATATTCCCTGCCTTCCTATTGGAATGCAAATAAAACAAGTTTCAACATGTACAAATTATATGCCAAATTAAAGAAAAATAAAAGGCTTCTCACAGGAAATGCGACCACTAATGAAATGATTTTGTGGGTTTACCGCGATGAGAGATCAAGGACTGGAGAATCCGAACCTTGGCCAACCAGTCTGCTGAAGTGAAGACTGGATTTCAACTTGAATTTGACTGTTGGAGTTGAGTTCACATTCAGACACATTGAGAGTTCTTTCAATGAAGACTTCTAAAGAGCATCCTCTACCATCAGTATTTAATAAATGATACCTAAAATAAAATATCCATGTTGAATATTATATTGTCAACTCCCCAAATCACGTATTTGTAGAAAAATGAAGGGGTTTTCAGGTATACAGTTATAGTCATTGCTACCAAACCGCTTAGTAAATTTACTCATTCTATGGAAATCTAAAGGAAAGTGAAATAGTAAGATGCTGTTCAAGATTGCAAAGCAAGTAGACAGTGTGAGAAACAATATAATCCCCAAATATGAGAAAGTGGGTGTGGAAATAGCTTGGAAAGTCTTATATGGCTTAAAGAGAAAGAAAATGACTCATCTCCCATTCCAGATCTGTGAAGGCAGGAATGTGAACTAGGAACTAGAGGACTAGTTTAGAGAAAGATTTACAAATTATGAAGATTCTTTATTATAAGTCAGGAAACACTGAGACATGACCATGAGTTCTAAAGCAGGCAATTTAAGTAACTGATGAAACCCGTTTCCAAGTTATCAGTTACTGAGGCCCTTCAAGTCGAACCGACCAAGCCAGATGTTGTCAAACTTCGATCAATTGGGGATTGAGGGCTTTGTTGTTAATGATACCCAAGCTCCTCTCCAAACCAAATAAATCAGAATATCCAGGAGTGGGGCCTGGCCTTTGGTATTGTATTATACAGCACATCTCAGACTGTTATGTGTATGTGGATTGCCTGGGGATCTTTCTAAAACACAGATTCTGACTGAGTGTGTCTGGGTGTATCTGAGACTTTTAAATTCTTGTTACCAACAGTGCTGGTCTAAGGGCTACACTTTGAAGAGTGAGTGTTAAAAGCTTCCTGGATGATTCTAATATGGAGCCAACATTGAGAACCATCAATAGTTGATGCCTAGCTTTGAGGTGGGTGCTATATGGTCATAGATATGAAATAGAATATATAAGGAAGCATTCCTCATGGGGACGTAAAGTACAGATAGGAAATATAGTCAATAATATTATAACAACTATGTCTGGTGTTAGATGGTACTAGATTTATCAGGATGATCACTTTGTAAGTTATATAAATGTCCAATCACTGGGTTGTGCACCTGAAACTATACTGTATCTCAACTCTAATTGAAAAATAAAAAATATTATTAAGAAAAATAAATAAGCCCTAACCGGTTTGGCTCAATAGATAGAGCGTCGGCCTGTGGACTCAAGGGTCCCAGGTTCGATTCCGGTCAAGGGCATGTACCTGGGTTGCGGGCACATCCCCCGTAGGGGATGTGGAGGAGGCAGCTGATCGATGTTTCTCTCTCATCGATGTTTCTAACTCTCTATCCCTCTCCTTTCCTCTCTGTAAAAAATCAATAAAATATATTTTTAAAAAAGAAAAAGAAATAAAATAAATTTCTCATAAAAAAAGAAGCATTCCTCAAGGAGTTACCCTATCCTAAGTCAGAGCTTTCACTGTCATGCAATCCACATATCTTTGTCTTCACCTTAAAAGCAAAAGAGCCGAAACCGGTTTGGCTCAGTGGATAGAGCGTCAGCCTGCGGACTAAAAGGTCCCAGGTTCGATTCCGGTCAAGGGCATGTACCTGGGTTGCGGGCACATCCCCAGTAGGAGATGTGCAGGAGGCAGCTGATCGATGTTTCTCTCTCATCGATGTTTCTAACTCTCTATCTCTCTCCCTTCCTCTCTGTAAAAAATCAATAAAATATATTAAAAAAAAATAAAAGCAAAAGAAAAGGTCAACGTCTTTTAAAAGGGAACAAATTCCAATGTGGACCCAAACAATCCTGGTTCCTCCTTCGGAAGGGCAGCCCATTACACGTTTATCTGATAACAAGGTAAGCAACATGCCCAGCCTTAGCATGTGCTTTTGGGGAATGCTCTGATTTCTGCAGAGTTCTGCATTGGGTAGCCCCTTCTCATCACTCAGGTCTCCCCGCAAGGTACCACTTCCAATAGTATCCCAGCACTCTCATTTCCTTACCCCACTTTTCTTCAGGAACTTAACGCTAATTAATCAATCAATAACAATAAATGACTAGTGAACTCAAAGAAACCTAGAGCTATCCCGAGCCCTGCTGAAATATGAATGTATCCTGATTATTGGTCAGTATGGGAAGTGTTCCGGGTTTGATTCTGGTCAAGGGCACATTCCCACCCATGCACGAATTTCATGCACTGGGCCTCTAGTAGCTTTATAAGATGAATAAATTCTGGGGACCTAAGGTATAAGTGAGTATTTCTCCAACACAAACCTCATACAGTGGGGCCTTGACTTACGAGTGTCACGACTAATGAGTTTTTCGAGATACGAGCCGTCTCTCGAACGTCACAGTGAACGCCACAACATCAGCCCGGCATCACGTGTCTCACTCGTTCACAATTGATTTGACATACGAGTAATCTGAGTTACGAGCTCCGTCACCTTCACGGAACGAATTAAATTCTTAAGTCAAGGCCCCACTGTACATCCTATGAATCTTTGCCTAAAAGTGTGTATTTATATGTCATACCATGGATGAACCTCAAAAGCATAATGCTGAATGAGTGAAGCAAGTCACAAAAGGCTAGATATTGCATGATTCCATGTATATGAAATGTTCAGAAAATGCAAATCTTTTGAGATATAAAATAGAACAGTGGTTGCCTGGGGCTGAGAATGGCACAGGGAGTGACTGCAAATGGGAATGAGTGATCCCATTGGGCTGATTAAAACGTTCTAAAATTGGATTGTGGGGACGTCTGCACAACTGTGTGAATTTATTAAAAATCAATGAATTGTACACTGAAACGGTGAATTTTATAATATGTCACTAATCAATAAAATAATTTTCAAAGTATGCATTAAATAAGAGAATCAAAAAGTGCTTACTTGCAAATGAAGGACCGGGATCAATCTTATACACTCAAACTTAAAATACATTAATAACAGTACAGCATATCTTTTTTTCTTTCTAGGTCACCCTCTTATAAAAATCAAAATATAATAAATGAGAACAAACACTTTTTTTTCTACTAGTTACTCAGAATACACATTGATCCGACCAAGCATCTATCTGTGGGGAATACAGAAACATCCCACTGATCTAGATACATGGCTTCTAACAAATTTCACTTTCTAAAGTCAGAAGCAGAAAAGACATCTGAACAACTCTCAAGATCGCCTGCATAGTTTAAGGGGCCCCAAAGCAAAATGAAAATGCAAGACCTCTTGCTCACAAAGCGTGCAGAATTTCAAGATGGTGACAGCAGAGCATGAAACCAGTCATGAGGCCCCTTTGAGCACAGGGCCGGGTGCCTGCACAGGTCAAATGCCAAAAAAGCCAGTCCTGGCAACCAAACTAGTTACCACAAAAACACTGAACCAAGGCCATGCACTTTCAAATATATGTTTATTGATTTCAGAGAGAAGGGAGAGGGAGAGAGATACAGAAACATCAATGATGAGAGAGAATCATTGATCGGCTGCCTCCTGCACGCCCCACATTGGGGATTAAGCCCACCACCCCGGCACGTGCCCTGACCAGGAATCGAACCGTGACCTCCTGGTTTATAGGTCGACGCTCAACCACTGAGCCATGCCATCCAGGAAAACCATGCATTTTATTTACAAATTTTATTTTGTCTACAAACTCTCATTTGTTCTTCTACATCAGTGGTTCTCAACCTTCCTCATGCCGCGACCCTTTAATACAGTTCCTCATGTTGTGGTGACCCCCAATTTCATGGTTACAAATTGAACATAATTAAAGCACAGTGATTCATCACAAAAACAATATGTCATTATATATGTGTTTTCCGATGGTCTTAGGCAACCCCTGTGAAAGGGTCGTTCGACCCCCAAAGGGGTCGCGACCCACAGGTTGAGAACCGCTGTTCTACATGCATACCTAGTGGATTGGGTTATCTAAGTCATGGGATGGGGGCCATCAGAGGTGTGAAAGGGGAGTGAAGGCTTTCAGAAGGAAGAAGTCTCCTGTTGGGAAAGATGAAGAAGGAGACACTAACAAGCAGACCTCGGGAAGTGAATGATTATAATGAGGCCAAGAAACAGTAACCTTTTCCATTACACCCTCTGTTTGCAAAGAGGGCGGCACACACTACATTTTAGACAGTATTTGTCAGCAAAAGTGAGAACTGAACGCGGCAGGAGTGTGCTAGAGAAATGCTTAACTGACTCTGGGGACCAGGCCTGGTTGGTAGCCTACACCCATTTCCATGGTGTGAACCAGGGGTCCTCAAACTACGGCCCGCAGGCCACATGCAAATACAAATATTGTATTTGTTCCCGTTTTGTTTTTTTACTCAAAATAAGATCTGTGCAGTGTGCATAGGAATTTGTTCATAGTGTTTTTTTAAACTATAGTCCGGCCCTCCAACGGTCTGAGGGACAGTGAACTGGCCCCCTGTTTAAAAAGTTTGAGGACCCCGGGTGTAAACACTCCCACTGGGAAAAACTTCAAGGTACCAAGGTGAGGAAATGGAGCAGGGAGTTGGGAAGAGATATACGAAATTAGTTCCCCAACCGGTGCTAGCCAGCTCCAGCAGTGGAAATATAGGGTGTCCCAAAATTCACGCAAAATGTGCAATTGAATTGAATGGCAAATCTTGCGTGAATTTTGGGACACCCTCTACAAGACAGGCCCAAGGCTCAGGTGCGGAAATAAAATTTAGTTCCGTTTGCTAATAAGCCATTTTGTTCCAATGGTTCACAAAAGGGAAGGTAACCGTTGCTATGTGCTAAAATGAGATTTTCATTCCAGTGGCAAAATCGTCAGGGGTAATAAAAAAGTGACTACATAACTATTTCCCTTGTCATTTTCCTTCCAAAAATAATGATTTCGGAATGATTTCACAGTTAAAGATTGTATGCTGAAAGAGCAAACCAATTGTGAGAAGGCCTGAAAACTATGCCAGTGATATGGTTTTTTTTAAAAAAAAAAATAGTAATATTTGTTTTTAAAAAGGAGGGCGTGGCCAAGTAAAAATATTTCCTCTTTGCTGTTCTAATGCTGTAACCTATGAATCACCCTGTGGGAGCAGTGCGACCATCTGAGAGGCTGGGAACCTTTACTCTTTGTAGCAAAAGCATTGGGCTTCACTCCCAGTTTTAGTTGCTTCCCATAGAAGCTCTAACTCACACCAGAGCTCCATCTCAGGAGAACTTCAACACCTCTTAAAGCCCAAGCAGTCAACCGCGTTCTGGCTCTGGGCATGACTCCACAGGAGACAATTCCTAGATGGTGTCTCAGGTGGCAGCCATCTTGCTACCCCTAGGATGGCCCACGTTTCCCCAACTACTCTTCAGTGTCCTTTTCTCTTAATTTATCTTTTTTTAAAAAAAAATACATGACTTTAAAAAAATACATGACTTTTTCAAAAATATTTTTATTGATTTCAGGGAGGAAGGGAGAGGGAGAGAGAGAGAAACATCCATGATGAGAGAGAATCATGGATCGGCTGCCTCCGGCCCGCCCCACCCTGGGGATGGAGCCCACAACCCGGGCCTGTGCCCTGACTGGGAATCAAACCTGGGACCCTTCAGTCTGCAGGCCAACGCTCTATCCACTGAGCCAAACCGGCTAGGGCTTAATTTCTCTTTACTGTTAATAGTATTAGAAATGTCCCCCTTTTTTTTTTCCCATTGACCCCCTCCACCCGCAGCCACCCCTCCCGGGCCTTCCCCACACTATTGTCTGTGTCCATGTGCTATGCATCTACGCATATGAATTCTCTGGGTCATCTCTCCCTCCCCCCACCCCACCCAGTAGCCTTCTTTTATCCAGAGGCAACAAAGGGGAGTCTGGGGTTATTGCCCCTCTTATAGTGGCTGCTCCCTCCTCCAAAGTGAGCAGGGGTTAAAGTTATCTTTTTTCTACTACCCGATAAACTGTGGTCGGCCCACTTATTTTTGGAAAAATATTTACTGAGTGCTTATTATATATGAGCAGTGTCCTGGGGCTCATAATGTTGTTATTCCTGTTAGGTACTGGCCCACATCCTGACACAGTACTCCGAAGGCAGGGTACTGTGCACATAGCGGCCCATTTAAAAATAAACTCTGGAATGAATGCCAAGAGGAAAAAAAACACTGACTGAAATTAATAAAATAGGTCCAGAGACATAGAGACATCGAACTGGCTAGCAAACCTCAGAGGGAAGGCAGGGGAGGGTGGATGGGTGGGAAGAGATGCATCAATGAACTTGTATGCAAATATGCATAACCCATGGACACAGACCATAGGGTGGTGAGGGGGTGGGGTTGCGGGGAGGGGTGAACAAGGAAAGGCTTGCATTTTAATAAGGAAAATATCTTGTCTTCGTTGAAGGACAGGATAGACAGGACTCCCTTCTGTTGAGAGGGGGCTGGCTGTGGCAAAAGATATCTAGATTGTATCTAGATTACAAGAGGCCAGACCATCAAATCAGTTTATTTAAAGTAAACCAAATCAATTAAGTAAATATTTCTTGGGTACTTATGTGTCTAAACCATTAAAAAAATTAAAAGAAGCCTATACAATTGTGATTCTCCTCATTACATCTGCTTAGCATAAATTCTATATTTCAAAATATCTCAGAGCCCGTGTGGAGATTATTAGTTTTAATCCAGTGTCCTCTCTGCCGTTATGACTTGCTGCTAGGAGCACATGCGATGTCCTATTTAATTTGAGATCCTCTAGCAGGGAAAAATGGAAGGTTTGATAACACTCATTATTTCAGTCCATTCACACACACACACACACACACACACACACTCACACACACAC
>NW_005370542.1:2010353-2014674 GCF_000412655.1 Myotis brandtii
TTCTAACGCCACTTCTTCAAAATAGACTCGCCCAGGCCGAAAACCGACTTCTGCGCATGGGCCACGAAGTTTCAATCGTACTGTACATGCGCGCCCGCACGTGGTATTTTGTGGAAGAGCCACACTCAAGGGGCCAAAGAGCCGCATGTGGCTCGCGATCCACAGTTTGCCGACCACGGCTCTAGGCAAGTTACTGAAACTCTCAGTTTCTTCATCTGTATACTAGTAACCTGGGGAGAATAATTGCACATGTTCTCTAAGGTTGTTACTAAAGTTAAAGAAGTTAGTATTTGTAAAAATCCGAAACCAGTGTGTGGTAAATAGTAAGTGCTTATAAAATATCAAACCCATGGGAGGATATTATTGTTCTTCTATGTTCATGGAGTCAATAAGAATTTCACTCATCTACATCTGATATAAACACACAACTCATTCTTAGTTTTTCTTCACCATAAGCAAACCTCTTTTCAGAGTTCAAACAAATCGCAGAACTTTTTAAGTCATTGTTCAAATTGATGTGATTTACAAACTAGTATAAGAGTGCCATTCTCTTTCCTTGAAGGCATCAGGTGATCAATATCAATAACTTTTTCCTAAATACAAGAAATTCTTTATGCACCTGCTTTTGAATTACTGACACTGACATTTTTATATTAGGGAATTAAGAACTGAGATGAAAACAACATGATATTCCTGTTAAATCACTAAAAGGCACAATATAAGATGTATTTTAATGATCGTATCCTTATATTGGGTCATTGTACCTTCATGTGGTATAACAAGTCTTTCATTTCATCGCTTAGGGATTCCAAGTATCTTGACCTCTGACTGGTAGTTGAAGAAAGACAAACCTAAAACCAGACTAACGGAAGGTGAAAGCAACATATGGACAATTTTTAGAATTAACATTTTAGAAAGTGCCATTTCTCTCCTTAGCCTAGACTCCCAAGCAGCGTTTATACTTACAAGTCAACAAATTAACATCCTTGATGAGTCACCATTTCAAAATAACTCACATTGTGCTTCCAGCGTTACTGCTAGAAATATTGCCGGCATGTATTTCCTTAAGGAGACTTACTAAGTGGTACTGAAACCCAAAAGTCCAAGAGAAAAATCAGAGTTTCTACATTTGGACGCAAAAGTGGACACACACAGAGATATGTTCTTTCTCTAAAATAGAATATATTAAATTGTAGGCTTGAGTGGTGTTGGGAAGTATGGCACCGTGGGAGGGAGACAATCAATATCAATCCCAGAAAGCAAAGGCGTTTCTTGAACAGGCAGTCATCACTGCACCTGTCCCCCAGAAATTGCCAGATGTGATTGTGCCGCCCCCACGGAACAGAGCTTTTTCATGTTCATAGCCTTAGCACTTAGTAGTTCCTGGGACACAGTCGGCTATCAAGAAACCTTTGCTAGGATAAAGACTGAACAAAGGGATCACCATCCTAAGTAGCTTGCAGTCAAGTTTGGGAAGTAAGACCAACAGACGTGAGAGAATTCATCCTGAAGACAAATAATGACATCAGCAGATTTGTGCGGATCAAAATGTCAGAGAGGACGAAATCAGAACCCTTATGCACTGCCACTGACCATGTAAAATGGTTCAGCCACTTTGGAAAAAGGTTAGCGGTTCCATAAACGAATAAACATAATGACCCTGTCATTTAACTCCTAGGAATATTTCCTTTCAAGAGAAATGACAACATATCTCCACAAAACCTTGCACACGAACGTTCATAGCAGCATCATCACTAAGAATAAAAAGAGGGGGGAGATCAACCAAAGGACTTGTATGCATGCATATAAGCATAAGCGATGCGTGTGGACAACAGGGGGTGAGGGTGAGGGCAGGATCGGGGGGATGAGAGGACATTGGGGGGATAAGGACACATTTGTAATATCTTAATCAATAAAGGGAAAATAAATTTTTTTTAAAAAGTGGGGGGAAACTCAAATGTTCATCAATGGATAAGTGGATAAACACAATGTCTATTTATACAAGAGATGCTGACTTGGAAAGAAATGAAGTTCTAGTGCATGATACAACATGGATGGACCTGGAGAACATGGTGCTAAGTGAAAAAAGCCAGGCACACAAATTCACATATTCCATGATCCCATTTATAGGAAATATCCAGAACAGGCAGAAAGCAGATAGCGGTTGTCAGAGCTGGGGTAGAGTGCTGAAGGGCGATGGCAAGGGGGTAACTGCTAATGGATGCAACCTTTCCTTTGGAGGTGATGAAAAATGCTCTAAAACATGTGGTGACGGCTGCACAACTTGGTGACTGTTCTACAATCCACCGAACTATACACTTTGAAATGGTGAGTTTTATAGCATGTGAATTCTATCTCATTTTTGTTAAAGATACCAAAGAGGCATGGGTGCAGGAGGCCAGTGAAGAGAGAGAGGTCCCTAAAGTTGAGATCTTCAGAGACCTCCGGGAGAACGTGAGACTTGAGCTAGGTCTTCAGGAAGGCACTGGATTTAGGTCTGAGGAGGGAAGGCATTCTGGATGACAGGAAGAAGATGACAACGTGAAGCTGGTCATTGTCCCAATCGTGAGTAGAAAGGCCAGCAGACATAGTTTCAACAATGACTCTGTGACTCTGTGTCCTCCACGGCTGACAACCATGTCTGCCTCTGCTCCCAGGGAAATTCACAGCTAAAGAACAGGCACCCGAAATGCGAGACATCTAAGCCTCTACTTTCACACCTGTGGCTTTAAAAGATTCACTTTTATTTTTACTTCTTTATTTATTTGCTTACTTATTTATTTTAATCCTCACCCGAGGATATTTTTCCATTGATTTTTTAGAGAGTGGAAGAGAGAGGGAAAAACGGAAATATCGATGTGAGAGAAACACATCGATTGGTTGCCGCCTGCACATGCCCCAATGAAGGCCTGGGCTGGGGAGGAGCCTGCAGCCCAACCAAGGTGCGTGCCTTTAACTGGAATCGAACCCTGGACCTTTTGGTCCACAGGCCGACGCTCTATCCACTGAGCCAAACTGGCTAGGGCAAAGATTGACTTTTAGATTTCTACCTCAGCAGATTATTAAAAGAAATCCCAGACAGCCTTCATTTCATCCAGAAATATTTCAATCTTACACTCTTAATGTTTTACATTAACCTAACTTGACCTTTCACTGTATAATGATACTTGTCCTATGACTGGGCAGTATTCTATTTTTTCCCAATATTTGAGGATCTGAATTTCAAGAAGGGGGATGTCTATGTGTCTAGGGCTGTGGTCGGCAAACTGCGGCTCGCGAGCCACATGAGGCTCTGTGGCCCCTTGAGTGTGGCTCTTCCACAAAATACCACGTGCGGGCGCGCACGTACAGTGTGATTGAAACTTCGTGGCCCATGCGCAGGAGTCGGTATTTTGTGGAAGAGCCACGCTCAAGGGGCCAAAGAGCCGCATGTGGCTCCCGAGCCGCAGTTTGCCGACCACTGGTCTAGGGGAACATCAGTGGCAGCTCCTAGCCACGTGAATATATTTGGAAACGCCTAGCGCCGTTTATTTCGTTGAGTTTTTGATAGTTTACTATTAGACATTCGAGGTTGTGCCTCCACTTGGAATGAGCGCCATTCAGGAGACAGTATCATGGTGTTGCCTAGCAGAAAGCTGTTTAAAAATAACATTCTCAACACATTCCTCAACATTCCCAAAATATTCTACTTGGCTCTGATGGTGGGATCTGAGAAGAGCCTGGTCATGATGAGCACAAACTGGGAGAGGAATTCTTGCTGAAACAGAGCTCTATGGGGCAAAAGAGAGAAAGGATGGAATTTGGGGGATCAGAAGGCCATCCAAGGGTGGCTAATCCAGCCTCCCACCCAACAAACAAATGCCCTCTGACAGCCCTTAGAGATAGGTATCACCTTGACTTTAACTTTCACAGCTTTATGTCCAGACAGTTCATGACCAGACTGCTTTTATATAGATGGTCTCATAACCTGGACAAAACCCTAAATGAAGAGAGAAAATATAGCCCAGCTGGCGTGGCTCAGTGGTTGAGCATTGACCTACGAACCAGGAGGCTGTGGTTCGATTCCCAGTCAGGGCACTTGCCCTGGTTATGGGCTCGATTTGCAGTGTGGGGTGTGCAGGAAGCAGCTGATCCATGATGCTCTCTCATCATTGATGTTTCCATTTCTCTCTCCCTCCCTTCATCTCTGAAATCAATAAAATATAAAAAGAGAAAAAATATAAACTCTAGAAAAATACGTAATGTCTAGAGCAGGCTCCTCAATATCACATTATTGAAATTTAGGGCTAGATGGTTCTATGTGGTGTGGGGGGGGGGGGGG
>NW_005370542.1:2014729-2015989 GCF_000412655.1 Myotis brandtii
TACCGACTAGATGCCAGTAGTACACCACCCCCACCCGACCTGTGAAAACCAAAAATGTCTCCAGACTTTGCCAAATGTCCCCTGGGGGCAAAAACGCCTAGGTGGGAACCATTGGTCTAGAGTGCGAATGATGCTGGGAGAACAGATTTACCAGAGCACACCTATTAGACGGGTTTTCCTACTAGTCAACAAATGATCTGCCCCTTTACAGTTTTAGTGGTTTTTCAGGGTGTTTCTTTATAGGCTGGCATACTATGAAATGCTGATGCCCTCTCAGACCACAACAGGAAACTGTTTCTATAAAAACCTGCTCTGGCTGCAAAATGGCAAAGCAATGCAAGCTACACATGGTAGGATTATCATCATGTTTTTATTCCGTCTGCATACATGAATATTGACACTATGGGGAGTCATTATGAATGAGATGACAAGAATCAGGCAACCCCCAGTGGTGGGTAAGATTTCAAAACTTAATTTTTCAATCAATTCTTAAGAAACTCAATAAACATTTTCTCTTAAAGCCAGATGGTATAAGATTACCAGTGTTCTGAGCTTCACCTGAAAAATCCATTTAACCCACATTTCCGCTGAAATGTATTACTCATGCAGCGAAGAACCATAGCAAGCAATGACCTTACTTTTTAATCCTCACCCGAGGATATTTTTCCATTGATTTTTTAGAGAGTGGAAGAGAGAGGGAAAAACGGAAATATCGATGTGAGAGAAACACATCGATTGGTTGCCGCCTGCACATGCCCCAATGAAGGCCTGGGCTGGGGAGGAGCCTGCAGCCCAACCAAGGTGCGTGCCTTTAACTGGAATCGAACCCTGGACCTTTTGGTCCACAGGCCGACGCTCTATCCACTGAGCCAAACTGGCTAGGGCAAAGATTGACTTTTAGATTTCTACCTCAGCAGATTATTAAAAGAAATCCCAGACAGCCTTCATTTCATCCAGAAATATTTCAATCTTACACTCTTAATGTTTTACATTAACCTAACTTGACCTTTCACTGTATAATGATACTTGTCCTATGACTGGGCAGTATTCTATTTTTTCCCAATATTTGAGGATCTGAATTTCAAGAAGGGGGATGTCTATGTGTCTAGGGCTGTGGTCGGCAAACTGCGGCTCGCGAGCCACATGAGGCTCTGTGGCCCCTTGAGTGTGGCTCTTCCACAAAATACCACGTGCGGGCGCGCACGTACAGTGTGATTGAAACTTCGTGGCCCATGCGCAGGAGTCGGTATTTTGTGGAAG
>NW_005370542.1:2016804-2044241 GCF_000412655.1 Myotis brandtii
TGACCTGTGCATTGCAGGATGTTGAGCAGCACCCCTGGCTTCTACCGACTAGATGCCAGTAGTACACCACCCCCACCCGACCTGTGAAAACCAAAAATGTCTCCAGACTTTGCCAAATGTCCCCTGGGGGCAAAAACGCCTAGGTGGGAACCATTGGTCTAGAGTGCGAATGATGCTGGGAGAACAGATTTACCAGAGCACACCTATTAGACGGGTTTTCCTACTAGTCAACAAATGATCTGCCCCTTTACAGTTTTAGTGGTTTTTCAGGGTGTTTCTTTATAGGCTGGCATACTATGAAATGCTGATGCCCTCTCAGACCACAACAGGAAACTGTTTCTATAAAAACCTGCTCTGGCTGCAAAATGGCAAAGCAATGCAAGCTACACATGGTAGGATTATCATCATGTTTTTATTCCGTCTGCATACATGAATATTGACACTATGGGGAGTCATTATGAATGAGATGACAAGAATCAGGCAACCCCCAGTGGTGGGTAAGATTTCAAAACTTAATTTTTCAATCAATTCTTAAGAAACTCAATAAACATTTTCTCTTAAAGCCAGATGGTATAAGATTACCAGTGTTCTGAGCTTCACCTGAAAAATCCATTTAACCCACATTTCCGCTGAAATGTATTACTCATGCAGCGAAGAACCATAGCAAGCAATGACCTTACTTGATTACATAAAAAAGTAGAACAATCCTGAATAAGACTACTCTGTTTACCTTGAAACCTGATGCCACAGAACAGATTTAAGAGAAAGATTAGGAGAGAGATATGAGACTAAAGGGACCCTGGGACAATTTTAAGGGCTTAAAAGTTGATAGAAGTTGGTCTTAATATGGTGTTTCACGCGCAGCCTACCCTTGATTATAATCTAAGTCAGTGGTCAGCAAACTCATTAGTCAACAGAGCCAAATATCAACAGTACAATGATTGAAATTTCTTTTGAGAGCCAAATTTTTAAAACTTAAACTATATAGGTAGGTACATTGTTATTCACTTCATTGGGGTACTCCTAAGACTTAGGAAGAGCCACAGTCAAGGGGCCAAAGAGCCGCATGTGGCTCGCGAGCCGCAGTTTGCCCACCACGGATCTAAGTAGTTTTTGTCTCCATACAAAACAGAAAGAGCAAGAGTCAAACAACATATACTTTTGAGATTTCTCGCCAACATTTAGAAGGAGGAGGGAAGAGAAGTGTGAGATAGTTATGCATGATAATAAACTGCTTGCTGTCGAATAGAGTGAGTTGTAGAAAGAAGAGGGGGGAGGAGAGGCAGTAAGGCATTAGTGGTGTGAGATATTTGCTCTCCTTGCCCATCAAGTGGTGTTTTACCCACTGCCAATGTGGAGTGTGTGATTTTGTACAACAGAAATGGGGTGGAGAGGGGGAGGCCAGATTCAAGGTTTCTTAACGTTGGCATCATTGACATTTAGAGTATGACGACTCTCTGTGGAGGGCTGGCCTGTGCACTGTAGGATGTTGAGCAGCATTCCTGGCCTCTTACCCACTAGATGCCCTTGGCACCCTTCCCCCAGTGGTGACAACCATTTGTCTCCAGACATTGTCCCTGGAAGAAGGGAGGGCAAAATTGCCCCACTTGAGGACCTCTGGGCTAGAGGCATCACATTCTAAGAGCTATTGGAAGGAAGCTATGACCTAACAGCCATTCACAGGGTAGGATGGTAGGATACTCAACACTTAACATTAAATGTACCCCTCATCGCTCAACAGTAGATTCTTGGGGACCATCCAAACTCATCAAATGTTGGGTGACTTGAGTACAAATATGTAATTGGTTATATTCATGTTAGGGAAGAATCATTAGGTTTCAAAGCCAGTACATTATATGTTTTTTATATATGAAAGACATCTGATAACATGTTAATTTTGAAAATGGAGTAGTTATTTATTGAGGGATTACTTTGTCCCAATCACTGTCCAAGCACTTCATGTACATCATCCTACTTAATTCTGACTCCAGCCCTGGGAGACAGTTTTGCTGACCCTACTATGAGATGATAGTACCAAGGCTTATAAAGAAGTAACTCAAAGTTGCCCATGTAGTATGTTCCAGCGTCAGGATTTGAAACCATGCCTAGTTCTAAATACAGACTCAACGGGTGGCATTGCCCAGAAATGGAGGGTCTGATTCCCAAGCTCTTCGCCACATGATTACACTGTACATCAGATTGTATGTTTGTCTCACTTTAAAGAATTACAAATATTAACAGATGCAAAAAGCTCCAACATGCAAAAAGGGTTCCATTCATTTTGGTTCCATCTTCTTTGAACATTTCTAAAAAATAGAGACTGTCAGTGAGTCATGCTTTGAGACGGTGCCTAATTTAAGCAAAGCTCTATAGAGGAAAATAATGAACAAAACGGGAGAGGGCCATCTCCATTTTGCGAGATAAGAACTTGGGCTTCAGCAAGCAGGAGTCCCCTCTTTTCCAGGATGGCTTTGTCCATAACTGTGCTTGTCTCAAGAGGTTCTAGAAAGTTCTGACTCTGCCCACGAATATCAGAACCAAGATGCTGCCTTGGCAACACCAAACCATGCCTGCAGTGTAACAAACCCTGAAACGGGAAGCAGAGAGCCTTACACACAGATGCCAAATCGAAATGTCTCACACATGAGCGATAGTTGAAATATCTATTGCACTTTTGCCTGCCACTTCCCTTCTTCCCAGGGCCTTATTACATAAAGGCTTGGGTGTTCTGGGGGAATAATTGGCCATCACTTGTGGCAGCGTGTGGGAGGGTGCCTAGGTTACCTCCAGCATGCCACACCTTATTTAGGAGGTGGGCAGCTCCTATTTATATACCTGATGAAGACACACCCCAGCAGTTGTGGGGGGGGGGCTGCCAAAACAAGGAGGTAATTGCACTAGAACACGTTGTACTAAGTGCACATCAGATGGCTCCCTTCATCTTTTCAGAAAGGAACGGGTATCATTGCAAACAAGAGTTTGCGTTGGCTGCTCAGTGTGGGCATGCCAAGGGGCTGAAATTCAAAGCTAAGTAGAGCCCTAGCAGGTTTGGCTCAGTGGATAGAGCATCGGCCTGCAGACTGAAGGGTCCCAGGTTACTGGGGGGCTCGATCCCCAGTAGGGGGCATGCAGGAGGCAGCCAATCAATGATTCTCTCTCATTGATGTTTCTTCCTCTCTCTCTCCCTCTCCCTTCCTCTCTGAAATCAATAAAATAGATATAAAGGGCATCCGAAAATTCACGCAAGAAGTAATTTTGATAGAAAACACAGGTTTATAATTAAAAATTGTAAACTTTTTATTGATTCATAAAGTATCCAGTATAGGGTTATGTATGGAATTGCACATCGGGTAAATGGCCTCCACGGCTTTGCTGGCACATACGCAAAGCCATGGTCTTCATTGGTCTTCATTGTCCCTGCTCCTGGGCCATCATTGGTACTTGGTGATGCTTATCAAATTGAAGGGATTGAAATCAAAGGGCAACAGATATTAGAATCTAATTCAATACACCAAGTAAAATTAGGCTTTTATTTGTTGTTGTTGTTGTTGTTAATGCTCACGCAAAATTCAAATCTTGCGTGAATTTGGGGACACCCTTTATATATATTTTAAAGCTGAGAACACCAGCAGAGAACAGAGTTGGATTTTACCATGCAACAAGAAAACATGGCCCCATACCTACCACACCCATGGAGATACGAAACCCTATTTCAGGGGAGAAAAGAAATATGGTTCCGGGGTGCCCAGAGCTGGGATACAGGTGTGGGGGACAGTGGAGAATCCCACTAATTAATATGAAAACTTCTCAGCAGAGCACTGAATCAAATCTGTCATCTCTTGGCTCCTAACTGAGTTCTCTGAAGCCCCGGTGTCAAATATGGAAGCCACTAGCCATTGTGACTCCTGAGTGCTTGAAATGTAGTCAGTTGGAATTAAGATGCGGCATGAAATACATGTCTTATTTCAAATACTTGGAATGAAAAAATAACATATATCACATATTTCCTTAGTAATTTTTCTATTAAAATACATTACTATAACGATACTACTTCAGCTATATTAGATAAAATATATTATTGTGGGTTTTTACTTAATTAAATGTGGTTATTAGAAAATTTACTACTACCTATGTGGTTTGGATTATACTTCTGTTGGACAGCACTGCTCTGAAGGCTGAATGTTACTTTAAGGCAGTGGTTCTCAACCTGTGGGTCGTGACCCTTTGGGGGTCGAACGACCCTTTCACAGGGGTCACCTAAGACCATTGGAAAACACATATCTAATTACATATTGTTTTTGTGATGAATCACTATGCTTTCATTATGTTCCATTTGTAACAATGAAAACACATCCTACATATCAGATATTTACATGACGATTCATAACAGTAGCAACATGACAGTTATGAAGTAGCCACGAAAATAATTTTATGGTTGCGGGTCACCACAACATGAGGAACTGTATGAAAGGGTCGCGGCATGAGGAAGGTTGAGAACCCTGCTTTAAGGCATGATTTATGTTGGACTCAACGAGGCTTTCATAGGAAAGTGTTGCTTGCCTGAGCTGGCTCTCTATCGCACATGTTCACTTCAAACAGAGTTGAAAACTGAAATTTCATTCACTGCCTTCTTGGCAAAATCTGCTGGATAAACAAATCTTCCTTTTGGAGGCGTGAAAAGGGATGGCTAACAATGGAAGTCGATTTTCTTCCTTTTCAGGCAGACTTAAACCATATGAAAGCAGAGACGAAACAGGCTCTGACATCGAACCAGGCTCATAATTAGGTGCTAATGTCGAGTATCCTGCAATGTTTCAAAACGACACATGGATGGAGAAAGGCCAGGCCTGAACAAGGCCGGGGAGGAGAATATGTTGACTACATGGATGCACATGTTAGGATTGCTGACATGCGTTCCTTGCTTTTCTGCATCCCCTCTCCATTTCCACCACCACCTGACTGCTTCCCCCCTGATCAGAGGCAAAAGCCACCTTCCTTATCCTCTGAGGAGCCTCTCTGCTCTGCACTGCCCATTGCTCATCTGGCTTGTGCCGCACCACCGTCCACCACGATCGCCTTTGGCTCCAGAACCTATCCTAGGAGCAAGGAGTCTTCAGGCTGGAAACAAGGTCATCCTGGCATCAAAGCCTTACAACCTGACTCCACACAACCCACCCAAACAAGGTTCCAGAGATGAGTGTGAGACTCACGAATAGTTAAGTCTTTAATAGATTCCAGTCCACCTTCAGTCTTTCGAATGCAACATATAAATGGAAATATGAAAACAGTCATTTGCTGTGCATTTGCTCAATCCATCCAATATCGATTCCATGTCATTAGCCTCAATGAAAGTAACACTACCTGTCAACGGGAAACAAATTCTCGTCGCAGTTTGTAAGTTTGATGCCCCTGAAAGCCTCCTCTGGAGAAATGTTGTGCTTGTGGGTGGTTATAGGTTTTTTCTAATCTAGAGCTCAAAGAAAACGCGATCAAAGGATGCCGCTGTGGGTCACCTCAGGAAGGAGAAATGTCTCAAAAAATAATTTTCAAAAGAACAGGTTGCAGCTCTTCAGGATAGCAACTCCTCAGCGACCCTGGATCATCTGGGAATGAGTCATTCCAGATAAGCACACATCCTGGGTGGCCCAGAGGCGATGCTCTAACCATTTTACATTAAGAGCTTTTCTGTTTCTAATGGAGACATTTCCTTGTCTTTTCAAACCATTGAACCAGTGAGTCTTCCAGGCATAATTACAGGTAAAATACAGAGCTGAATGGGTATGTCACAGGATTACCACATGAAGTGAATGTGTCTCCAGCCATCCACATGGACAATCCATTATGACTCACAATGTCTTTTCAATAGGGCACCGGTGTCCTTATGGGCCAAGTATGAGGGGCTGCTTCTCTAGCAATCTTAGAGCAGTTCTTGGTCCTGCCTCTCCGCTGCCCTCTCTCTATTCTACTGTCCACAGCGTGGGCAAAATGCTATGCCACTGTTCTCCCCTCCACCACCAGGTGACCATGGGTGCCCACCCTGGAGTCCCAGGAGACCAGAATGCTGCTATCAGGGGATCTCTATCACTCTACTCCTCTTTGCTTTCCCTGTTTGCTCATAATTGCTTCTCCACACATTCAAATTCGCAAGATGAGCTTCTCATGCACCTATCACAGATGGGCTAGCATGTGTCTTTTCCTCTATAACAGTGGTTCTCAACCTCCCTAATGCCGCGACCCTTTCATACAGTTCCTCATGTTGTGGTGACCCCCAATTTCATTGTTACAAATGGAACATAATGAAAGCATAGTGATTCATCACAAAAACAATATGTCATTAGATATGTGTTTTCCGATGGTCTTAGGCGACCCCTGTGAAAAGGTCGTTCGACCCCCAAAGGGGTCTCGACCCACAGGTTGAGAACCGCTGCTCTATAAGGATCCATGAAAGACGGCATCATTGGGTAAAAGCACATGCTCTGGACTTCAACTCTACTTCTCAGGAGAATATTTTTCTTTATTTTCTTTATTTTTTTAAATCATTAGTCATTTCTGTAGTCTGGCATTCTGAAAATTATTCAATGAAAAGAAAAAATTAATAATGAATTAACTAATTTTTAAAAATTGTTTACTATAGGATTTTATATATTCACAAGGGAAAAGAACTAATTTTAGCATTTGAATGGCTAAGCTCTCACACAGAAATTATTAATCCTTGGTTCCTAATCTAAATACAAAATTGCCGTATAATCAATTTCTAATCAAATAATCCATTTTTTGCTTCTGTTTTATAAATGATTATAATTAATTCAATTACAAAAAAGTAAAGGATATCATTTCTCCTTGGGAAGATGAAAAACAGTTTATCATGAAGGAGTGTGACATGACCTTTTAAATCAGCTAACATGGGTTCAAAACCCAACTCTACCATTTGCTATCTTTGTGACCTTGGGAAATTTAGCCTCTGTAAGCCTCAGTTTTGTCATCTATAAAATGTGGTAAATAAACCCAATGAAACAGTTGTTCTAAGGATTACGAAGTACACATATTAGGCATTGAGAAAAATGTTTGAGACAGAGTAGATATTGGAAGGAAACTTCTTTTTCCCATTCCTGATCCTCTGGCAACAGAAGATGAAACTGGGCATCAGCTGGGAAAAGCAATCCTTGAATTACTGAGAGCAGGCAAGAATGCATTTTCAAAGATACTGATCTTCTGTTTGGCCTAGGGTATTTTGACTGAGCTTGCTATAAACACACACACACCACCACCACCACCACCACCACCACCACCACCACCCCAGTTAAATAGATTATTCCACATTTGCCTATGAATATCCACACAAAATGCATCCTAATTTCTTGTGGTTGGCAGTCATGGTTGCTTCCAGCATGCTGGCCCTGATTAATATGTGGGTTTGGGGCATTCAAATATATCCTAGTCTCTAGCGAAAGGCCAGACTATGCTCGTGTAAACAGTCCTTACTCTTTCTGTTTCTGTTTCCCAAGACGTACAATAAACTGGCTGTCACATATATATTCTAAGGATACAGAGAAGTTTCTTAAGTATATATATGGCAAAGCAACACATACATAAATAACGGGGGAGCTTTTGTTTCATAAGTAAACGTGCCCGGACAATTACCTTACCGTGGAATACACTGTTTAAGTCTAGCATCGCTTGTTCTTTATAATCACTTTATTGATCACGTTATAATCACTTTATAAATTGAGAGATATAATTTATATTCTACATATTTTATGCTATATAATTCATGCATTTAAGCATGTGCTTTTACCCAAAAGTCTCTGAATATACTAAGTATACTAAAAACCATTGACTAAATATACTAAACACCAAAGACTTTTGAATATACTAAATTCTAGAACATTTCCAATTCTAAAACATTTTATCACCTTGAAACCCCATAATTATTAGTAATCACTCCCCATTTTCTCCCACCTCTAGCCCCAAGGAACCACCTGCCTTTTCTCTCTCTCTCTCTCTCTCTCTCTCTCTCTCTCTCTCTCTCTCTCTCGATTTGCCTATTCTGTTTTCAAGGTTCATTCGTGCTATAGCATGTGTCATTCCTTTTAGCAAGGTTTATCCATGCTATAACATGTTTCATTCCTTTTTATTGTCACATAAAATATTGTCCATTGGAAGGAGGGACATTTTATTTACCCATTCATCAGTCAATGGACACCAGCATTGTTTCCATATTGGGCTGTTATGAATAATGCTGCTATGACCATTCATGTACAGGTTTGTATGTGGACACATATTTCATTTCTCTTGGCTATATACCTCAAAGTGGAATTGCTGAATCCTATGATAACTCTATGTTTAACTTGTTGTTGTTGTTAATCCTCACCTGAGGATATTTTTTCCATTGATTTTTAGAGAGAGGGAAAGACAGAGGGAAATATTCATGTGAGAGAAACCCATCGATTGGTTGCCTCCCGCACCAGCCCCGACCAGGGCCTGGGCCGAGGAGGAGATTGCAACTGAGGTATGTGCCCTTGACCGGAATCGAACCCAGGACCCTTCAGTCCACAGGCCGACGCTCGACTGGTATCCTCTGAGCCACACCAGCTGGGGCTGTGTTTAACTTTGTGAGGAACATGCCAGATTGTTTTCCAGTGGCTGCAGCACTTGACATTCCCACTAGCGGTGTATGAGGGTCCCAATTCCCCATATTCTTGCCAACATTTGTTATTATTTTTATTATTACCACCATTGAGGGTGCATTTCTCTGATGGCTAATCATTTTGAGCATGTTTTCATGTCATTTTTGGACAATGGCATGTATGCTATATATGCTCGCTGGCCCTTTGGGGGTGAATGAGGTGGAGGTATGTGATGGAATTCAACAAAAGCATGGAGGAATCAGATACAGAAATGATATCCTATAGTATTATTTTTTAAAATTTCTGTTAGCACACTGAATGTCTTAAGGAATTTGTGAGTAACTTTAATCTCGAGGCTGGAATTTGTGAGGTAACTATAAATCACTTAACCCAAACATGATTAAGTGCTATTCAAGAAAATGTTGGAGGAAGCAGTAAGATTAATAACTTAAAAAAGCAAATGACTTCAATAACAGAACTTTCTTAAAAACTATGAAAATAGAGCTATAAAACATTCGTCTGTTGGTCAAAGGTGTTGTCATGGGATCTTGTGTCAGCGATTAACTACGACCCCAGCCTGGTAACCTGCCAAGCAGATTCTACTGACGTGATGTGTGTAAGTGTGTGGGGTGGTACAATTAGACGGCTAATAACAAGTATGGCAACACACTTCACAATGTTGGCACACTATGGGGCGAGCATTGCTATAAACAGCGTGGCAAATATTGCACACCTTTTACCTACAATACCTGTTATCCTTGCCACAACTCTGTAAGACATTTTTAATTTTTTAAATATATTTTTACTGATTTCAGAGAGAGAGGGGGAGAGAGGAAGAGAAACATCAATGATGAGAGAGAATCACTGATCGGCTGCCTCCTGCACACCCCTACTGGGGATTGAGCCTGCAACCCGGGCATGTGCCCTTCTTGACCAGAGAACCTGGGACCCTTCAGTCCACAGGCTGATGCTCTATCCACTGAGCCAAACCAGCGAGGGCTAAGATATTTTTTAAATGTTGCTCTTGGCCCTAGCTGGTCTGGCTCAGTGGATAGAGTGTCAACCCTGGGACTGAAGGGCCCTGGGTTTGATTCTGGTCAAGGGCACTTACCTTGCTTGCAGGCTCAGTCCGCGGCCCGGTCAGGGTGCATTTGGAAGGCAACCAATCGATGTGTCTCTCTCACATCGGTGGTTCTCTGTCTTTCCCCCTCCCTTCCACTCACTCTATATGGCCTCCCATGCAGAGAACATATTTGCCAATCTTATATCCCATAAGGGTTTAGTCTCCAAAATGTATACGGACTCACACAACTTAACAAAAAGAAGATAAACAATCCAATCAAAAAATGGGCAAAGGACCTAAATAGACACCTTGCTTATCTTTTTCTTTTTTTATAATCAAGCATGGTTTAATTAAATCTAGAAACAGCTGATCAGATACATAATAAACTCAGAAAATATTGAGATGAAAATCAAGCATGTAAACTTCCACTGTCAATAATTGTACATTGTTGTATTGGTCTGTCATTCTCTGTTGTCACCAATGCTAGTCGTTGAAGAACTTCTGTTTCTTCAGTCAATTGCCCCAAAGCCACATGTTCTGTATCTAGCTAGAGAGCTGATGGTAACGTGCCGTAGAACTGTGAACCACTGCTGGGACGGCCTTTGTTGACCATTCCAAGAAATCCCACTTTATTATGAGGAATTGAAAAGCTTTCATCTTCAAATGTTGGCACAGAAATCGACTGTCCACCATCTCCTTTTGCGGCCACTCCCCTTGTATCCAAGCATTCTCTATTATTCGATGAAAAATCGAACTGACACAAGGTAGCCTATGCCACTTTGAGAAAACCTTGCTTTTCCTGGGCACCAGAGCTGAACATTTTGACATGTTTGGGGACATGTGTCACAGTATAGCCCAAAAACCAGCCTTCCAATTGGATAAAGATCAATAGAAACATCCAAGACCACAAAGCCATGCTTCGTGTCGCTTAAGAATTTAGTAGAAGAATCCACAGGAAGTGCCCCATCAAGTGCAGGGGGCTTAGAGTCAACTATATCCCACACCTTGTGGGCCCGTTTCTGAAGTTCAAGTGCATCACCCAGCAGCTGATCATTAATTAAAACACATGACATTGGGAGAAGATTTCCAGACTTCATTCTTAAGTTCCTTTATCACATGCCTTCCTCAAGAAAATCTGTAAATATTTTACTTTTTCTTAAAATCAGCCCTTTTTTTTCTTCTGTAGATATTGATCCCATGCAAATTCTTGAAAAATTCGTGCAAATTTTTTCTTCTGTAGATATTGATCCCATGCAATTCTAGGATCATCAAATTTGGATGGAAAATTACTCTTCAGACTCTTTATTCCCAGCAAGGTTCTGAACGAAGGCTTCCTTCGCTCAGAAGGCCTTTTAAAGGTGGCCCTTCTCAAAGTGGAATGCCTGCCCCCCAGAACCTGCACTTTCCCCCTACACGCTCAGATCCAACCAGACTGGCCCTGCTCAGCCGGGACATTGCCTTCCCGGAACATCGACACCCTCCCGCCCACCTACCCACCCCCATCAGCCGCCAGGAGGGCGAGATGAGGGGTAAGGGTCCCCCGCTCTTGTGACTTCTTCTCCTTTACCTCTGCGGTGCTCTTTGCAATCTGAAAGCTCAATAGACACTTCTCCAAAGTGGACATACAGAAGGCCAAGAGACACATGAAAACATGCTCAAAGTCACTAATCATCCGAGAGATGCAAATCAAAACAACAATGAGGTACCACCTCACACCTGTCAGAATGGCTATCATCAACAAATCAACAAACGACAAGTGCTGGAGAAAAAGGAACCCTCGTGCACTGCTGGTGGGAATGCAGACTGGTGCAGCCACTGTGGAGAACAGTATGGAGTTTCCTCAAAAAAACTAAAAATGGAACTCCCAGGATATATGCACCCCTATGTTCATAGCAGCACAATTCACCATAGCGAAGATCTGGAAACAGCCTAAGTGCCCATCAGCAGATGAATGGGTTAAAAAGCTGTGGTACATCTACACGATGGAATACTATGCGACCCACAGGTTGAGAACCACTGTTTTAATAGCTTCCTCTTGCTTCTAGGTTACAGTCTAATATCCTTACTCCGTGGTCTACAAGACCCTGCAATTCTTCTTGCTCACCCCTACCCACTTCTCCAAATGCCTCTATGCCCCTCTCCACCTCACTCACTCTGGACTTTCTTTATTCAAGTACTTGAACCTGATACGCCTCTTAGTTCCATAGGGTCATTGCACAAACTAGTCCTTCTTTCTGGAGTGCCTTCTCCCTCTCCTCACCAACCTAATTCCTATCAGCCTGGAGATCTTGGCCTAAACACCACTTCTTCAGGCATCACAGATACAACCAAGGCCACAGCCAGGCCAATCTGGATCCGCGGCCCTCAGGGAAGGGGCAGGAGTTTCTGAATTGCATTCCATGATTCACTGGATATTTTATGTCAAGTTCACTCAGAAACACAAGCGGGAACCTGTGGCCACAGGCCCTCTGGCCTTCTCAGAGTCTTGCTGCCAAGTTCAAGGGCTAAAGAGCTGTTGAGCTGGAGGACCCCTCCCACGTCCTCCTAGGAGAACTGCAAAGGTAGCACAGGGCCTCTATACTCAGGCAGACACCTGGTCCTAGGCAAGGAGAGGAGGAGGGGGGCTTTTTGTAATGGAAACTGCTGGAATGTGCAGACCGCAGTGAACTATTTTTTTTTAAAGAATACTGTGTCAAATACATAGGCGGTTCTGTGGTTGTTGTTTTTTTAAAAAAAAAAAGCACTACAGGAAACAGTGTTGTAAAGCAATTAATCACCTTTTCATGTGCCTTAGTTTAAATCAAAAAACTGCAATAAAACTAAGTACTTCACACCTACCAGGATGGCTAAGATAAAAAAGACAGATCAGAGTAAGTGTTGAGGAGGATATGGAGAGACTGGAAACTGCGTGCACTGCTGGCGGGATTGGAAAATGGTACAGTCATGTTGGAAAGCAGTCAGACAGCTCCTCAAATGGTAAAACCCAGAGTTATTATAATCACCCATAAACCCCGCTCCTAGGTATACACCAGTGGTTCTCAACCTTCCTAATGCCGCGCCCCTTTCATACAGTTCCTCATGTTGGGGTGACCCCCAACCATAAAATTCTTTTCGTGGCTACTTCATCACTGTCATGTTGCTACTGTTATGAATCGTAGTGTAAATATCTGATATGCAGGATGTATTTTCATGGTTACAAATGGAACATAATGAAAGCATAGTGATTCATCACAAAAACAATATGTAATTCTATATGTGTTTTCCGATGGTTTTAGGTGACCCCTGTGAAAGGGTCGTTCAACCCCCAAAGGGGTCGCGACCCACAGGTGGAGAACCGCTGGTATACACACAAGAGAAATGAAAGCATGCCTTCATGCAAAACTCACACATGAATGTACATAGCCGCATTATTCATAGTCAAAAATGAAAATGAACCAAATGTCCATCCACTCATGAATGTATAAACAAAATGTGTTTCCATATCAGATGGCAATGAAAAGCAATGAAGTACTGATACATCCTACAACACAGATGAATGTTGAGCACATTATGTTAAGTGGAAGGAGATAGTCACAAAGGACCACATATTATATGATTCCATTTATATAAGATGCCCAAAACAAGCAAATCCATAGAGACAAAACAGATCGGAGGTAGTCAGGGGCTAGAGAGTCATGGAAGTGAGTGGAGTGTGACTGCAAAAGGGTATGGAGTTTCCTTTTAGGGGGGACAAAAATATTCTAAAATTAATCATTGATGATGGCTGCATAATCCTGTGAATATTACACTAAAATCCACTGAATTGTACACTTTAAATGTGTGAATTATGTCTCAAGAGAGGCATTAAAAAAATGATGCTATACCTCGGGTTTACAGAGCAAGTTGTCCCTACGTAACTTTGTATATACCCAAGAGAAATGAAGGTTGCGTGGGACACCATTTAGCATGCAGTCCCTCAAGTTAATGAACACATTTCCAGCTATCAAAAGACAGTCTTACTAGTTGCCATGAAACTAAAAGCTCATATGAGTGAAAGCACAGGGTCTGAATGATCTTGCCCACAAGGGCAAGGGAATGATAAATAGAAATTAGAAAAAAAGGAGGAAAGAAAAGAAGTTAACATTAGAATGAGAT
This sequence comes from Myotis brandtii, assembly GCF_000412655.1. Taxonomy (NCBI): domain Eukaryota; kingdom Metazoa; phylum Chordata; class Mammalia; order Chiroptera; family Vespertilionidae; genus Myotis; species Myotis brandtii. The sequence continues at coordinate 2,030,629 of NW_005370542.1, forward strand.
ATTTCCACTCTATTAGAAAATAAAGGAAAGGGAAACAAACAAAAAAAATGGGTGAAGAACTGTTTTCAGTAGAACCTCTTTAAATAGAGGGGATAATTTCTATGCCCCCAAGCAAACTTCTGCCACACAGTCAAGGTCAAAATGTCCCCAATAAGATGAGGAGGACAAGACTATTGGCCTGTGGCTGTGACTTCATTGTATGGAATACAGGCATTAGGCCTGTGTCACCAGAAGGTATTTTATGTATATATTTATATTTATATTTATATTTATATTTATGAAGTTAACTTTATCATAGTATAACTTATACATCATAAAATTCAACCACTGTTCATGTACAATTCAGTAATTTTTTTATAAATTTACCAAAGTGTACAACCATGACTATAATCCAGTTTTAGAATATTTTCACCAAATTATGTAGGAAAACCCGATGGTTACTCAGATGCCTTATTTGCTTTTGATTTGAGAAACTTGAATTTCCTACACGTCTGGTGTCTAGTTCAATGGGCTGGTTCTGTGTTAACCACAAATGTATGCTTGGTCAGACTACTCTAAATCCCGAATAAGTAGTACAAAATGGGGTTTTTGCAGATGTATTTGTTTTTCTAGGACAGTGGCCTGAAAGGGAATAAGATGTATCATATTGTTACTAATGTATGTGAACTTTGGTTGTATAAGGTTAATTGAAATCTTTCACTTCCAAATAAGTACCTTTTGGTTCTGTTATTAATGCACACCCTTTAAAAACTACTTTATTTAAATGTCATTTACATACCATAAAATGCACCTGTACATTTACAGTTGTGCCACATCACCACAATCCAGTTTTAAAACATTTTGATCACCTTAACAACATACTTGGTGCCCAAGGGTGGTCACTCACCTTTCCTACCCCCAACCCCAGGCAACCACTTCTCTACTTTGTCTCTATGGGACTGCAGAAGGCATTCTAACACACACACACAAAATAATAGATGAAAAATGCATCTTTAAGAAAATCCTATTTTCACAGCCAGATTCTGGTGTCTGTGATGTTTAAAATTTTTAAGTAACAAATAAATTAATGGTTGCAAAGAAACTTCTGAAAGACAGTCCTAAAACCATGTCTCCACTGTAAAATGCTATTTTAAAATGTCTCCCAACAACCAATAGACAGCATTTTCCCATAATGCAATATTTTCCTCATTAAAGTCAAAGTGTCAATTTTATCCTCTTCCAGCATCCCCCCCCCCCCAAATACCTCAAACAGGTTAAAACAGTTTATAGCACATATTCTTTTTAAAAAATATATTTGTATTGATTTCAGAGAGGAAGGGAGAGGGGGGGAGAGAGAGAGAAACATCAATGATGAGAGAGAATCATTGATCAACTGCCTCCTGCACGCCCCCCTACCGGGGATGGAGCCTGCAACCCAGGCATGTGCCCTTGACCAGAATCCTACCTGGCCCCCTTCAGTCCGCAGGCCGACACTCTATCCACTGAACCACACCAGCTAGGGCTATCGCACATATTCTTCATTATATTTGCAGACAAAACCTTGGAGGGGTTGAGCCTCCTCTAAATTGGGATCTCCGGCTGAATCAAGCAAACAAAACTCCCCCAAATGACATTTATTTCAAAAGCTTTTTAAGGACTATTATAAAGTTTCTAGACATTAAATTCTTTTGAACAATATTCTGGAAATTCGTCAGACTAGACAAAAAGCTGCAATCTTTCTTAGCAACCAGGCAATATTGTGAGCGCTTCCCAGATAATTATAGAGCTGTCATTTTAAGGAACAATCATTAATTGATATCTTTATTGTAATTGACAAGGCGGTATTACATAATTTCTACAAAATAACCCTTTGTCCTTTAACAACCAGTGAAGAAAATTCTTATCATGCTAGGTTGGAAATTGCCTCTGCCACAAATATATACCATTTGGTGTCTATATACACTATAGTCCTCAGTTCTCAAGAAAATGGTATTCCCAAAGTGCCTTTCTCTATTAAAGAGTTGACCCTTGGCCAACATGACAAATATATGAAATTGAGTCATTTCCACATAACTCTCTAGCCCAGTACAACTGTGCAAGTAGATAAATCATGTTTCATTATGGGTTTGCACAATGCCATGGCTGCCCTAAAACACAACACCCTGATTCCGGCCAATCCATGGACTTCTTCACAGGCCACAGGTTGCTGGTTTTCAAGTTCTATTCACTGGCTCTCACGAGGGTGCTGACCTGGTTTCTATTTTGAACTGGAATTTCCTCTCCTGGGGTCATTGGCTCCCCACCCACAGGGGCCTTTTCCCGGTTCTCTGCTCAGTGCCCCACCTTGCCCCTGGCTCTGGAACCCCAGAGAATTTCAGGCTCATCCTCCTTCAAAGCCCAATGAGAAGACTCAGGGACATTCTGGTTTATATCTGCTGGGAACCAGGTTTTGTGAGCCTTCAAGGCTCCTCTTGGGAGACACCGAGGTGACATTTACTCAGGAAGCTCCTGAGACCAGAGACAAGACCTGCAGGAAATGATAGCGGAGGCCATGTTGTAAGGCTAAAGCTGTAAAGACATCTCCATTCAAAGGGTCACAAGAATGTGGAAGAGTCAGCCAAGAGAAACATCGCCAAGCAGAAAACGGGGCCACATCCCTTCGCAAAACATGAACTGCACGGGCAGGGCCAATGGCTCTCTCACTGCCCCACTCTTGTGGCTATGGGCTCAGTGAGCTATAGAGTTTAAGGAACAAGGGCAGAGGTGTCTTTAGGGTCAGCCCTTTACATTCTTTAATCTGATGACCTTCTGGATACACGAATGTAAAATTCTCAAGTGCAAAACCAGCGTTTGAACCAATGAGTCATTACATTTTTCAGAGTTCAATTCTCCACGTTGAACCGGTAAGAATGGCAGTGCTCATGAAAATTATTCTGCCTAGAATGTTTACAGAATAAGCTATAAAAATACTATTTTTAAATATTTTTATTGCTTTCAGAGAGGAAGGGAGAGGGAGAGAGAGATAGAAACATCAGTGATGAGAGAGAATCATTGCTTGGCTGCCTCCTGCACACCCCACACTGGGGAATCGAGCCCGCAACCCGGGCACGTGCCCTGACAGGGAATTGAACTGTGACCTCCTGGTTCATAGGTTGACAACCACTGAGCCATGCTGGCCTGGCTACAAAAATACTATTTTAACTTAAAAATTCCAAAGAGTATCCTGGTGACTTAGAGAATTAGACAAAGCAGATAGGTTTCAGATGCTATAACCTGTATGTGGATGCACCTTATTTGTATGCAAGAGGAAACCCTGGAGGAAAAACTAGATATTCTTTTTTTTTTTTTACTTTTCCCTTTAGTGTTGGACACATACCCAGTTCTCCACTCACACTTGTGAGTAAATGAATGTTCAATAATATTTATCTGTATCTGAATGTGCCCAGCATCCCCCTATACACTAAAGATGTATGTTTCCTTTCGTTTGCCCTCATTCCTATATAACAGTAGATCTATCTACAGCATCTGTTGTAATTTGAGACAGGGCATTAGACCAGAGATCTGCAAACTTTTTCAGTAAAGGGCCAGATTGTACATATTTTTGGGTTTTGCATGCCATGCAGTCTGTTGCAACCATTCAACTCTGCTGTTGCAACATGAAAGCAGCCATAGTCAATAGGTGGGCATAGCTGTTTCCAATAAAACTCGATGTATGGCCCTGGCTGGTTTTGCTCAGTGGATAGAGCGTTGGCCTGTGAACTGAAGGGTCCCAGGTTCGATTCCGGTCAAGGGCACATGCTCAGGTTGTGGGCTCGATCCCCAGTGGGGGACTTGTAGGAGGCAGCAGCCGGTCCATTCTCTCTCATCATGGATGTTTCTATCTCTCTTTCCCTCTTCCTTCCTCTCTGAAATGAATAAAAATATATTTAAAAAAAAACTCGATGTATGGACACTAAAATCTGTATTGCATATATCTTTCACATCATCAAATAGTCTCCTTTTGATTTTTCCCCCACTGTTTAAAAATGTAATACTTATTCTTAGTTCTCAGGCTATTAAAAAAAGCAGGCAGCATTCCAGATTTGGCCTGTGGGCCATAGTTTGTTGACCTCTGATTTAGATAACTGAGTGACTGCATCGCGGCAGGTGCTCTACTGGGTCTGAGCACCTACAGAGCACACTGGGGGGAAAAGAGGATTTGGCAACTGTCCAATCAGTTGATACAATGGAGGGAGACAGGGCAAAGGTTTTCAACTTCAGAAAGAAGATTTTGTATGAGCGCATTATTTTTAATTTAGCTTATATTTACATGTCAGGATTGATCAAAACAACAAGCTAATTTACAAATGGTGGCTCTGATTTGTTTGAACTAAAGAATTAATACATATTTTTCTTCCTATTGTAAATGACCACATACACAATTTCTTCTAGGTTTTATAACAGGAGCTAAATTTATGAATCTTTTTTTTTTTTTACAAATCTTTTTAAAGTGACACTACCAAATCAAAACAAATTTGGAAAAACCCCCTCGGAGGGGATTCTGAGTGTTTTGTTTTCCTTTGGACGCATTGAGGAACCAGAGCTGCTAAGCACAAGGAAACAGAGCAAGGCGGTGACAATTCTGTTTAAACATGAATGTCATTCAGTCTATTTTTATGATATTTCATTGATATGTATTCAGTCTAGAGCAGCGGTTCTCAAACTGTGGGTCGCAACCCCTTTGGCGGTCGAACGACCCTTTCACAGGGGTCGCCTAAGACCATCCTGCAGATCAGATATTTACATGATGATTCATAACAGTAGCAACATGACAGTTATGAAGTCGCAACGAAAATAATTTTATGGTTGGGTCACAACATGAGGAACTGTATTTAAAGGGCCAGAAGGTTGAGAACCACTGGGCTAGATCCAATCAATGTGGATTTGTGGGGACCGGTATCAGTGAGGTGACCCCATCATATGCTTTTGTTGTTTAATTAGGTCATAGGGAAGTATGTATTGATATCCATGACAGAAAGAAATAGGGGGAAAACGAGATAGAGAGATGTGAACCTGCTCAAATACATCAGTATTTTGATGAGAATTTGATTGCATACTGTGGTAAAGTGAAAGATTTGCCCCATTCCTTCACCCCTTGATACACTCATGTAATTCCTCACCCACTGACGTTAAGTTTGGACATGTGACTTTCCTTGGCCAATGGCAGGTGAGTAAATACATTAAGAATACTTAGTCAGGCCCTGACTGGTTTGGCTCAGTGGATAGAGCGTCGGCCTGCGGACTGAAAGGTCCCAGGTTCGATTCCGGTCAAGGGCATGTACCTTGGCTGCGGGCACATCCCCAGTGGGAGGTGTGCAGGAGGCAGTTGATCGATGCTTCTCTCTCATGGATGTTTCTAACTCTCTATCCCTCTCACTTCCACTCTGTAAAAAATCAATAAAATATATCAAAAAAAAAAAAGAAAGAAATGTTCCCCAATGCAGAAATCTCATGAAGACCTTTCGGTTCTTCAAATCCAAGTTTTCTTTAGACTCTGCACACTGGGTGATATGAGGCACTACACAGTAATGAATGATGGCATTACCTGCCTACCTAATTAAAAACAAGAGGTAGGCCCTACCGGTGTGGCTCAGTGGCTAGAGCATCGGCCTGTGGGTTGAAGGGTCCCAGGTTTGATTCCGGTCAAGGGCACGTACTGCGCTTGCAGGCTCCTCCCTGGCTCGGGCCTTGGTCAGGAAGCGTGCAGGAGGCAACCAATCGATGTGTCTCTCTCACATCAATATTTCTGTCTGTCTTTCCCTCTCTCTTCCCCTCTCTCTAAAAAAATCCATGAAAAAATATCCTCGGGTGAGGATTAAAATTAAACAAATAAAATAAAATAAAAACAACAGGTTGGTCCAAGAATCTCTAGGTTTTTGAAAAACATTCTCTACTTCTCATAAAGATCAAGGAACATTGCATCGTAAAACCGTACAATAATTCAAGTATCCAGTAAGCGTGTGCCTATGTTTGCAGAATCAGGCAGCCTCAGCACTTTTTGCACCTTTTTTTAAAATAATGGGAACCAAATAAGTGCAGGAAGTCTATATGACTGTGGCCCAATGATAAGGTTTCACTCGCAGTCATCCTGAATAAAAACAGCCATTAGGGGGTGTGTGTGTGTGTGTTTTTTTGAACCAGCTAATCTTGATAAGGTTCAAACTTTCCCCAAGAGAGGTCTCTGAACTGCCACTCCCTTCGAAATGAATGAATAAAAATGCATGTGAGCCATGAAGGCCAGGGCTTACATAACCCTGGTGCTGTCCAGAGCACAACTGGGTCGCGGCAGCCACAAACACATGAGGGGCTTTTTGTATCCTGGCTCCTAAGCACTCAGGAGGGCAGCCTGCCAGCTCTCATGTACCTGTTCCAGGCGGCTGCCAGTGCAGCCACGTGGTTGTCATTCCTGAAATGGATGTTTCATGAGAACAGCCATGCAGAGAGGGAGCGAGGAGCATTCATGCAGGAGCTCAACTCTGTCGTGTTTCCATCCAAAGCACTTGGCCGGGGAAAACACAAGAGTTGGGATTACAAAATGACCACAACACGCAGCTAAAAATACCAAACAGGATGCCCTTTATTGGTGGGTCTATACGTTGCTAACAAGAACCCCCAAACCCTCCCCGATCTCATTCTCAGTTCACCTTGCTTTCTTCTGCTATGTGTCTGGACATTTTTCGCATAAATGATCGACGGAGACAGATATGTTCCTATTGCACCGGGAGCACAGAGGGAGTCAGTTCAAAGGTGTCATTTGAATGGACAGCAGGTCAGTGGTTGCCCGGATGAGAGGTAGGAAGTAGCATGGGTGTGACTGCACAGGGGCAGTATGAGAGAGGTCTTTTGTGGCGATGGAACAGTTCTGTATCTTGAATGTAGTGGTGGGTATGCCGATCTATACATGTGATAAAATTGCATGGAACTTCTCACTTCTCTCTCTTGCTCTCTCTCGCTCTCTCACTATCTCGCTATCTCTCTCTCTCCCCCCCTCTTCCTCCCGCCCTCCCTCTTTCTCTAGCTCTCACACACACACACACACACACACACACACACACACACACACACAAATGAGTGCATGTAAAAAACTGGTGAAATGTGAACAAGGTCTTTCTGTATTCAAGTGAATAGTATTGTGCTAATGTCACTTTCCTGCTTTTGATATTGCACTAGAGTTACATAAAATGCTATCATTTAAGGAAGCTGCGTAAAGGGTTCCAAGTATCTCTCAGTAGTATTTTTGCTCCTATGAGTTTATAATTCTTACAAAAATTAAAAGTTTTTTCAAGTGTCATTGCAAAGGTATCAGCTCACCCCAATGCCATTTGCACAGGCAGCCACTGTACAGTGGATCAGCGTGAGACTCAGCAGACAGACAAGGATGGGAGTCTCAGTACCACTAAGCTCTATGTCCCTGAAACAAACTTCAACTCAGTACCTTGGTTTCCTCATCTTTCAAATGGGGTGATACGAGGACCTACCTTACAGGGTGCCGTGAAGTATTAAATGAGATAATATGTGTAGAACGTCCAGGGCTCGCGGAAAGCATGCAGTTAAACACTGGCTACTATTATTATGACTGTGAGTCAGCCGAAATATTTCTAAGAGCTCTAACTCAGCGCTGACATTCAAAAACAGACTAAGCATGAGACACAGGGGATGAAGTCCAGATATGGTCCCTGATTCGGGCCCCTGCTTCTTTGGTTTGTTTGGTTCTCTAGTGAATGTGGTCTTTAAAGGAGTTACTACCAACAAGATGGCTATTGTGAAAGTGGACGCACAGGGTCCTCAAGGAGGAACTAACTCAGAGAAGAGGCGCTTTCTGCAATGAAGGTTGAAAGGGGTTGTTTTCGCTGCTACGTGAGCTGGAGCCTCAGGTGGCTAAACTGCAGTCCTCAGGCCCAAAAACGCCTTAGCCAACTCCTTACCAGCGGTTCTCAACCTGTGGGTCGAGACCCCTTTGGCGGTCGAACGACCCTTTCACAGGGGTCGCCTAAGACCATCCTGCAGATCAGATATTTACATTATGATTCATAACAGTAGCAACATTACAGTTATGAAGTAGCAACTAAAATCATTTTATGGTTGGGTCACAACATGAGGAACTGTATTTAAAGGGCCAGAAGGTTGAGAACCACTGCCTGAGAGAATCACTGTTCACTAACACGCAGGTTAACCCTTATGAGGTGATGGGTGATTTTAAAGGTTAAAGCTCTTTACCCATCAACCAGAAAATGAGTTAAACCAATTCTTCCATTTTTATTATTTGGAAAATAAATTAGATTACACTACCCTAATAGGCTTGGAGGAGGAGAAGTCCATTAGAGCTCTAATTGACATCAATAAATTTAGACTGAAGCATTTTTGAATTACGTATGGAGCTTCTTCATATTAAATAAATTGTAACATGTATGTTCAATATGTCCCTGTACAACGAGTGAAGAGGAAGTACTTTAACCTGCTTGTAATGTCAATATTCTTAGACAGGTACATCACCTATGAACGGATTAGGCATGACACATGGCTAGTTTAAACATGGTACGTAAAATAACCCACAGGGAAGAGGAAAGAGCGATGGCAAGAAAGTTGGGAGTCCTCTATCTACTTAGGAATTCGGGTCTTTCATAATGTAAGTGAACCCCAAACAAGAGTGGACCTGCGTGTGATGTTATTTTCTGTTTGCCAACTTCTCCCCACCCCCTGACCAATGAAACACAAAGGTCTGCCCTTCTCTGTACAGGCATGGGCCTTGTGAGACTGAGCTCAATGGACTGGTTGGCTTTGGTAAGAAAGGAAGATGGGAGAGCAGGAAGATCACGAGGTCAGGGTGTTCATCCTCCCATCCATCCCTGCTTCTTCAGAGTCTGCTCTTGCTGCCATTCTCCCTGAGTACATTTCCAAGGTCTCTTCCAGCCCAGGTTGGAGGTCGCCAGGTTCGACTAACACTGGTCCCTACCTGTGTCCTGGTAACATCTTTTCCATGTTTCTTTCTATATACACATATATTTTTATTGATTCCAGAGAGGAAGGGAGAGGGAGAGAAAGATAGAAACATAAATGATGAGAGTTGTTGATAGGATGCTTCCTGCACTCCCCCTACTGGGGATCGAGTCTGCAACCTGGGCACGTGTCCTTGACTGGAATCGAACCCAGGACCCTTCAGTCCGCAGACCGACGCTCAATCCACTGAGCCAAACCGGCTAGGGCAAGTTAAGCCTTTCTGAGTGTGCCAGTCTGCTTCCTGCTGGGATCTGTGAGTCAGTAGCTAAGGTGGGAGAATGCCTTATATTTTGAGGTCAAAGACTATGTTCCACATTTTGCTCGTACCATCAAAGTGACATCATAACGGCACTGTTAAAGGTTATGTGCATAAATACTTACAAAATAATATTACGTGTCACCGTTTTCAAATTCTTCCAGCAAACTCAACATTCCATTTTCTTGCTAAACTATTACGACTCTGTGGATCTCATTAAAATGGCATCGCCAAGTGAGGAAGCCAGAGCAACGTCGGGGGTTTGTGCCCATGTGGAGTGGCACCCACCTGGCACAGGGAGCCCAGCAAATGCAGAGCAGAGGCGCCCCCCAGGCGGGCGAGAAGCTTTTCGCCTCCGTGTTTTCCTTGGACTGACTTAAACATTTCTTTACAAGATATTTCAGTCAGCTGCAGAAAGGGGTCATTCAAAAACTATTTTAAAAGTTGATTCATATTAAAGTCTCTTGCTGTTTCCATGGCACATTTCCTCAGAGCCACAATGCCAGCTCTTCTGAAAACTTCATCACAGAAATCCAGTTTAGCTGACACTCCAAGCACTCAAATTTTACTATAAAAATTTTTCAAGTTAGAAGAGGTCTAAGAATGTGCCAAATAACCAAAGAGAAGGGGAGAAAATCCTGACCAGTTTTCATTTCACAGGGTCATGACATCTTTCAAAAAAAGAGTCCTTTGTAACAACGACCATATATGAATGAACAAATTAGTCTTATACTTTGTGTCTAATTTATCCAAACTGAGAAGTATCCCATAGCTGCATCCAAGTAGTCACCATGACAATAAAGAAAGCAGTACCATATCATTATCGGTGGGAGTCCCTGTTGTTTCATGTGACCTCCCTCTAAGGTTGTAAGTATTCAGAATGTATCCTATCTAATAAAATAGTAATATGCAAATTAACCGTCACTCCACAACAAAGATGGCAGCACCCATAGCGGCAGGGGGCGGGGGGAGACGGATGCTGGCGGCATTGCCCTAGCAACGCGAGCCCAGCGTCCCGTGCCACAGCCACATGGAGGGAGGGGCCTCTGGCCAGAGGCCGGGGCGCAGGACGCTGGTGTTGTTGCAGGCCGGGCTGAGGGACCCCCCCTCCCGCCCCCGCTGTGCACAAATTTCGTGCACCGGGCCTCTAGTTTAAGAATAAAATGAATCCAAAAAGCTGACCTTTTGAGAATAAGGCCAAAACCAGAAAATCTGAAAAGTACATTAAAATACATTAATTATATTCATTTGTAAATGTTGGTGATGTTAGTTCAGATTTTTGCAAGTACCTAAGACCTTTCCATATATTTACTCCCCATCACTTGGAGCTTACAATATAAAACAGGCTGTGCTTAATGAACATTCTGTGAAGTGGCCAGGACTTAAGAAAGGACTTAAGACCTGTACGTGGAAAACTACAGGAAACTGAAAAAGGATATGGAGGAAGACCTAAACAGATGGAAGAACATACCGTGTCCATGGATTGGTAGAATCAACATCATCAAGATGTCCATACTACCCAAAGCAATCTATAGATTCAATGCACTCCCCATTAAAATTCCAAAGCTTTTTCAAAGTATTGCTTCCAAGTCCAGGCCTTGGAGATTCTGATTTAGTGGGAATTGGGTGAAACCCTGAAGCCAATATGTTTTTTCCAAACATCAACTAGTAATGAGTGCAGTTTTGAACCCCCTGGTGTAACAGAGGTAAAAACACCCAGGCAGCCAGATCCATCCACTCGCAGGTATTTATTGGCTGCCTACCCTGTGCCCAGGCCTACACTAGGCAGTGAGGATATGATGGGAAAAGAATAATTGGATCTCCGCCCTGAATAAACTTACACACCAGTCGGGACAGATAGACAAATGAGGAATGTATATATAGGGGTGGGCAAAAGCAGGTTAATAATGGTAATAACTATAATAATAAATACATAATAACATAAGAATAAACTCTGTTTTGTGTACTCACAACTATAAACCTACTTTTGCCCCACCCAGTATAATACCAAGTAGTGATGCAAACAACATAAGCACCATAGTGTGATAGGCTCAGTGGTATTTCCGTGGAGTCAGAAGCGCTTTGGAGAGAGCAGTCAGGGGTGGCATTTTTTCCTGCAACTTATAGGACAGTGATGGCGAACCTATGACACGCTTCTCAGAGGTGACACGTGAACTCATTTTTGTGGTTGATTTTTCTTTGTTAAATGGCATTTAAATGCCGGGGTCCAGCCTCAGCGGGCCAGGGGTTCCCAAAGGTGTGGAAGGAGTTGGCGAAGAATGTTTTACAGGGTGACAGCGTTCAGAACTCTCTAGCTCTCTTTAGTCTCCGTGGATCTTCCTGTGCCTGGCTGAGGCCACAGAGAAAGATCCTGAGGCAAGCTGAGCCTTTATTTTATAGTCAGAGGTAAACAAGGTAGTGGTTTCCATATTTACACTGTTCTTGTGAGTTTCACTCGTTTTGACCATAGTTACACTGTTCTTGTGAGTTTCACTTGTTTTGACCATAGTTACACTGTTCTTGTGAGTTTCACTTGTTTTGACCATAGTTACACTGTTCTTGTGAGTTTCACTTGTTTTGACCATAGTTACACTGTTCTTGTGAGTTTCACTTGTTTTGACCATAGTTACACTGTTCTTGTGAGTTTCACTTGTTTTGACCATAGTTACACTGTTCTTGTGAGTTTCACTTGTTTTTGTTCTTGTTCTTGCTGCACTTCCCTCAGCCCATTAGCTTCCCAGATAAGATCTAGGGAGAGTCAAAAGGTCAAGCCTAATTATGCTTAAGAGGACTGTGCCCTCTAAGCTGGGACTTGTTTGTGACTTTGCCAACAGGTCAGTCCAGGCTTAATCCTATATCGGCTCCCCACATTTACATATATAAAATAAATATCAAAAATATAAGTCTTTGTTTTACTATGGTTGCAAATATCCAAAAATTTCTCTATGTGACACGGCACCAGAGTTAAGTTAGGGTTTTTCAAAATGCTGACACGCCGAGCTCAAAAGGTTCGCCATCACTGTTATAGGACATTGACAATGATAACTCTGAACAGATTTCTCTCTGTCTTTCCTGCTCTCTCCCGCTCTCTCTAAAAATCAATGGAAAAATATCCTTGGGTGAGGATTAAAAATACATATATGAGATTTGCAAAATCCTTGCTTCTGTGAGGAGACAAACAATAAGGTGACAGAGGGTAAAAGTGAATCCCAGGCCTGTTCGCTAAATTTTCTAAGACGTCTACGTTGGCAGCGCTGATGGATGACAACTGACTCACATCAGCCCAGTCCAGCAGCCGTGCCCGTTCTGGGTGTCTTCGGAATCACCAAAGAATACCCCGTAGTCAACACCACTGAATGATGAAGTGAACTTAATGACTTCAAGGTCTTTGGAAATCCAATGTTCATCGAGAGAAAACTTGGAAACTTTCATGTGGAAACCGGAAGTGTTTGGGGTGAAGAGAGGCTCCCTTTCAGGGGAAGCGGCTTAGCCCTTGCAGTGGATTCCTCAGGGAGGGGTGAAGCCGAGCAAGGGAACGATCAGCAGCTCATGACCAGGCTGTGGTTCAGAGCACAGATGGTGGAGTGACTGCACCAAACAGGAAGTGAAGTCAGCGCCAGAGGAGCTCAGAAGTAGACAGGTCCCGGGGACAAGAAAGGCTGCATCTTGACAGCTGGACTCCGCAGGGCCCAAATCCGAGTCTCCGCCACCTGCTTCCTGACCGCACCTCAGGGAAACACAGGCATCGCCCACCCAAAGATTCATCCTGGCCACAGGCATCGCGAAAGCTTCCTATTGTTTGTCTTTCACAGGAGAGAGATGAAAAGCAGTGTGATCCTCAGGGAGCTGCTTACAGCGATGGCGAACCTTTTGAGCTCGGCGTGTCAGCATTTTGAAAAACCCTAACTTAACTCTGGTGCCGTGTCACATAGAGAAATGTTTTGATCTTTGCAACCATAGTAAAACAAAGACTTCTATTTTTGATATTTACTTTATATATTTAAATGCCATTTAACAAAGAAAAATCAACCAAAAAAATGAGTTTGCGTGTCACCTCTGACACGCGTGTCATAGGTTCGCCATCACTAAGCTTTAGGCTAATCGCACTCCGAAGCTTCCCCAAAGGTCATCTGTTCTAACACTAAGGCTCAGTGCGGTGATTCCTCTGGAGTTACCATACTTAATTGCAAGGATTGTCATGAAATATGACGTATATTGCATGATCTTGGCAGACAGTCCAGGTTTGTAATATTTTGTGTGTGGTTAATGGAAGAAAGCATTATGAAGGCTGTTGGGGAAGGCAAGTTAACGTCATGTTTAACCCAGGCCAAGTGGCCTGACT